>NC_084976.1:26804208-27404208 GCF_963691925.1 Scomber scombrus | reverse complement strand
AAAGATGCATGCTTTATGGTTTTATATGACTTTAAGAGCAGTCTTAATGCCTCACATTCTCAAACATGACATTTTATACCCTCTGAAGAATGATATTTTTGTGCCTCATTGGTCACCTTTAACTACAAAGCACGTAAGAAATAGTTGACGGGATTTCTAAAAGGCGAGCCTTACACATGAAATGATGATGAAAATAAAAATGTTTTGATGTGACATTTGATAACAGATTGACAAAAGTAAGTTTTCACTTTCATAAAACTAGTAAAACTACTGCCTGTGATGACATTGTTTATTACATGGTCACATGTTATGACCACACTAAGCAATTTTATTCAAGCTGCACTAGCCAATGTTTTTATGTGAATAATGGGTCAAAGATGCTCAGCGATGAACCCAAATAAATGTATTATTCAACTCAGTTTCTTTCAGTCCCTCAGCAGCTTTCTAGTGTCTGTCAGCTTATTGTTTTGGTTTTACGACCTCAAACTTGTTTCAAGCAGCAGCAGGAAGCATCAAACAGCAGACAGACAAAGTTAATGACAACCTGGAGCACAAGGTGGACCGTTTAACAGCTTAAGAGACATATTTTGTTTTTCTCAGGAGTTGGTAGAGACCAAAACAGAACTTAAAGGTCAATATTGGACATTCATCAGGTGAACACACAACTCAAAATTACTCTGTATCTGCTGAATGTATAAATAAACAACAGCTAACATGCTCATCACAACAATTTCAATGTCAAGGTTGTGGATCTAGCTGCCAATGAGTGCCCAGGAAAAAAAAAAAAAATCAATTAATGCTGCTTTAACTGGTGCTTTGTAGAACTGCTACTCTAGTGCCAACATCAATAGCTTTGAAACTGTTCTCTCCAAACCTGACATGACTCTAACCTAAAAGCTAAACTCTGAAATAGCAGTAACTTTAAAAAAAAAAAAAAAAAAAAGCTCCCATTCTCCGGGAATGGTGTTAAGAAAGGATAAAGAAAAAACATTTTCTCAGATCTTGTAACTGGTAAAGATTTAAAAAACAGCTTTCCAACTGCTTGTCTCGTTCCCAGGTTCAGCCCATATGAATGGTACGACGCTCATCCTTGTAACCCTGGATCAGATGTGGTGGAGAACAACTTCACCCTCCTCAACAGCTTCTGGTTTGGAGTCGGTTCCTTAATGCAACAAGGTATGGAGGCGCACACATCCACTTCCCTGTCAAAAACAATACTATCACCCCACCCCCCTTTTCCTCTGCACTGCTTGTTCCCACTTTCTGCCTCTTTACCTGACAAGCTCCATGATTTCTATTCCGTGACTGTTTCATAAGACATTTATCTGTCAAGAACAAGTGCAGAGCTCAGTCTTACATGACAAAGGCAGGCTGTTGTCACCTACCTGCTGTTTAAAAAAAGGAAGAGTGGATGCCAGGCATTTGTCAGAGATTGGCAGGTGTGGATAGAAAACACTGCCGCATTTATTTCCCCGTATCGCAGTCGCTGGCCCTGCTCAAGAACTTTCCAAGTGTTCGGACGGAAAGGGTTAGTTGAGGGACATGTTTGACAAATGTCAGCTGTCAACCGTGCCGGAACTGGCTGCTGTGATGTTTCCAGTGTTGCGTATCTTGCACTGAGAATGACCCACTGTGGAGAATCCATACGTCTCATTCATAACTGTCCAACAAGTCGCCTAACAATTAAATGTCACTGTGAACTTGTTTGATGCTAATCTGAAATCAGGGGTATTTATAGAGTCAGAACTAAATAAGCTTTCTTCCTCCAGTACTACAATTTAATACGGATAACTAAACGTCCCACTGCAGATGTAATTCTAGCTTTTCATTGAAAAACCAAAGGGATACAAATACGTTTTCAGTTACAAGCTGTCCCCTTATAGGAATAGGTAAGCAAATGGAGGCCCAGAAATAACATAATGAAGTCAACTGTGGAGGAAAAAGACCCAAGTAATAAAATGTTTAACCTCAGTGTAACAAGACAAATCAAGGAGGCTTAGTGAGACTCGGCAGTGGATCTTTGCCCGTAAGGATAGCAAACACATTCAGCAATTCATTAAGCACAGAAGCTCGGCAGCACTCTTGTGAAACTGCATAGCAGCTCTGCCAATTTGCCGGTGCAGGCAGAGGGCTACAAGCGTAACACCAGTGTGCCGGGAGGGAGAGTAGAGAGACAATCGAAACAAAATGAGCTAGTTAGTAGCCCATATTACTAAACTGGGGAGAATTCTCCATTATAATTTGTACCGTGGCTCACAGGGTTGTCGGCCAATGCCTACACTCCAGTGTTTCTCCTATTTACTGTATTGTGACAGCTGCTAATCAGCTCTTATTCACAGTTCCCCGAATACAATTTTTCATGTTGGGAAATCAACGTTAATATAAGGTTCATAATATTTTACAATGTATGTTTTCCCAGCAGATTTTGCAGTATAATGACTATGAACATATACATATAACATTTCCTTTATAAAGTATATATTCATGTGACTGCTTCTATATGGCTTTTTAAAGTAGATGATTGTCAAAAATATCTTCAAAGGTATTTTGAACATATAATTTATTCCACCTTAGACTTGACATCGACTAATTCCGACTTTGTGTGACACCCATTTGTGCTACAGTACCTTGTAACACATGCTGCATGGTGGTATTTGCAGCGAGGTATATTTTGTCTGTGTCACATAAACAGGCATCCCGTGCTTGTCTGCCAAGCACGGTGACAGCAGCCGAGACGGAGCCATTTCCTTGACATGTTTAAAATGCAAATGGATGTGTTTGAGGGGACTGAAAAAAAAATCTACCAGCTTGTCTGTGGGAGGGAGGTGTCATACACAACACAAAGAACACAAAATATGAAGAGGTGCAAAAGCAAACACTTTGTGTACTTCAAATGCGTTCCTGGGGGTCTCAGAAGGCTTTTGCTCACAACAAACATATGTCTGATCATTTTCCGTAAATTGGTTTCTCCATATAAAATAATTTTTAAAAGTATGTTTGATTTGTGAGTTGTCTTATTCCCAATCCTCTCATACTCTGACATAATTTCTTCATTTTCTAAATATTACCGAGATAAATTACCATGGTTTTGAACCCAAAATATTGTTTTCTTCATTTGCTACTTTATTCAATAACTAATCTATGGTGGCATGTGTTGTCTGGTTTGTAACAGCGGTTGTAACTTTGCCCCTTCTTGAGATTCAGAGCAAGATTTACTTACAAAAGGAATAAACATTTCAATTCACAGGTGCCATTATTTAAGAGCAATTAACAACTAGTAAACGCCTCAAGCTCTGAAAGGGAGTTTTTTTTGTGTGAGAGAATGCTAAGTGCAGGTAATCATTCTCATGGGAAAGCTTAGTTCTCTCATGTTAAGGTGAGGCATTGTTAGTGGGTACAAACACTCCTGAAAATCTGGGCATCGTGTTTAGCACAATGCATCACTAAATCCACAGAGAAAATCCTTTTCCCAGACTGACAATTCAAAAAGCATCATTAGATGCAAAACATTCTGCTCATTTATTCAAAGGAGAACAGCAGTGTCAGAGTGACTTCTAAATTATTTCCTCACATGATAAAATACGGTAGTATTAGGCTAAAGACATACAGTATCCATTATTCTACACACTAATGGAATTTATTGACTTTTGAAATAGTTTCAAACTGAGACAATATGGAGCTTAAAACACTGAAACATTGAAAAGTGCTGATTATTTAAGAATATTTATGTGTACAGAGAAATTGTTGAAACAGAGTGGGAACAGAAGGTCTTAAAACGTGCTCATCTGCTCACCTTAATAAATCAATCTTAAGTCAGCATGAGAAAATACATCTAACATGAAGATTTTAATTTAAATACATGTCTGTTAAGTCACTATCTATCACCAAATGAGCCAACACTGATGAAAGCTCTTGCATTTGCAGTATTAGCAACTGGGTGTCAGTGGCAACATTCCCAGTAAAATCACAAGCAGCACATAGTAACGCGTTTTCCATCACTTATGTTAGGTGGAGCTTACGCAACAGACTCGCTCTACAGCTCACTTGTATGTGACGCAGTGTACTGTTTTTTTTTCCTGGTCTGGATTAGCATTGTCGTCACACAGGCAACATTGTTTGGATCTCCAGGAAGTGAAGTCCAAAAATACACCTGTAATAATAAATAGGTGATGCCTGAGAGAACGAAACAACTTTGAGAAACTTCGAGAGGCTTCCAGATTGTTACTTTAATATTGCAAGACCACAGGTTTTCTCCGACTACAAGAACCTTCAATATTCAAGGATCATTTTAAATGTTTTTTAAGA
Source organism: Scomber scombrus (assembly GCF_963691925.1). Lineage (NCBI taxonomy): Eukaryota > Metazoa > Chordata > Actinopteri > Scombriformes > Scombridae > Scomber > Scomber scombrus. The sequence continues at coordinate 27,399,903 of NC_084976.1, read as the reverse complement.
GATGAGCTCTCTTTTCAAGCTGAAGAGTGAACCTTGGATAAAGGCACATGAACCATTTTCTGTGCTTCTCATTTACATGTAAAATGTACCAAAACCAAAATCTTTTAAAGATGACACAATTTCAACCATTGAGTACTAACTGGCTCAGGCGAGGTTTTGAAATATTCTTACTAGAATGAATAAAAGCTTAAGTTAGTTTGCATCATATAAACAATTAAAAAAAAACTGTTTTTTGTTACTGTACAAAACTGGCTAAGGAATAATAGACCTAATAATAGAGAATTTAACTACCATGGGGTCAAGAGCTTTCAGCCGATCTGCCCCCCGCCTTTGGAACTCTCTCCCACCAGACATTTGCACTTCTGACTCTGTCTCCACCTTTAAATCCCGCCTGAAAACGCACCTATTCAGAGTGGCATACTCTGTCTCACACTAACTATGCAATCATATTCTTGTTTATTTGTTGTACTGATGCACTTTATAGTCACATTCATATTTATTTCTTTATCTTTGCACTAAATGTTACCTGATTTATATTGTTTGATGTACTGTTGTCGTGTTTTTGTGCCTTGTAAGGTGTCCTTGAGTGCTTTGAAAGGTGCCTTTAAATAAAATGCATTATTATTATTATTATTAATGTGTGTTACTGATGGATATTTATAAAATGATGCAAACAAGATGCTGTGGTGTGCTAATGTTTGCTATGCTGTATTAGTTAAGGTAGCTAACAGTAGCTTACTTGAAAGCTTGTTTTCCTGTGCTAATTTGCTTATTTGCATTTTCCAAGAGTTAAATGAGAAGATCAGCCACTCTCATATATGACAGTTAATGTTAAATATAGAGCTAGAGAGAGTTAATTAGCCTAGCTTTGCATAAAGACTGGAAACGGGGGAAATACTCAGCCTAGCTCTCTCTATGAGACTGTAAAATATTACTGATTACATCTTTAAAGGTAAAGTCAGCAATTCTAATCCAATACACGTTTTTTGTCAAATTCAGCGAATATCTCCATATGGTCCATTCGCTGTCTGCTTATACACAGCACTGACTCTGTAAACAGGCCTGTGACCACAGTGGCTCAGAGCGAGACACACAACACTACTCCAGCCGCAGGATACGTTTGTGCTCGTTCACACGACACGAGGAAGTCATCAGAGCAGCTGCCTGTGTGAGAACATGACAGTGTCTCGTCTCCAGCACCATTTGAATGATGGGGGAGGGCTGGCGACCTGGAGAGGGAGGGGTCAGGTTTATTTCACATAGAAAGTGTTTTCTCATGGGACAGATACACTTCCATTTTATTAAATGTATCAATCCACACTGAAGCCGAGACAGTGTCACAGAGACCCCCTGCGTTTTTTTACACTTCAAGTCTATTTCTGTCCCGTTTAGTGAAGTATAATCTGAGGAGGCAGCTGTTAAAATCACACAAATATCCTGCTGAATATAAATTCAGAACTTATGAACTGTATCAATGAATCAATAAATAAAAACAGTCGATTTCTTCCCATGGAGCTGACTTGCACACTATTTCGGTTCGGTAAATTTCTGCTGTCAGTCAGCCTGTTGAAGGCAGTTTCTCGGACCGCCGTCCTCTCAGCTCTCCGAGAGCTGCAGCTGACGCATGACTGTTTCTGTGGACAGAGATGCTGAACTCAGGTCGAGTGAGAAGTGGGGAAGCTGCAGAGAAGCAGAGAGTGTGGAAGGACTGTTGTGCTCACATGATACAATTTTTTTTTTTCCATAATAATGTGTGAGAGGAACAGAAGTGATTCCACAGTTGACTCACAGCTCTGGATTCCACCATATTTCTCTTTTGGTCACTGCCTTGGCAGTGGGCATCCATGAATCTGGGGGCTGGAGCTTCTATAGGAGCAGGAAGGGAGGGGGTTGTATGTTCTTCAATGACTTTGTGAAGCACTTTTTGATTGCAAGTGATTCCTGAACCTACCACACCACACATCCGACAATAATCTTTGCCCTTCAGTGTTTTATAATGGTATGTATAGTCTTGTGTGCATGAGTAGTGCAGCAATCTGTGAGATACATGAGATATTTTGGTTACTGAAATAGTATCAGTATCGTCTCCCCCGTAAGGACATTTATGAGTCCTTCTTCAAGGAAATGCATGACATACTGACACTGTTTTATATCCCTGGCACCATATGACTGATCTGCTTTTTGTATTTATATTTATTAGTGTTCTGATGCGGTGCCATATACTGTTCCCTGCTGACAACAGCGCTTTATAGTGGGGAATTCAATTGAGTTGCTTGACTTCATTTTTTTAGTGCAACCAGAAAATGCATCTGGATGTTCCCTCTCTGAAGTCATAGCGAATTATGGGATGGTACCATCTCGTCTTGTTTGTAACCATGTAGTCTTTGTCAAACCACAAAGGACAAATCCAATCAAATTTGGTAGACGAGGTTAAAGAGCTGACCACTCTGCCCCCCTTCTGTGGGCTTGTTACTCTTCAGAATTGCCCTCATAAATCTTCTCAGTAAAGTAACAGAGTGCACAAAGCACAAGGGTATTTTAAAGGTTGTCAGAGATGAGATATAAAGTAACTTTAACACCAGTCAGTGAGCCATTGTAAACATAGTATTACTCAGCAGAGGACTACTCAAAGTCAAGGCTGATGCAGAGGTAAACTGTCAGTCTGGCAACTTACGATATCTTGTTTTGTTTTTGTTTTGTTTTTTTGATTAGCTGTAAAATGACATGATAGTAACATTGTTAGACATGCTGGTGTGTGAGTTACATGACATGACATGTAAAGAAAAGACATCCAGTGACTTAGCATTATTGATTTTGCTCATTAACATTTGATCAGACATCTCATATCCGACATTGTGGTGTTATCACAGATCAATCTGCATGCCATCTGTTTTACCAAAACTAATTTCACACAAAAGATCCAGTAATTGACTAGGATCAACTGCAAATGCCGTTAATCCTCACTAGATACTTCTAAATTGGTAACTTAATACCAGCAGTGCATTAGCAGTAGAAAGCGTTGAGAGTGTTATTACATTCGTGTGTAATTATAAAAGCAGCAAATACCAGACTAATACCTAACCACTCTAGAAATATTAGATGTGGGTATAGTTTTTATATCCCCTGAGCTTTTAATATGTTACATTTTCACTTTAAACCTATATTGTTTCTGATTAGATCTAGAGGTAACATAAACGATGAGTGCTCACTGAGATTATTATTGTCATATTCTAAAGGATTACATGGACTAATAAAGGCTTTAATACCTAATGTAGAAGTATGGGCAATATACAGTTGCACTAGGCTCTCTGCTTGTTTTGTGAGTTTTCTTAGTTTGAGCTAAACTGCCAAACTGGCTCCATTTTCCATTTCCTTACTGACAGTGTACCTTGATCAACACCAGCAGCAATGCCAATAACATTTGCAGGCTAATTAACAAAAACGGAAGCGATCGTAATGTTCCTGCATTTGTTGAGTTCGGTTACAGCCTTGGCAGGTGCACTTTTTAGATAATTAATGGCTCAATACTCTCTTCACTTTGTGTTGCATACAGGCTCAGAACTGATGCCCAAAGCCCTGTCGACCAGGATCATCGGTGGGATCTGGTGGTTCTTCACACTCATCATCATTTCATCCTATACAGCTAATTTAGCCGCTTTTCTTACTGTGGAGAGAATGGACTCGCCTGTGGACTCAGCTGATGACATCGCCAAGCAGACCAAGATTGAGTATGGTGTGGTCAAAGATGGGGCAACTATGTCTTTCTTCAAGGTATAGTACAAACAATTGGCTGTTATTGAATCAGGGGATTTTATTATTATAAAGGTTCATATTTAAAAAAAAATATAAGTTATATCAATTACAGAAGGAATCATGTGGCCATAAGAAATTGAATATCAATCATACTGCAGCTGAAGGATGCTGAGCAAAAAACATGTACAGTAGTAATAATGTAAAATTTATAGGTTAAATAACAAGGCTAGATGTTGAATCTTGAGTTAAAAAAAAAATATATCGTAGGCTTATATTTCCAAAGGGGAAAAAAAATCATTCTACAAATGAAATTACATATAATATATATCTAGCTGTATATATAAGCTGTATATAAATATATATATATATTTCCAGTTAGATCTTAATTCCCACAGCAAAGGCAAATTCTTCAGCTTCTCCTCTTCTCTACACTGTTTGATGTGTTACTCCATAATGATTTTTTTATTCCGAAGTTTCAGTGTTTGCCTGCAGGGTCTTTGACTTTATTTTATTATTTTGAGCTTTGCTTTAGATGCTGCTGCTGCTGTGGTGCTGAATAACACATGTAACAGAGTTACAGTTTCTCTGAGTGAGAAAATGAAAACACTGCACATTTCTATTGAAGACAGTCCATAAGTTTATGACATGTAATAGAAAAATAGAAAGAAAAAAAAAAGATTCTTTCAGGGCATCGGTCTGCCCTAGTTTGTATGCCTCCAAAAATTGGTAGTCGAGTAGCTCATAAATACTGAATGCTCCATTGTTGAGTTTGCTGAATGGTGTGTATATTGGATTCCCTAGATTTGATTATGTAATTGGGTTACGGGATTTTAGTTGATACCAGATATGTTAAAAAATAGGTGTCTTGAAATTAAGATCCATTATGTTCATTCAAAAGAAAAAGTATTGAGTTGCTAATCACAACAGTATATTGTAAGATTGCTTTCTTATTGCATTGGTATCCAAAGAATATTAAATATATTATAATAAATCAATTTGCATCTAGATCCAACTTAACTCGTTGACCATTTGAAAGAACTTACAGTCAATCAGCATTCTTTCTTCTAAAATAACATCTTTATTTTATGTACTTTGATGAAGAGTAGTTGTGATTGTCGCATCAGATAGAAGACGACACAGGTGTCTAATTACCTCATCAGAGCTGCAAGGCTCAAGTGCCCTCTGCTCCCTCTCGGTCTTACAGAAAGGCCTAATGATGTTGACTCAATGAGGCAGACAGGGGTGATAAATACTGAGGAGACCAGGGGAGACTTTGCAGAAGTATGTAGCAGGATGGATTTAGTACTAAACTTATTTTAAAATGACAAACTAACTGTGTTTTTTGCAGCTGAATCTAGTCAAATGTGATATGAGTTGTAGCTTGAGAAGAGCCCACTTTAATGACAAGTCAGCAGGGAGAAATTGATATTATTATTATTAATGTGAAACCACTAGCCAAACTCTGCACCAGACTGGATTTATCACTTCCAAGGGCTGCACCATGTGTGTCATTGCATTGTCCCCACTCACATATAAGCTGAAGTACACCATAGTAGTTTTTAAACCTATAATATATGTTAACTTCTTATTTATTTCACTGGCAAGCACATGTTTTAGTGACGACTGACCAGTCACACATTATATAAATACCAGTTGATCCAGTACGTCTGTAGCATGATGATAATGTTGCATTGCATTAGAGGTATAATCAGAGGTTTGCAGCCACTGCTTGCCGGGAGCTGCTACACAGGTTGTCACATCACCTGAAAGCCTTCTTATGAAGAGCTGTTGTTTTCTTAAATTGCACCTTGTATTGAGAGCTGTGAAGGGTACACCTAAGTAAGCCAGCTGCATTCAAGGAAAAGCAGTTTTCACCTATTGTTTAAAGGCTGAAAGGTATTGCCGAATGTGGTTGTAGGTGTTATTAGCAGAGATAAGGGATCTACTGGGAAACATTTTTATCATGAGACCACTTTACACTTTGCTAAAATGCAAACTAGCATCAGTTGGACTAAGTTTTCCAAAAGGGAATCTAGCATCTAAAATGCCAACTTGGCAACACTCTCCATATCTCCTACTTGGTACTTTTATGTTTTAATATCAGAATCATACCATGTCCATTTCTGACAACCAGGACTATGCTTCTATTGGAGTTATACATAATAGACGGCTTCTTATAATAGCATCTTTCACAATTTGAAATGGCTTATAGTCTTTAGACAGTAATTATCTAGGATTAGACATGGCATAAATGTGACCTCGTATAAAACTGCATGAAATACCACATAGCCTGATGCAAGACTAATGGAGAGGCTGCTTATTGCTGCTTCAGTAGCACTTATGAGAATAGATGGGCGCAAAGCTTCAATTTACTGTCCTTTAATCCTGTGACAATGGAGATCTGTAATCATATATATATATCACTGACTGAAATATGTTTTTCTTATATGCTGTAAATGTACAAACACATTTTCTGATCAGGCATTTAAAAAATACCCATGAAGATATTCTGCCAGTCACCAGGGCTACAGAGAGACTCGTAGGAGCTCTCGGTTAGCAGTATTTCTCAGCTTTAACACCCTTGGCTATAACGTTTGAAAGTTATTTTGTTCAAACTCAACCCCCTTTTTAAAGCGCTAAAAACATTGTATATTTTTCAACTACTTTTTCCCTTACCTGCAGCCAGGGAGATTGTTCAAATGAGGTTCAAAGGCACTTTTATTTTTATTCCATCCCTTACAGAAATCTAAGGTTTCTACTTTTGAGAAGATGTGGGCCTTTATGAGCAGCAAACCAAGCACATCACTGGTGAAGTCTATTGAGGATGGGATTCAGAGGGTGCTGAAGTCAGACTACGCCCTCATTATGGAGTCCACCACTATCGATTACATCACTCGGCGGAACTGTAACCTCACACAGGTGGGAGGGATCATCGACAGCAAAGGCTATGGGATCGGCACTCCCCTTGGTAAGACCTGTGAATGACCATAAAATACATTTGAGGATACCAAGTAATAGAAAGTTGCATTGCCTCTTGAAGGATGAATGTGATGGCTGGCTTTTCAGTCAACGCAGGAGCACAATATATATTTTGTAATTGTTTTAGCCACCAGTAAGACAGTATGCCTCAACGTGTTTATGAACCTTATTATCACATAATCCAGCTGGTGTTTCTTCCAAAGTAAAACAGACCTTATGTTGGTTCCAGGCTCCCCGTACAGGGACAAAATCACCATAGCAATCCTAAGCATCTTGGAGGATGGGCGCCTACACATGCTGAAGGAGAAGTGGTGGAGTGGGAGCAGCTGCTTGGATGAAGAGCGTCGCGAGACAGGCCCCATGGGTATCCAGAACCTGGGTGGTATATTCATTGTGCTGGCATCTGGCCTAGTGCTGTCTGTTTTTGTGGCGATTGCTGAATTCATCTACAAACTAAGGAAGACTGCAGAACGTGAGCAGGTATATATCCCCATAAATCACATGCAGAACAGCATATCATTTGATATTTAATCTGTGGTTATGGTGTGTGAAAATGACTGACATGAATGAATTACACTCTACCAGGATTTTAGTTTATTTCACCTCGATTGTAGCAGTGAAGTAACTAACCATGCATGTTTTGTTATGATACTTATTCCACATAGCCTCTAAACCAAAGCTGTGCTCTATTCATGGCTTTTAGTTCAAACATGTTATAAAAGGATTTGCATGCCTTTGGCTAATCCCTAGGAGTACTTGGCCATAACACCACAACATTTACTTATTTTAACAGGCATAATTGCAAATTGGAGCATAGAGAATTAATCCATTATTAGTCATTGGAGATGTCAGAATAGCATGAATCCTTTACTGTTGTAAATCACTAATTTGAGTCATACTAAGTGAGTATTTGCATGCATGCTCATGCAGCGTAGTTGTTCATTCTCTCGTGTGCAGGTTGCATGTAGCGGTGGTGTGATTTGACATTGCTGTTAGCCAGGGACTCACACACGCACACACAGAGTACACACACCAGCATTAACACAACATGAATGTTATGTAGTAATGCATTTTGTGCTCTTTAGACTGTCGACACTATCTTCTGTCAGAACAATTTAAAGCTAAGGCATTTACCCCCCCGTCCCTTTCCCCTCTTCTCCTTCTTGCTCTCCTCCCCGCATCCTCCCTTTTTGCCCAGAGGTCTTTGTGCAATGCCATGGTGGACGAGATCAGACTGTCGTTCACCTGCGAGAGGCGGGTGAAACACAAGCCTCAGCCTCCGGTCATGGTGAAGACGGATGCGGTGATCAACATGCACGCCTACAACGACCGACGACTCCCAGGAAAGGACAACATGAGCTGCAGCACTGGGATGACCCCCGTGTTCCCGTGACAATGTGTTCTCCCCAGGGCAAGAACCTCCTGAGCAATGTGTCAGGGGCGGTGCCAGAGACTAGAGACAATGGCATAGACGGGATCATCAGATTCACCATTAACCACAGTGACATGGGGACACTAACAAAACATGGGCAACTCAAAATGGCAGCATCAGCCACACAGGTATGACAATATTCACCACTATATTCAAAACCACAAGAAATAAAATAAATATTTGGGCGAGGTTCTAGGATTTATTTCCGTTCCTGAGAAGGGGAAACCCAAATAATCAGTTTCAAGTCTGATGTTTACGTGCGCAACACAAAAACACAAGAAAATACACATTAAAGGAATCCTCAATCAGTGGAAAGACTGATAATTTATTGGGAAATATGGACTGAAGCAAGAAGAAAGGCTTTGTTGGGAATGGCAATAAATGACAGACATACAAAGAGGAAAAGGGAAGAGCAGTTTTCATTGGAGACCAGTTTTGCCACATAATAAGTTATGACTTATCAATTTCTTACCTTACTCCCGTTGATTTACACTAACTCCCGAATGGCCTTTGACAATAGAAAGAAATGTTACCTCAAACGTGTTGTCTAGGCTCCAGTGGTTATCTTTGAGTCATAAGCTGCCGGATATGAGACAGAATCTCTTTGAGAGCGTGGTTCACAGGGACATGTGATAACTAGGAATACACATTCAGTATCCACATTATTGTTATTGGTGGAAAACCCACAAAAAGATATAAACAGCCCAACAATAAATATACAGTAATGAAGTTATGTAATTAACTATGTCGTAACACACAAGCAATTAATCATTGATAAAGAGATTCCACCATAGACCATTGTCTACGTGTTCTTTGATTTGATTCATTTCAGAAATTCATTTTACGTCAAAATTATTTTGTACATGATTGACTTTTAAATCAGTTAAAAATATTTATTGCCAAAGATGCGACCATTCAACAGAACTATAGACAGAACAGTACAGGGCCAGGACTGCTCAGTAAGCTTTTCAGAGAGCACTCTTCTTGAACTCATTGCAAAGCAAATTGGAGTGGTCGAAATGGGACTGTTAAGGGATTTTGCTGTAAGTGTTTGTCCAACCATGCAGGGTAATATGTATCCAAAGTAAATTGTATTTGGCACAGTCATGACATTGTATTTTTTTTTGGTTTTGCTCAAAGTATTACCACACTAATGTAAAACAATCATTGCTAAAAAAAAATATAAGAAGAAGAAAATCAGTGAATGGACTTCTTGATTCGACTTCTTGATTCGATGCCTTTGTTAAAACAGTTTTGGTTCTGTGTAATTTCAAAAAGGATAATTACTGATCCACTGAGCCATTATATGAGTTGATTTCAAAAGGTTATGTTCACTTTTAAAACTTTTGATGATGAAATGGTAGTGTGTTTGTAACCCGTATGTGCTAAATGAGACGAAAGGCATTCGGTCAGCTATTTGTTAGTTTAATAAATAATTTTAATTCACAAAGACAAAAAGGTAAGGGACTGTGACCTTAGCCTAACTAAAGTTCATTTTTGAGTGCATTTAAATGTGATGTATCCATTAATCTACATGCTGGTCTTTATCCATGTACTTCTATACATTTTTCAGCAGTTAATTTGTAGGTGTTGATTGAAAGGTTTTTGGCAGCAAACTGATTGTTTGCATTATGTGCATCATGAAAACTGGGTGAGGGTTTGGCTTTGAAAAGCAAGGTTTTGAAAGTTATCTTTGACGAGAGACTTTACTGTGAACATGCTAAAAAGACAAAATGTGGTGAATAGACAGAAGGCAGATGATAATTTTTGTGTGTTCATGTCAACCTAAATGCCTGTTGAATAAGTGTAAATGCCGTAGGAAGATTCGAGGAGTCTGTAAGCTGCTGTCACCTGGGAGCTGAACCAACAGCAAACCTCTGTGAGGTTTACATTGTCGATACATCGAGACAAAAATCGTAACTATCTATGATTCAAGGAAACTCCAATCTGTAAACTTAGCATTGGTTTGGTAGAGATTCATTGTATAATTGTTTATCGATTCCCTTCTGCAAAGTAGAGTATGTAGATAAGATCAGCAGGAGAAAATGTATTTTGCTAAATTTATACTGTTATAAATTAATTCTGTTGACAGTCAGATATGTTATAGATGCTATTTATTTCATTAGAGAGGTCACTTTAACCTTCTTCCTCACTTTACCCCCAGATCCACAGCCCCAAACCTTGTTTATTTATTGAATGGAAATACATTATATTATGGTATATTGGATTACTATCATCCACATGGGAAAATGTATGTAAATCTTCTTTTATGATGGCTAATATATTTCTACAAGGTGAACATGAAATGGAAATATTGAGCCTCCCCAATAAATTAGGGGACACTCCCTTAGAGTAGGGTTTATCTTATGTAACTGGATCTTTACTCCTCTTGAAAACCCAATTAGGACCTGGTCTTAAGTATGGCTGCGTCCGAAACATGGTTCTACTGTATTACTGTTACCCCCTCATGTGTACTGTAGCTTTTCATGAAGGTGATTCAAAGACTCAAGTTTGCTTGTATTTCACTTCTGTAATATGTGAAAATAATTGAACAATTTCATCATAATCAAAATTATTTGGAATCACAAATGAGTTTCTGATTTGGCTGATTCAGTCAATTTGGTTACTGAATATACACATCTTTTTTTTTTTCTTTTTTTTTATAAATTAATGTGAATAATAATGTCATTTTACACAAAAATTGTATGAAACGTGAGAGAAAAGTAATGCAAAATGTAAGCTACATAACCTGTGTTCCATTAGCAGTGTGTGATATGAGTTTTGATTTTCCAGCGGTCACAACGGTATGCCTTTTTTTTATGTATACCTTTCTTTTTTGAGTTGCACAGCTTCTATCATTTGGCAGAAAACCTCTCAAACAATATGATAAATATGTTGGTGCCAACCAGGGTTTTCTTTGTGGACATGCAGAATTTCTATGAATATAGTTTTTGTAAGGTTTTGTAAAAAAAAATGGAGAAAAAAAAGATTTTGTTTTCCTAGTAACTGTATGTGTTAAGAGAACATTAGAATAACCAACATCTGAGTAAAACATGGGGAAATTCAACAAAATATTATAGAAAAGCTATTGAATTATTTTCTTTTTAACACACTGTGAATAATTCAATTGTACAGTTTGCTGTATGGGTTATATGAAGTTTTAAATAAAAAATACAAACTATTTATATCTCGTTGAGCTGCTGCTTTATTGGTGTTGTGCTGCAGTGCTAAATAATTTTTAAAAGTGGTCACCTTTTTTTTAAACAGCATATTATAAATATTGATTTGAATTTTGATCTGCTGTAGATTAGATTTTAATGACCCCCAGTTGGTGATCACAGCACATAACAAGATACATATATGAATAATTTAAACATAAGAAATACAGCAAATAATAAAATAAATAAAAGCATTGAAAAATAATTTAGCTAATGAGTAAGAAATAAAACATAATCATTAAGTGTACTTTACTGGCTATTTTACAATGTTTCAGACTGAAGAACTAATGCAGAATAAAATGCACTGTAAACTAGAAAAAGGGGGAAGGAAGGTGTTGATGCATCAGTGACTATATGTACATGTCATGACGTGAGGTAGCAATCGATTGCGATAGGGAGAGATTAACCTTGCTTGCGTTGAGATGGCAGACGTGCGTGTTAAAAAGCAGGGGAAACCCCAGGCCATGGCGTTGAGAAGCAGCGGGCGCATAATGAGCGATGGGCAGGGGCCTTGTGCCTAATGGGAAGATTTATTATCTCTCACTATCAATTAATCCCTTTGGACAGACCAGGCCCAGCAGGAGCGCATCAAGAGTATGTAAAAGAGAGAGAGAGAGAGAGAGAGAGAGAGAGAGAGAGAGAGAGAGAGAGAGAGAGAGGATGGGAGCCAGCCAGATGAAGAGAGATAGGGGAGGACATGAAAGGTGGAATAAGCAAAAGCAGTGGGTGAAATGAAAAAAGATGGAGTGAGAATGGTGAAATTATTTGAAGATAATACCTACAAAGATTTGAGAGCTGTGATGAGTAAAAGGCAGAAGAACAATGGGTTAATGACAAAGCGAAGAAAAGCAGTATAGTCTGTAATAAGATATGAACGAGGAGAGACAATGCAGGAAGAAGACGAGATAGTAATAAAAGGAAAAACAAGCAATACAGTAGATAAAGGGAACGTAAGACATATGTGGGAGACTCGGGGAGCATAAAACAGAATTTGGAAGACTGATACAACACTGTGAGCTACTTTGTGCCCATGCTTTTAAAGATTAGCTTGAAAACTTGATGGACTGGTGGTGCAATGATTTAGATAACAATCTCTGGAAGTAGGTCAATGAAAATAGACTCATAAGAAATGAGCCCTTTCTAAAAAAAAAAAAAAAAACCAAAAAACTACACAGTTACTAAATGGGTTTTGATTGAAGGAGTGATTCCATTCAAAGGCAGTTGTGGTGCTCAATTATGTTAAAGTGGCTTTTAGGAAAAGAAGCATTTTTAATGATAGAAAGTCTATGTTTGATTTAATGTTAATGGGCTTCAGCCTAATGCAGATCTATAAACTATTTATCTAGAGTGGTCTAACATACTGTTCCTCATGTTGTGAATGACATTAGGACTCTATGGTACCTTTCACAAATCCAAGCTCATGTCTCTGCAGATTTGCTCACATATATTTTGCTGTGCTGTAAGTGGAGTCCTGAATGAAGAAACCTCCATACACTATTTCCAAAATACTACTTCCAAACTAAAGCTGTTCGCTGACTTCAAGCGTCTTTGCCATTATGGAGACTGCCTCGGTCTGTCGCTCATGCACCCTCGTGGCAGTTTTCTCACTCTGGTGGCACATGTCCAGACCAGTGCGTTTTTTCTTTTTTTTTGATGACCTTGACAGGGCCGTCAGTGGGTGATGTTCTGCTTGACACTTTGGGGCTGGAGCCTGATGGCTGTGCTTCATTGACCCATTTGGGGGGTGAATGAATGCCCTACCCACGCCATGCCCATCTCTATGGACCCACTGGGTTGAGCGACCAATCTTAGCTGAAGCTGCACCAGAGGATTGGTTTGATACAGTAGGAGGGCCAGTGTGCACTGAACCTTATTATAGGCAATGTCATCATCCCAGAAAACTGAATTCCCTCCAGGAAGCACAGGATACGTAGCTGTAAAGGATGCAGCTGAAAAAAAATGGTTTTGGAGGAATGGAGGTAGATATCACCTTCCCAAAAAAAAGAACAGAGGATATTACAAACAGGGGCATGGAAAGTTAACTCAATAGGATGATGGGTTGTTTGAATTGATTCAAAGAAAAAAGCTGAAACGTTTGTTTTAAAATGATTGATCATGAAAAAGCAAATATAGTTTGTTTAGTGTCATTTTCACATCAAAATGAAATGAAAATCATCATCTCATCTCAACTCATCATATGTAGTTAAGTCATACAAGTCAAGATTATACTGAGACATTATTTTTTTTCACTTTTAACCCTCCTGTTGTCCTTGAGTCAAGGAAGGAAGGAAGGAAGGGAGAAGGAAGGAAGGTAGGGAGGAAGAAGGAAGGAAGGAAGTGAGGAAGGGAGGAAGGAAAGGAAGAAGGAAGGACAGGAGGAAGGGAGGAAAGAAGGAAGGAAGGAAGGAAGGAAGGAAAGGTGTAAGGAGGGGGGAAAAGAGGAAGGAAGGAAGGAGAGGAGGAAGGAAGGAAGTGAGGAAAGAAGTATGGAAGGAGGAGGGAGCAAAGAAAGAGGGAAGGAGGGGAAGAATGAAGGAACAGTCAAAAGAGATGGGGTCAATTTGACCCGGGAGGACGACAGGAGGGTTAAATATGTGGGTAGTGTGTCAGAGATGTGTTACAAGACTAATACTGTAGAGGGTTGATAGCACTGTCCAACATTAAAAATGATGAACAATTAATGAATGTTTAATTAGAGTACACTGTAATGCTTTAATGAAGTGGTACCACAGCGGGAATACTCATGCATATTCTACCTCCCATAATGAGCTTGGCATTACATGTATCGCCTCTGTACAGGCAGACACCATATGCCAGAATGTAGGAATGAGAGAAAAAACATTGTTTATTCCAGACCCCATCTCTTTTATTGCAAATCACTGACACCGCAGTATCAGAGCTTTATCTTCACACCATCATGTTGAATTATCCATTTGACTTCAGGTGAAATAGCCTGATAGAGACAGTGCCCATGAAATGCCGTAGTGACTTGCTCTTTCTGTACTCCGTCTTTGACCCTGATAATGACTGGAATCGAGGCGTTTCATGAATATGAATATAGCAACTGGATGAAAGGCAATTTTCTCCAGCGTACATAAAAAAAACACTCTCTTGAACATTAAAAGTAGAGTAGTGTCTGTCAAGAAGGTACTGTGCTTTTGCAGTTTAGCATCACATTGTACAATCAGTGGCCACTTTATTATTAGGTACACCTCTTCATTCATGTAAATCACTCATCCCTCTATAGAGTGGGTCATACAGTACCAGTCAAAGTTTGGACATGCTTTCTTATTCCAGTATGTTAAAACTTTTGACTGGCACTGTATGTAAATTAAGCTGACACACACACACACACAGTTTAAATGTTAGATGATAGCACAATAAAATAATTACATGTTTTTGACTTTGAAAAAGGAAAAAAAAAAGCTTGCATCTGAGACCTTACCGAGGATTGTGCAGCAGACAAAACACATGCTGCACTGAGGGCAAAAACACCTTGTTCATCGGAGGTTTCAAAAGAATGATGAGAGTCAAGCTGACAGATGGGCCACAAAGTACAATCATAGTACAACTGTAGCGTGCAGAACAGCATCTCATTAACACACAGCTGACTGAAGCTACCATTTAACCATTAAAGTAGCTTAAGCTAAATCACTCTTACTCTTATGATAGCGGAATGAAAAAAAATCTGCTTGGTCTGTCAAATCCCAATTTCTGGTGCAACATGCTGATTTGTAAGAATGCGATCAAACCCGTATGACTCCACTTGGTGACAGGATACTAAAATGGAAGTATACAATAATACAACATTAAATATCTATGTGAAAAAGTGTGTTTATCATGTTACAAAGTAAATATTTTCTGACCAAGATGGCTTCACGAATCTAACATTTTCAACTCTGTGCTTTATTTCTACAAATTATTATTTTTTTTAATTTCACTGACATGTTTCAGCACTGCTGCTGTGATTTACAAAATGTGTTTAAAAAAACTCCCCCCAAAAAACAGCCTATATATATGCTTGAAGCACCAACATTTCAAAAGTAAATAACACCTCACAGTCACAAATACTATAAGAATATAATACAAAAATGTATGTAAACTTGTATGTAAATGTAATAAAGCACTGTTAATACAATTAAGAACAACCAAATCTTTAAATTAAATAACGATAGAAATGAATATAAAACCTTAGAAACCTAGGATCCCAGCCACCTTCACAACAAACAGCAACAGATACAGTAAAGACCACAGAAGAATTACAAATCGGCTTAGGGCAACATCAGATTCTTAAAATAATAGAAGGAGTAGATTAATCCCATCACCAAAACAAAGAAATGTTTTTTTTCCTAACAAGAAGACAGTGACCTCACCAGATCACAAACCAACAAAACACCTTTAAAAGAAGCGGGAATGATTTACGGAATTTACTTCACAAAAATGCAAAAATGTTACCCAGTCATCAAAAACAGAGATTCCTCTACAAGCTTTTAGCATATTTTGTAATCCATGTGAATAAAACGTCAGTCATTATCTCTATATGATCAAAAGGTCAACCGATGAATTATAAATTGGAGTCTATGCAAAGAAGAAATCAGTCAGTTCTAAATGAATCCAGGTTCAACGTTTTAGCATTTTCATTGATCCAGTTGCATAACTCTAACATTTGCTGCAGGATGAATATTGTAAAAATCGCTGCAGCTATTACTTCCTTTGACAGTAGGAGATGCCATCACCATATCTACATCCAGTACATCTGTAAGATTCAATTCCTTTCATTGTCTGGAGGTGGTACAGATTGACAAGTCAACCTGTCTAACGATGACTGAGCATCTCACACTTGTGGTGAATCTGTAGTCTGCTAAATCTGAGTGCGTTTGTGAGCAAGCCAGTATCAGTTGGATCCACCTATAGTAAGTGGTGCTGGCAAGGTGTACTTTATGAAATGGCCACTGACTATGTTTTTCTTAAGTTTGGATTTGTTGTGTAAGGCGTCTTTCTCATCATCAAACAGGAACTCCAAATCTCTTTCCTAACTTCTACCTGAGGAGATACTGTCAGTGTTTTATCCCAAGGTTGCTCGCTGCCTACAGCAAGGCTGTTTGATGTTGGCCCAGAACCAGACTCCATTGCATTCCAGAGGGGGATGAAGTTCACCAGCAGATGATTTGCTATTCTCTATCAAACTCCATCCCTACATTTTCACCCTTCAGCTTGGAAAAATGCCAACGCATCCAGCAATACTCTTTCATGTAAACCTCCCTCAAATTTTTCTTACAACATACAAAGAATGTTAATGAAAAAAAAGTGTGTACAAGGGCCATGTTTACCATGAATGGTTTGACTTAGCCTTGACCATTACAGGTGAATGGGTTTGTGCTGGCTCCTCTGCACAGCCTTGTCAGTTGTGGGCTAAAAGTACATTTTCAGAATTGGCTAGCAGCGGCCACCCTTGCTTGGCACATTCACTGTAATGACTTGATCATGATGATAAGTTTAATGGAGGCTTTCTTTTATTATAAGAGGGTGAAGCCAATTTCGCTTTACTATTGCAGAGAGGACGTTATTATACTGTACCAGAAGCTAAATTCAACTTTTCCATCTCTCCATGCCTGCTTGGTGAAACATGGAAATGAAAGAAATCAGACAGGCTCTCTCTTCTCTCTCTTTTATAAGAGGATATTGTATAGCCAGTCCATGGGGAAGGTGCTAGAAGGTGTCTGGCTGGTTGAGGGGAAGTTTATGGGCTGTGAAGGCCAATTTGAGCAGCCTGCAGATGGAGTCCAAAACTGCCATGTCACCTTCCTCCCTATATCACTCTACAATTGAGCGTTATTTGGAGAAAAAACCCCACCATCAACAAGAAGACTGTTCAAAACTATTTTTGAAAGGTGCTGGCATGGTCTTATGCACCTTAAATTGCTCATTAATATTAAATAAGGAAGTGACAGTTGGTGAGACTTGGCATACACTCTTGGCACCTCAAGCGGGATTGCAAGTGATGGCTGGGTGCTTTGTTTCAACTAATATGTGGTGGTTAAGTGAAAGAACAGCTGCTTTGGGCATCTAAGACCAAGTTGCTGCTTGGCAGTGTCAAGATAATGCTGACCAAAAAAGCCTAAACACACATGTGAAATTTACATCAAAATATACCTGTTTCTATTTCAATGCATACTTATAGTCGTATTCAAATCTGTTTATTTAGATAAATGTAAACAAAGTATTTTATTGGAAGGTGAAAAAATGAAACATGTAAATATACAATCCAAATTGTCTTTTTTTGTTAATCATTTGTAAAACAATAAATCACTTAAATAATATTTGAATATATCCATTAGAGCCCAACCAATAAACGGGCCAGGCTGATATGATAGTAGGTCATATTGGTAGTTTGAGAATAGTGAGAGTTATTTCTAAACTGTTACAACAAAACAAATTTATGGGAACCTTCTCAAAAAATATTTATTTATGAGGGTTATGTAAAGAGAAATAGCATTGTCTGATAATTATAAGAGTTTTAAAATGCTCACATATCACTATCAGTGTCATCCTTCAAGAAAATATTCTGTATTGGTCTATTCTAAATTTCTTATGCTTAAGATCTTGTCGGGGTATCCCTTGTTTCAGACTTTTGACAAACATCACCTTATGCCACATGCTAAATATGTAGTAGCAAACAAAGCCATATGATGTAGCAATAAAGTGCATGATTAAAACATGCGTCTTGCTTTCAGTATTTATGGCAGGTAACTTTTGTTGTGCTAGACTGGTTTTTAATATCCACACAAAGCTACAAAAATGTTAATGGGTACCCACTGAAAATAACAATTTATGTTTCCCATTGTGCTTTGTTTTTGTGGCTCCTTTGGTGCCTGTGTTTATGAGTAAGGCCAAATGTAAAGTCATATTTAATTACCAAGCATTATTGCTCAACAAGGCTCTGTTAATGCAAGCTAGTGTCTCAGATATAAATGATAAAGAGACAGCACCTGCAGCCGAGCATAAATGGGACATTGTATTTCCTTTTTCAGTGACACAGACTATGAGTGTATTAATAGCAATAACTGTGGAGGTATTGTAACATAGCAATCTTGCTGGTTAAATTAGATTAAAGCTAAATGTTTATATATTGTTGATAAGGTAAATGAAGGAGATTAGAATTAATGTGTCAGGAAAGGGAATTGGAAAGCCGCTTACTGGAATTCCTCTAATTGCTCATCATACTTTCCAACAAAGTCTTGGTGGAGGATTTGGGACCCCCACAACAATTCCATCTCATTGCAATTCCTTGCCTTTGACTTATCCGACTAAAAGACCGTTAGGAAATGCTGTTGGCACGAAGCAAGTGGCATGGGCTTCATTGGCGGTTTGTGCCTTGCATATGGGAAGTCCTTCAAAGTCGGCCGCCGTGCCGCAGGCAGCATTCTAATGAGGTCATCAATAACCTGCAACAGCTGCTCAGAGAGAGAGAGACCTCATCTGTTGAGCTCAAGCCACCAATGACTCTGCTGTAACTGAACAAACAGCTCCAAAATAATGAGAGGTATTCTATGGAACATGCAGCAGTACTTTACTGTGAACCATTAATTGGTGGAACCGCAGTAGATTTAAAAGTGACAGCAGTGAAAGTGACTGGAAAAGTTGCAAGTAAATCCCTCAGGGACTGTCACTTAGTCCACAGTGATGCTTTTGGTGGAATGAGCCTCTCAAAACACAGCGACGATAAACATGTCATTCTCCATAAAAGGATGAAGTGTCACTTTAGGCCAATCAGGACCAAGTAAACACATTTTGTAGCAATTCCCAAGACAAAAAGATAAAACTCTTTTTTTGTGATTAATTCAATGATCCATAAACATATTCACAAACTCAGCCATGGGACACATCATTCTGTTACATCTGAAGAAAATACAAGCAGGAGCATCCACGGTACTGCACATCATGGGTAACAATTAAATGTGCCTACACTTCATCATCATTTGGGAGAACAATAATCTACCAGACTGGTAAAAACTGGTTGGTTCCTGTTTCTACTTGGAAAATCCATTTTGACCTTCTGGTTTTGATACTGGGGGCAAAATTTGGATGAATGATTTTTGAGCCTCCATTTCTTTCCCAGTAACATATCATGTCAGGCTTAGGCCTGTCTCAACATGTTGTACAGTATTTCTTTCATCATCATTGCATGGTTGACCCCTTCTCCTATTCCCCTTCTTGCCACACTGTTGGAGACACCACAAGCTCATCTATTTGTGTGACATTTGCAGCATGGCACCTGTAACCTGGAAGACTCTTCTCACGCCTCCGTAGCTGTCAGAGAGACACGAGGAAAGACAGCAAGGTATCTCACTCTCTTTGTCTCTCTGTGTCATGGATTTAGCTCCGAGTTCATCCTTGCTTGGATAATACAACATTAAGGCACAAAACAGGTGCAACTCTGCTTGCCAGTAACAAAATGTCTGCCAGCCTACTTAGAAAGTCTTTCAAGGGAATACTGTTCAGGTTTTATGAATGTCTACATTGAACTTAAAGTCAGAGTAGATCCAGTGCAATTCATATGCTTGCCAGAAGTCCATGTGCTGAGACACTGTAGGATATACATACTTGTATAAGTCTGCATATATTTACTTGTGAGAAATGGGAGAAATGCCTGTGACCCATTTCTATGGGTCTCTTGATCTTCAAATGTGTTTGCAAAGACGGGGACAATGATGTGACCTCGTTACGCTACAAGTCCTGACCTGTGTGTTGTTATTGTTCATACTTGTTTCACTAGTAGCACAATTGTATCGTTAGCTGGTGGCTAACAGCTGCTTACTGTGAATACTGCATGTGGCAAATAAACACGAATGTGCATGCTCACCTCATCTTGTAAAATATTCCAATCAACCTGCACATTATTCTGCTGCAAACCTCACTTACCAGTACATCCCCCTTTTTACAGTGAAATCACAATAATGATGTTATTTCTTCCAGCAAGTTCTCTACTTGTATGCTCAACAGCCAAAATGGTGCCAATTGCCTTCCTCCTGCTCACTGCTGTCCTTTTAAGAACTGCAGGTTGAGCTTCAGCTGCTCACTAACAAACATTGCCGTGGACATTTGGACACTTGAAAGGCAGCTCATGCACCCCCTTCAACGGCTTTCCCCACTCCCCCAAATTAAATTATTTTTATTATGGATGTGCATGATTCATGTGGGTCACTTTTTGCAGGTTGGAAAATCTGTAATTCCTGATTCATCTGGAAAAAAATCACATCCCTGAAGATTATTTTCCATAGTATTTAGTAATACCTAATGCTAAAACACTGTAATTCACATTAATCTGAAATGCACAAGACTACAGTTGTTGGCAGACACATGTTTCATTTGTCCATTTTAATCCGGTTATTTTTTTAAGTTCTGACTCTTCGAGCAAGATTTATCCTTGAATGGTGAGTACTAGGCCTCGCTGTGACGTTGAACGACATGAATAAAAATTCTGATAAGCCCTTTTTTACTCTCTGTAGTTCTGCCAGGATGGCTCACATGCACAGGCAAGTAGGGAGGTGGTGGTGAAAGGATTAGGAATAGGTTATATCTGAGGCTCACTTGCAGTATGGCACACGAAGGGTGGCAATACAGGTTCAGCAGATGCTACTGGAGCGTGGCCACATAATCACAGATTAGATATGGAGGCCCTAGCTAATTATAAGAAAAGCAGCAGCTGACAGCAGCCTCTTCACAGCACTAATATACATCCAAAGTTCAGAGTTAATGAATGAAACAAGATTCTAAAATAAATGCATGTTGTATCTTTTTACAGTACATTAATGTGACATAGATAGATAGATGGATAGATAGATAGATGGATAGATGGATAGATGGATGCTACTGTGCAGCTTTCTTTTGATCATTTAGACCCTCCATTCTCAGTTTTATTAGGATGGTTTTCTTGTATTAATGTACCTCATCTGTCAATTAATCGCCTCGATTATACATTTATTTACCTAATGGAATCTACTTCCCTGCCAGTCCTCTTCAGAATGATGTATTGCACTTATTGATGGACTGATTTCTGTAAACTGCTAGCGTTCCCCTTAATTGTCCTTATCGATTAATTTTCACTATCTTGTCACAAATGTCTCCTTTATTTAGCTTGTGCATTAATTTGTGTATGAACGTGTGTTAGACCCATTAAATTAACAGTTAACAGTTATCCCCTTCCAGCAAGGCTTGGGCTACTGTGGATTATCATACATTGACAAGTGATCCCTGCTTCACTGATAAACTCTAAGTTCAATTTCATAGCTGTATAATGTGCATTACATGATTGAACACTGGCATTTTGAGAACACACCTGACACAAGGCAGGGGAGGACACTGTGTAGTTAGGTAACACACTAGACGCATTTGAGTAAGCAAAAAGTGAATGTAACATGCAGTCTGCCCTCTCCTTGTCCTCGCTGTAACTTCAGCAATAGTTAACATCATAATGTTGCTATTTATGGCACCTGTTAAATAAGGCAATATCTCAGGATCGATTTTGCTGCCACTCGCTCTCCCCCTTTGGCACTCTCTTCCAACACACGTAGGATTTGATAACTCAAGCTCTATTGATTTTTCTATAAGCAAAAATAGTCTGCACAGAGGCATAAACAAAAAATATTGGTTATGTCCACTGCTTTTTTTAAAAGATCAATATTTAAATGTTTTTGTTTGGTTTGTGTGGGACATTGCATCTTTATATACTGTAGTATACTATATATAAACAAAGAAACCATGTTTGCAATACATAAATAATTTCTAAAACGAGAAAAAGTACAATGGTGTCACATGACAAAAAAAATATAACAAAAATATGAAATGTCAATCACTATCACTAAAATGTTCCTGTCAAGCCCAGAATATCCATTTCCAGGTAAACATATTATTGTATGTAGTTTGTTGCATCTCTCATGCTTAAAGCATGACTCTGAAAAAAGGTGTCACTTCTTCAACTGCAAGATTGCAATGTATACAATACATCTTGTTGATGAGGGTGTGGCGAGGAAATGTGGTTTTGGAGGATGAAGCTGATAGAATGGTGAGATGATATACAGGAAGACTGCTACACACAAATGAAAATACACAGTATGCAACAAATGCAGAAAACATAATGGTATGACGACGTTTGGAGAGGTTTTGTGCGATGAAAGAAAGAAAAAAAATCTGGAGGGGAAAATGGGAAGAGAGGAACCATAATATTCTAATGGCAGATTGGGATCTAGCTTCCTGAGTTGGGGAGAAAGTGACAGAGACTAATGGATTTCTGTGCCTGGTGTGATTAAGAGGCTGTACTAAACCTGAGATAATGTGCTGATATCTGCTGGGAGCTACTTGATGCTGGCTGATCATAATAAGAATAAGAAATACTTTATTAATCCCGAGGGGAATTTAATTATCAGTAATCAGTGGAGCCAATACAGTTGAAAAGCTGCTCACCTCTCTGCAGCACTCAGCTGGCCCAACATGTCCGGTCTAGTTATGTGTAAAGAAAGAAACCCATCTTCTCTACAATCTGACTATTAAAATAATGCAGTACTGATTTGGTTAAAAGGTTTTACCAATGGCTGTGCTAGATGTAACCATGTGTTTCATATTAAGCATAATGGAATGCATAAAGATGAGGTGTCATCTGATGTGCAGCACAAGAATAAAACATAAAAAAAAGTTTCATTTTGCTATTGAAGCATCAATTGGTGAAGAAAAATTTAAAATACCATTCAGACAGGGCTGGCTAAGCACAACTTAAAAGTTTCATGGAGTAAACACAGGCTTTGGTGCATTAAACATTGCTGATGTTCTTATGCATGGTCCTTGAGCTTCACTGTGCCGTTGCGCATTTTAATTTTAATCTTAATCAATGTTCCGTGCTCTAATGAGAACACTGGTTTTTACACGCTTGTTGACCTGCCAGATCAGGATGTACTAAATGTGATCAGAGTCTTATTAGCCTTGGGAAGGTAGGCGCTGGCCTCTAGCACCATCCCCATAAAAACAACAACCCCAACCAACGGTGCGAGCTCTCGCGATGCAGGAACTACCACATCGATGAGCCAGCTTATCAATGTAAAAAAGGGGCCACAAAAACAGGTGTGGGACTTCAACGCAGCACCTGTGGAAATATCTCTTTCCTCAATTCATTCCATACTGTCATTACTACTTAACTGGTCCCATGGGACTCCTTTAATGCAGAATAACAAGTTATTGCATCGCAACAACCATATGTCCTGGGCTTCCCTGGGGGAGACGCCTCCGGCTGCCCAGATCCTTTTTCCTTGCTGTCAGTTCTAGGCAGAAGGAACCTGACAGATGTACCAAGTGTCACCAAGTTGGAGCAGGATGAAGTACTTCCCCTTCTAATCTGATCAGTGAAGATAAAACCCACAATTACAGTCTCTGCTGGTTAGTCTTGTGTGTGATCTTCTGAAAACTTTCAGTCTGACTTATAGTCACTGTACTGTATTGTCTTGCTTCAAGCATAATAAAGCAAAATCAATTTATCATGACATCCATAGCCATGTTTTTGAAGTTACTGAAACTATACTGAAGAGGTGGTAACACGGCTGCAATCATGATTGTGTTCTGCAGCTGCACAAATAATAATCATCTGTCACTGTTTAATAATGCTTAAAGGTGCTGTGCAGAATTTTCACCAGATATAAAACCTTGATCTAACAGCTCTACAGTTTCTACCTAATCATCTCATCTGCCCCAGAGTAAAACTTGATAGATCAATGTTTCAGATGAAATACGATTTACTCAGCTTGATATGGATGCAAACTGGAGAAGTAGAGTGATAAGACCAATACAGTTGATGACAGATAAAAGCTGAGAAAACTCAGCACAGCTGCACCACCTCTCCAAAAATGATCTGTATTTGAGTCTCTGAAAGCACTCTGGCAGAATGATTGTTAATGCTACTTTATTGCACTGTGCATTGTGCACTTACAGGACATTTAAGTGCAAGTTTTTAATGTCACCAGCACTCTGTGTACTGACACTTACAACATGATTTGGAATTAATTGCATAAATGAGTAGGATAGCTCATTTGTTTATTTTATTCCTTCTTGTTCATTATTGAATTAAATGACACAATCCAATTAGTACTGTGCATTAGCCTTTTTTGTAGTTTGATTAAGCAAGTAAAATATTAAGGCTGATGCTGAGCCAAATTATGCTGCATTACAAATCCTCCAAATCACAAGGCTGTGCAAAGATATTATTCTACAAAACTCTCTGGGCTGCAGGCTGAGCACAAGAAAGCCTTCATTTGACAGTTTTGCATTGGTGCTGTGAAGACTGACCTGTCCAAACACATCCAGTGTAGTACGGTATAAGTCTGGCATGTATATGTTTGTGTTATTTCCATTCTTTCCAATTTTATAAAGACTTGTATTCATTGGTTGCCATCTAACAATGTTATTATTGGACTGGGTATTTCTATTGTCATTGCAGTTATTTTTGTAATGTCTTTTTCCTCCTGTAGGATTGTCAGGACAACAACTATTTAAATAGAAATGACCTCAATTTCGAGGGAACATTTCATTTGGCTGGAGTGTGTGTTATACATCTTGAGGAATGGCAACATGTCAGGCCTGCCAAGCTGATTCCCAGAGTAGCTAAAAATGACACTGTTTACAGCCAGTTCTGTCTTCACCATACGTGTGCGCCGAGTATTTTGGGATGTCACTACAAATATTTTACACATCGGGTGCAGAGGATGTTTTGTTTTTGTCTCACTCTGATTATATTCACTATTTTCTTTCCCCTCCCACGCAGAGCTGTGATACAGACAGACCATGTTTTCATTGCTAGTCAAAAGATCACCTGACAAGGTTTCTAGAAAGCACCTTTCACTGTGTCCTAACCCATTACTGTGATGGTATGTAAAATACAGCTGTAGAAAAATGGGTGAAGGTTATCACTTCTTATTTTCTAGAAAATGTGGCAGATGTCATTTATAATCCATCGGCACACTGCAGCTGGCTCAATGGAGGAAATTCCTCAACCTGAGAAGAATTAAATACATTCTACAGTCATCTACTGGGTTGAATAAACTGCCTGAAAATATAACGCATGACCCCAATTTGCCCGACGCTTATGACAGATGTCTCTCCTTGCAGGTCAGTGTGAATGTGAGGAGGTTTACTTTCTCTTTTAACCTATCTTTAGTGAGGGTTGGGACATTAACTTGGCAAAGCGTGTCTGTAATCTGCTTGAATGGCTATGTCATATATCAAAACTATTGGCAAGTCTTGAGTTCAAAACAGTTCGAAAAACCAATAGACAGAGAGTGAGACGCCCGCCTACTGCTTACAGCACACATGACAAAAAGGATGAATCTGTCCACTTGCTTTCAGTTACTCTAATACTCTATATGCTGATTGATTGATTTCAGGGCTTACCATTACCATATGTTGGACAAACATATCTATTTGTCTAGCAGTGTTGTCTTAAATGGAAAGCAGTGCAGTGTACTTGACTATTCTACACAGACACCTTGATCAATTGGTATACAAGCTTTCCACTCCATAAAAATTGCAAGCAAATATAAGCAAAAATCAAAATTGCAGAGCCCAACCGGTGCTTTGTCAAAGGGACATCAGTAGAGAAATTGAGCACTCAATGAAACAATGGAATAGGAGGGGAGAGCATCTATTTGCAACAATAAAGTGCAAATACAAGCAGCCGGTCTTTAATGGAACTCCTCACTGTATCACTCATTGCTCAACCCCCCAAGGCTTAGCAAGATTGAATACACCATATGTTTATCTGGAGCTTTTCCCCTAGTAAGTGGCACTGACGGCATGGTTTTGGCACTACCCTTGTCCTTCCCATAATGCATCATTCCAAGAGCTCATTTAGACAGTCCCTTCCCAGACGCCACGCAAATAGCGACTGGGGCTTTTATTTGGTTGTTAGATCACTGCTATCCATCCACTTTGTACATCTTACTTAATGGATCTGCTCAGAGGATTTTCCTTTGTTGTGTTGTATGTATGCAAAATAGCACATATTTTACAACAGAGATTTCACTTGTCTAATCAAAACAGGTATGGAAGTTGACACTTTGCTCATGTCCAACCCTGTTTATGTATAACCAATTTGTTTTGAGGAGAAACATAATTGATGGCTGGATTATGTTCGTTGGCCACGTTCTTTTGTATTGTAGTAAGGGATACATTTTGTACTTCCCATTGACACTAGACAGGGTTTTATATTCTGATTGGTTAGATTTAATATTTAACACAGACCACTAATTTGTAACCCTAACCCTCTCTCCTTACTGCTGTACAGTAAGTGTCCAAACATAATCATAAAAAAATGTTTTATTTGCTGTTGGCAGATCATTTATGTTCTCAAGATTTTGCAGTTTGTAAAATAGATTAATTAACATTTCCTCATTATGTTTATACATAATGTAATAAGGGTGGCATGACTTTACATTTGTAGTAAAAGTTATTTCTAGACAGGTTTGTCAGGCCACCGTGTTACAATTTGGCAATGGTGCTACACTACAATGTGCTAATTCAGACTCAGTACCACCTCAGCTATTCTCTCTGTGTGTGAACTGAACTCTGATTATTATTGTGATATTCGTATCTCATCTAACCTTGTAACGATATTCTCTTGTACTGCCTCAGCAGCCCTCCCTCCCCCCTGGTTACCCTGCTGCTGCTGTACGGCCATTTTTAGCCCCATAATTTCCTTGGCAGTAAGCTCCTGATGAGGTTGGTCAGGGATGAAGACTTCTATTAACTCAAATGTTGTACATGAAGGGAATTGCAGACCCATAAAGCAAGGTCTTGTCAGTCTCCCAGGTGAGCTCTACCATGAAGAGCATAGCCTCCCTCTCCTCCCACTGGCAGATTTGCCTTAAAAGTTTCACTGCCCGGAGGGAAAGTACAAACTTTGGGAAAGCTGCTTGATTTCCCCCTCCATGTCTCTAGCATGCACACTGTACCTGCTGTTTAGTGACACTGACTCTCTCTTCCTCTCTCGAAGAATCCAACAAAGCTCCACTTAGATTTAAAACATGGGGAGCCATTTACAATAATGCTTGGTGAAATCTAATTTTAAGAATAATATGTTGGAGTTTAAATAATCTCCAATTTATGTTGTTTAAAAAAAAAAAAAAATACTTCCAGGAATTTAATCAGCAGCACTTTTTGTCTTTTCTCTTTCAACTGAATAATTTTTTTCTGGGCCATTTTTATCCAAAGAAGAAAACTATTAGTATTTACAAAAAAAGCGTAAGAAAATTAAATCAGTTTTAAATACAATGTAAGGCTATTGGAGGCAAAATGTGGAACTGTTCAATTGAGTCAGTCATCAGTTTTTTGGTAAGAGAAAGGCTCTCAATCCTGTTCTCATCTCTACGAGCTGATGAGTGTTTGCTGGATATTGCCCTTATATTGCTTCTGTTCTCATTTCCTGAAATGCTCTTGGATCTGGGGTGACACTATTAAATCCAAGTACCAGCTACATCTTTCCAGAAAATGTCTTATTTTTAACCTATAATCAGATTTTTTTTTTTGTATCTACAGTATGGGCAGAATGATATTCCACCAAATTCAAGCTCATACTGTGATTTAAACTTTTAATAGATGCCATTAAGCCAGATCTGTGTTTATTCAATTAAACAACCTAAAGGTTCACTGTAAACCACAAAGTCACATTATCTCTGATTGCTATTAATTCACTATTAAACAAGGCTTATTTATTCAGGAAATCTCATTGAGATCAATATTTCTTTTGTGAGAGACCTGAGAACAAATTACATCATCATTCACATCACAATCACAAAGCCATCATTATACACACTCACACACACTAATTAAATCAATCACAAACATTATGAAGAATATCAACTGGTAAAAACCAAAGTCCCTCAGAGAAACAAGTGTCTCTAACTCTATAAAGCTGTTAGAGTTAGCATAAAGGAACTTTAAAGCCAACCTGTCCTGTGATTTGGTGTCATGATTATTAGCTCGAACTCAACTAAGGATGTTAAATATATCAGCAATTTAGATCACAAGGCCTTTGTATGCTGGTGCCTTCTAGATGTCAGTTAAAGACATCTGACCCACGTCTTGTGTAATGAATCAAGTGGCATCGTGGTAGATAGTGTCCAGTGGTTTAAGGATGGTGGATGCAGCATTAGCACACAGGATATCTCAAAGGTAGACAGTGTGGCAGACTGCATGTGTTTTCTCTTTTGCAAAGAGACAGAAGCTCTGTTCCAGACTTATGTTCAACATCAGTTTTGTAGGAGAATCTGCTTACCAACTAAAATCTGAAGTATTTATAGTGACTATAGTGAGCACTATGCCAGTTAGTTTTCCATTTAGAGCAGGGATAGGTGTGGGACCTCAGTGGTTTGTGCTCTTGTGAAATGCACACGTTGAATTTTCGTTAAGGACCAGCAGAGAGGTCTGGAGGTCATCAAAAGTGCCCTGTGACTAGGAGAAAGGCTGGTCTGCAATTAAACTAATGTTACCAAAATCCAATATTAGCTCCGACTGGTTTCAAATCAAGGCCTGATCAACACATTACGTCTAAATGATGCAGTCAAATTAAATGATATTTGCCTAAATCAAATTCTAGTTGTTGAGCTTTTCCATGTATTGCAGAAATAAAACCTTATTCATATGCCTTATTTTCTAGGTTGGTACTGTTATTGTATCTATGCTGATTTTCTTGGAAGAAATTGTGTTGGCAGTTGCAGTGGATTTGGGTGCAATAAAATATTCCATATATTATCCTGAATGCAGCACAGTAAAATGTTGGGAAGACTGCAGAAACAGTGCTGCTGATAGACACATAATAAGCACATTTGCAGGAACAGGGAATTGTCTTCATAGCTGGAAACAGACAGGCAGTGTTTTCAAACCATTGCGTGCAGATGAATGTGTTGGGGGGGGTGGACTGAGAAGAAATATGATGTAATGAATTAATGAGGAATCACTATTGCCTGAAGGGTTTGGGATTAAAATTCTTCCTTTCATACTTGTTCATTTCATTTAACTTATTTATTTATTTATAAGAACAACACACATTAATCAACATTTCTGTAAATGTGCCAGTGTTAGCAAGCTGGCTCATTTTCAACTGCAGTCCTTTGGCGATATGTTTTCAAACCTATAAAGTGACAAATTTTACAGGACGAAGACAACAAGACGCCATAAAGACAGCAACAAAACAAGGATTCTCAAGACCGAACACAAGTCATGCAGAGCAACAGGAAACAGCTAAACAGTATGTAACGCACTTGACAGGTAAGTACACACTAGGTTCGCAGGGCAAAGTAATAACAAGAGATTGGACACCGCAATGAGTAAAAGGAACACACAGGTAAATTTAAAGTCGGTGTAAAGTCAATTCATTGATTTACTTCTAAACATATTATACATGTTGGAAAATGGTTACAGAAAACATGTGAAAAGGCTGATAACTATGCAGTACTGAATTGTGGAGATAGAGCCTTAAACTGATTCTCACCCTCTCATTTTTCCTGATTTTCTGAGCCTGCAAAAAAGGGTTACCCTGTGACGTAGTGGCGTACCCGCGTGACCGTGGTCCCTCCCCTACTATATAAGACCGAGAGTTCGCTCTCCTCAGTGGTTAACCTGCCTAGTGGCGAGTTATTGTTAATATCTAACACTACTACTACTACAGTCTACAGTTAGCCAGTTAGCTGAGTTAGCCGCCGAGCTAGCAGCTGAGCAAGCGGCAGAAAGCTCTCAGTCGTAGCGTCCATGTTTCTGGTAGAGGTGGTGACTTTGATTGGCAGGTGACACTTGGTAGGGGGCGGGGCTTCAGCGAAC
This sequence comes from Scomber scombrus, assembly GCF_963691925.1. Classification (NCBI taxonomy): domain Eukaryota; kingdom Metazoa; phylum Chordata; class Actinopteri; order Scombriformes; family Scombridae; genus Scomber; species Scomber scombrus. The sequence continues at coordinate 27,369,669 of NC_084976.1, read as the reverse complement.
TCGGCGGTTACTCCCACAGCGTTTGGGAGCAGAGAAAGAGGCTGATTTTTACACAATTTTGAAGCCTTATTTCATATATTCGATGATTTTTTTTAATCATTCAAATTTGACAGGGTGGTTAACAACACACTTTTCTGTGGTATGTCAAACTCAGAACACATTTATTATTACTTTACACGGACTTTAAGCAAAACACTGTATTAAACACACATAAGAAAATAAACAGTTTACAAACACTGCCGGCAGTTACTTTTGTTATTGTTTGAAATGTCATTTTAACTGGGTGCACCCTAAATGAAATAAAATAAAATGTTTTCCCCAAAATGAAAATAGTTCAATTTGATCGTTCTTGGAAGTCCTTCCCCACAACCCTACCACTCTGGCAGGACAGAGAATGAAGGATATAAAGGCCCCTCCTCAATCCAGATGTTCACGCGGGTAGCTCGCTATCCCCCTCGTGAGGGAGAGAATCACTCCAAATCCAGGGTCCAGGATCTCAGGGTATCCAAAAAACCAAGCCTGTATAACATAATAAGGCTGATATAAATCTATTCAACCTTTTCTTAACTGAACAGTTTAATTTTATCAATATCAATGTATAATGCAACTTTTCACTATTAACTTGTTAAAAGATAACTGCTGATTTTCAGACCCGCCCACTAAATCCTGAACACAGAAATGTTGAAACACAGTTTGTGAAGCCTAGCTCCACAATTCAAATCTAAATGGTTGAAAAGCTTTTTACACCTTTTATTAGAAATACATTCATGACCTATTTAATGTGTTTAGAAGAAAATGTCTGAATTCACTTTACACAGCCTTTAAGCACCAGGCAGGTGTCAGAGCTTTTCATTAGATTTTCCCATCTAAGGATGTCATACTATCCAAGAATATTGCAATAATGTAAGTATTTGGTTTTCTGTCGAAGACTTTGCAAGCCTTCTTGTAGTGAGAATGGGCTTCAGTTTTGTACCTTTTGCTTTCATCCATCTTGTCATACAGTAAGTTAAGTAGGGGTTGATCATTGCACAGTTTCATATACACAGAAAATTAGCCAGGTAGTATTTGGTTATTTACATTACTTTCTTCACTTGTTTTATAATAAGGGTAAAGTCAAGTCAAGGATAATACCAATATATTTAACATGAATGACATGTTAGTAGAATATAAACCCAGTAGGGCTCTGAGATCTACTGACTCAGGTCAGATAGTGGAGCCCAGAGTTCAGACTAAACATGGTGAAGCAGCTTTTACATAACTGGAACAAACTACCAGCAGAACTGAAATCAGCCCCAACTGTGAATATTTTTAAATCCACGTTAAAAACACTTCTCTTCTCCTGTGCTTATGATTGAGCTCTTTCAAAGCACTTTAAATTTTAATCTTTCATTTGCACTCAATCTCCTTTTAATGATTTTAAAGCAAATCATTATTTTATGCTGCAACCGTATATGTAATGCTCTATTATAGTATTTTATTTCTCTCTCTTTCTATGTTTCTGTACTTTGTTTTTATTATTAGTGTGTGTGGGTGTGTGTGTGTGTGTGTGTGTGTGTGTGTGGGGGGGGGGGGGGGGGTGCTTATGTAAAGCACATTGAGTTGCCTCTGTGTATGAAATGCGCTATATAAATAAAACTGCCTTGCCTTGCCATGAGAGGCTACTTGAATGATCTCTCCAGACTTTAGGATCACAGTCACATGGAGAGAGTGTCTTTGTAAAACAACCAGTTTTCTTAACATTAAAAAACAGGTGACTATCATTATGCCAATTGTTAACATTGATAATTGATGCACTGAGTTTGAAAGCTGTTTGTTCTTTGTTTTTTGAATGGACATAAATTACGGTATTGTCTGCATACACCTGAACTTCACACAAACATATGGTAAATTATTTATATATAAGTTGACCAGTAGATGTCCCGAAATGGATACCTGAGGCACACCCATTTCATGGCTCAGGAAGGGTGATGTTTCTTACCCACCCTCACCCACTAGGACTTCATCCAATTCAGCACACTGGAGTGCAAGTTTAAATGTAATAGTTTACAGATGAACGTTTGGTGGTTCAAAGTACCAAATGCTTTCTTTAAGTCGAAAAATATGGCCCCAACAACTTTGTCCATTTTTAGTCTGATGTTCTCCAAGAATAAGCACTTTGCTGTGTTAGTGAAATGGTTGGCTCACAAACCAAATTACATTGGGAGCATTGGGTGTACAGGCTACTGTTGAGAAGAGTGGTCAGCTGTTCAGCAACACATTTCTCTGCAATTTCGGAGATGACGAGTAAAATGCTAATAGGCCTGTAATTGCTTGCATCAGTCAGGTCTCCTGATTTATGAACTGGCACAATGATGCCTCCATTCTTTGGAAAACTTCCCTTCTTTAATAGAGGCATTAATTATCTTTGTTATTGGTTCAGATAATGAATCTGTATGCCTCTTTAGAAAGAGTTTTGATTCAGAGTTTTAAAGATAGTTTAAAATTGCATTGAATTGAGGTTCAGAGGCCTCCATTAGAGAGAAGATTGGTTGAGAGATATATACCGTCATCTTAACATAATTCACAAAGTAGGAATTGGGAAGAGTTGCAATTTCTGCTTCCCCTTTTATCATCATTTTCTTTCATATCCAGCTGCTTTGTTGTGTCATTATGCCATTTTCCGGTTAGTTTGTAATTTCCCTTAGTTTCACCCACCAGACTAACGAAGAAGTTTGCTTTAGCTACTCGGATGTCCTTTGTTACCATGTTTCTTAGAGAAGTGAAAATGTGTCTATCAATCAATAACTGAGTCTTAAGGACATGATCTCTCTCCTTCATTAGTCACTATTAATCCAGGGAAGAGTATATTTACTGTCACCTTTATATTTGCTTTTCTTTATAAATTGTTTTGTCATATTTTGAATTATGGATACAAACACCTGAATCCAGTTCATGTTCTTGATTTCTAAATTCACATAAACATACTCTTAGGTATTCTGAATTGGCAAGGCGTTGTGTTAGAAGACAAATAGGATCGATTTTAGTGAACTTTCTGGATATGAGGAAGAGGTTGTGATTAGACAGACCTGAAACCATGTTGAAAGATTTACTTACTCTCACAGGTTTGTTGCTGAATACCAAATCCATTTAAATTCTAGATGAGTTATCCTAGTAGGTCACTTCACTAGCCATTTAAGATCAAAGTTATTTGTTGCAGTGCCTTTTTACCTGACTTGTTTTCCCAATTGATTAATCAAAATCACCCATAATAATAATAATTCTGTCTGCATAGCCATACAGACTTTGCAGCTATATACTCTTAGCATTTAATTTAATTTTCATAGCATTGAATCTCTTTACAAGATATGTGAACTTTAATATAAAAGTGTACAATGAAGGTGAGCGCTGCTGCCAATACACCGGTCCTGCCCATTGCCATGTTGATGCATATGTATGTGCACTTCGGGTATAATACATACATTACATGAACATAATTTCTTTATTGTGTTAATCTGAGTCAACGCAAAGTGTGTTGTGTACATTTTTACACAATTACTTAAACCTATTTTGATATTTGGGGTCAAAATATCAGCATTGTGTGGGGGAGTATTACTATATATTGTTCTATGACACTGATTGTTTATGCACTCCTCATGGGAAAACATGTATTTTGGTATAGCTAATATGCAGACTATTACCTCAAAGGTCATTTCCTATATTATCTTGAATGTACCTCTACACACTTGCTGCTCAAAGCCTGACTTGACTTAAACATTTGCAGCCTGGAAATACATGGATATTCCACCCACGTATAGTCCTCTTATAATTTGGTTGATAACCTCCTCTGTTATGTCAGCAGTATAACATTCCCAGTGAGGTGGGATGGAGAGTAAACAACAGTGATTAAAGCGTGTTATCTATCCAGCCTTTTGACACTTGTATATCTGAGGCTGGGTTAAGAAGACACATGCTGTCAGGCAATAAATCTTAGTTATTTCCCAAGGCCTAACCATGTTTACATTTTAAACACCGTCTTCAGTTGTATGAGGAGTAATATCTCAGTCAGTCACACGTCAGTGTTTGGCAGTATGTCAGTAACCTTTCTGATAAAACAGCTGTTCTGGGGAACTTGACTATTAGCTATTGCTGGGAAAAAAACCTCTATTGATTCATAAGTATAAATAAAGCCAATGTACACACAATTCATGAAAGTGGACAGAAACCAAAGACGCATTACTTAAACAATAGATATTGTTGATATTTGACATAAACATGTAAATGCAAACATTTATTAAGCAGTGGTTATTGATTCCTGAGGATTTCTAAATGTGGGCAGATGTTTACAGATTCAACCTGATTTTCAAACTGGTTGTTCCCTAGTACTTTTACATTTCAGTGGAATCCAGTTAAGCTAATACGAATGTTCAGTAATCAATCAAAGTTAATATCATTCTTGACATGATGTTTAGTATTAATGTTTATTAACCTTTGTGTCATCCTCCCGGGTCAAATTGACCCTGTCTGTTTTGACTGTTCCTTCCTTCCTTCCGTCTGTCCTTCCTCCCTCCTTCCTTCCTTCCTCCCTCTTTTTCTTCCTTCCTTCCTTCTCTCCCTTCCTTCCTCCCTCCCTTTCTTCCTCTCTCCTTTTCTTCCTTCCTTCCTTCCTTCCTTCCTTCCTTCCTTCCTTCCTTCCTTCCTTCCTTCCTTCCTTCCTTCCTTCCTTCCTTCCTTCATCCCTCCCTTCCTTCCTTCCTTCTTCCCTCCCTCCTTCCTTTTCTTCCTTCCTCCTTCCTTCCTTCCTTCCTTCCTTCCTTCCTTCCTTCCATCCTTCCATCGTTCCTTCCTTCCTTCCTTCCATCCTTCCATCTTTCCTTCCTTCCTTCCCTCCTTCCTTCTTTCCTTCCTTCCTTCCATCTTACCTTCCTTCCTTGACTCAAGGACAACAGGAGGGTTAAACTAATAGCATCCATAACAATTTTTCACAAGTGTACTTATTGTGTAGCACATTATAGTTTGAACATTATTTATCTGAAAAATGAACCACAGCATTTCCAAGTGATACTTTCTTAGAGAATATCAGGCGTCAATTTAATCATAAAAATCCTAGTAACAGCAGCTTGACAAGCACACAGACACACAGGCAAGTAAACTACAGCATTTTAGATGAACTCTGAAGTCATTGTAAAAAAAAAAAAATAAGAAAATAGAAAAAAGGCTGGCCTTAAGCTCATGGGTTGTTTAGAAAATAAACAGAAGTGGAAGTGTTTGAGGTGGCTTAAGGACAGGTTAATGTTTCAGCACCGACTGCTGTGGCTCTTTCATGGAGCACCATTTTATTAGCTGCAGGAAACTCTTTCTGCCCAAAATCGACTGAAAGAAGACAGAGCAACAACATTTCAGATGGTGTGAACATGGTTTACAGAGAGCAGTTTGTTTGAACCAAATAGCACATTTTTTACTGTTTTTTGTATGTATTCTTTCAGTTATTTACGTCTATTATATTCAAATATTAAGTTAATTTTAGTCTGAGATTTACATTAAAACCTAAAATGTATGTTAAAATCTGAGAAAGTCATATTTTAGGAAAGCACATACATTGAACAGCCAAAGTAAAACACTATTGCTCCCAAGCTTGTGTGTACACATTATGTGTCTACATGCATAAAAAAGAGAAAAATGGAGAAGTGCACATACAACTCGGTACTGTATGCTGTTTGTCTGTCAAAAAATGTTCATTAAAATCCAATAAATGCCATTAACTGTTCTGAGCAGAACAGAAATGCATGTTTATAATAATGTGAATACTAAACTGTGATTGACAAATATGTTTTGTCTAATTATGAAAATGCAATTATGAGGGACATATTTAATGCCATACTGTCGTGGGTTTTGCAAGAAAATTGCCATAGATACCACCCACACTACACAATGACTTCTACCTATGAAGGTGTCTGCCTGCACTTTAATGAGAGTCGGGGTAATGGGCTGTTTAATCTGGCCTCAGATCTGGAATGAATATTATGATTAAGAATATGACAGTGCCACTTCCACACCTTGAGAAAGTGATGATTCTACACGTGTTGGTTGTCGCCTTGCGTTAACTGGTTGTTTCATCACTGTCAGCGACAGATGCCGCGATCCCCCCCTCTTGCCATACTGAGCTGCTGCAGAGGAGCCTCGTCAACAACAGACAACCATGACAAGAGGAGAAAGCGTTCATTGATGTGCATTATTCTGTAAAGAACACCAATCCAGCTATGTGTGTTTATATAGGAGATAATGTATCATCCTCAATAACAAGTGTCCCCTTGATATCTGGCTCAATTTGGTGTCACAAAAATGCCTCAGACAAGAAAGAGAACCATTTACTACCAGATCCCCAGCTGGAAATCTAACACTTACTGCAATCCATCAGCTGTTTCTAGGGAGGTGCAATGCCACTGGCCATTAGGACCACTGAGGGCTTAGCCACAGCCCAGCAATGAGTTGTAGTCATCAACTACTAGAGTGTAATCGTGTGGATCTGTATGAACAGGTTGTGCACTCAGTGATGGAGTACCCAGACTTCTCTGGACCTCTCAGTTGGCCAGTGCTGGATCATTTGGACATCATGCTGTTGAAGTGCAATATAAATATAGATTGTTCTGCTCTCACTGGGGCAAAATGCATAACCATGACCTGGGAGGCTTTGATCTCAGACTAACGTATGACCAAGGCCAGTTTTGTTTGCCAAAGGTAAACAGGGCAATCTATAAAGAAAAAAAGGAACCTCTATGGATTAAACAAGTTTGCTCATGCTTTTTGAGGAGGCTCAGAGGAGGGAGGTAAGTTTGTGAATGTACAACACAGCAGCCTGAAGTTGGCAGATACTTGTTTAACTTCTATATCAGTGAACACAGCAGATGTGTTCCCAAAGCTCTTTGGGTCTAAAGATGCACACAGTTCATTTCTCTGCTCGATGTGTGTAGCAGAAAGTGTTACACACAGGCAGAGATGGGAAAAAAAGAAAAACTCAAACAGAAGTGTGCCTAAGGAGGACACAGTCAAATGAAATATGAAGGGCAGCAACTAATTATTATTATTGATTCATCTGCCAATAATGTTTCTATAGATCAATTTGTCTATAAAATGTCAGAAAATTGTGAGAAATGTCTGTTAAATGTTCTTAGAGCTCATGGGGACAGTTTCAAATGTGTTGTTTTGTCTGATCAACAGTCAATCTTGTATGATATAACCAACACATGATTTGCATTTTTACTTGATAATTGAACAAAATTATTCAATTATCATTATTATCATTATAATTATCATGATCAAATAGTTGCTGATTACTTTTCTGTCGAATGACTAATTATACCAGAAACATGGTCTTAATACTGTGAGTTTACTATCCCCTTAAATAAATGTAATTCCAAAATTGAAGTTAATTGATTTAGTATGCTGAATTATTACAACTATTACAATTATGCTACCCTGCGCCTCAAATTTAAGCTTGAAGTTTGCCTTCACTGCAGCTTGAATGAGATTGTTCCGTTACCCAAATTCTGAAGGGGGTTGTAAACATCCGGGCCAGGGAGGTTAGCTGAGTTGTAAGTGTAAACAAGACCCTTTTGTTCAGGAGACTGAACTCCCAGTGAACGCTGACATGATGATGGAGGGAGTCCGGATGGGACCTTGTCAGTGGGCCACAGCGCCATCCCCCAGGGCAGCACCACAGCGGATGAGGGTGCCACCGCTCTGTCCGTTAACATAGAAAAAATGAGAGAGAGGTAAGCTGAAGACTGTAAAACAGGGTCAGTGGGGACTCCCTGTGTCTACTCCCACATCAAGAGATGAGAGAAGACACACAAGCCTGGCTTTTAGAGAGAACACATTCACAGAGCAAGCAGTGAATGGAGCTCTGTCAATTTGCCAAAGTAGCTCGGGTGATTAACATTTGAACTGTGGCACATCAAGAGCCCCCTGTGGATGAATGGTCATTCTATCAGCCTCATTAGGGGAAACCTATTCAAGGATGCCAAGCACAAATTGCCCAAGCCCAACTGTCAAGCACTGGTAGAGAATGACAATGGCAGCCCAAAGTAAACAGTTGTGTCTTGTAGGTCGCTGAAATCCTCCAGTTAAAAACATTCAGAGTAGGAATTCAAGTTTTCAAGCAATTTCTTTAATCTATAGCCGGCCGTATTAACAAATGATTATTGGTTAATCATTAACAATTCAAGAAATAAGCTAGAGCTTATAAGCTTTCCATTATAAAACCATGTCCTATGTTCAACACAAAATCAGAGTAGACTACATTAGCAATTAGCTCAAAGAACAGACAAAGTAAACATCAAGTTACTTGAATGATAAATTACAATGATGACTTAATTTATAATTACAGAGCTCCCACGTTGGTCTATCGCTATCTTTTAAACAACTGGCCTGATAAAATCCAAAATAGCAAACACTTGCACAACTGCCAGCTTCATTAGAGGACATAATTTGATCAGACTATAGATGTGTTGGACGTATCTAACAATGAATTAGCAGTTAATCAAAATTACTGCAACCTTCAACTGTAAATATCCCATAATGTTATCATATACATTTAGAACAGGTTACCCCAAATCAGACTTCAGTGTGACTACTTTTATATAAAATAATCTGCATACCTAATCTACATGATGGAGTGATGTCTGTTTTTCACTGTAGCCATGGTTTGTCCAGCTGCTGGAAACAGCTGCATTCATACTATCCCTCAAGCTTTATCAGTCCATTTACTGCCACCACTAAAATGCATTTACACTCAAAGCAGAGAAATGTTGCTTATACAGTATGTCACATTTGTATGGATTTTGTTAGAAACATGTAATTAGAGTCCTGCTTGTCCTGTATGTTAGCATTGAAGCGCTGCTCTCTACTGTCTACTGCATTAAGTGAGCAGCTGTGTCTATTCAAGATGCTAGTTTAGCATTAACATGAGCCTCAGTAAGGTGAACCACACTGTCGCCAGAAAACAGCTATGTGGTGCTTTTTTTCTTCCTTGGACTGTAGGGAGGTATGTTTGTTTTACAATAAGTGTAGCCCATAAGGAACCAAACACAAATGTAACCCCATGTAATTAAAAAGTAAGCGACTCCACTTACAGTAATTGCACAACCGGATACTCCGCAAATCTACACAACTGTTTCTGATAGTTACACCGCACATCAATCACCTTTTGCATTATTAGTTCATATATTTTTAATTGTTCAAATTATTAATGGCAATTAAACAATCAATGAATAGAATACATGGCATCTATTCTTTTCTATTCTATTCTAATTGGTTAAATTATTAATGGCAATTAAACATTAATCAATTAATCATTGACATTCCTAATTCAGAATCAAGATAAGCAATGACTTCTTACACTGATGGTGTGTGTCATAATCATAATATGTGTGGCACGATGCCAAATTGCTTGAACGCGGTCACCTCCACTGTGTAAACACCACAGGACAGGCAGCTCGGTGGCCAATCAACCAGATAGTGAGACGTGGACTCAGACACACTTTCTTAAACTATCAACTATTCTTCAGCATAAACTCACATCCACTGTACTTTTTTTTACTACTTTTGTTATTTTTCACGGACACAAATAATGACCAGAGTAAAACGCTGAGGAATAACTGTGTTTCAACATGTATTTACAACATGGCTCCAACTAATGATACAAAAAGCAGCAAGTCCTCCAATAGTAGAGACACAGCAGTGCCCGGCCCTTTGCTGTTCCTACCATCTGCAGAGCCCTCATCAACAATGTATGGACTTGCTACTCACACACAGAGTCCCAAAACCCCCCCCCCAAAAAAAACCCAAACCAATATAGGAGAGTCAATGTTTCCTAAAAGCTACAATTCCCCTAACTACAACACATAGTATAAGTAAGAAAAGCAAACAGCTCACATTCAAAAAAATACACAATGGATCATTTTTCTTATGACGGCCAAACACAAATCTACTTGCTGATGTTTTCATTTCCTTAGGATATACTTGATGTTATCCCCTCATACTGTATATATTACTGCAATCCATAAAAAAAGACACAGTCATGCTGCTATTAAATAATTGGTGTTGAATGCTCAATATTAATTTCTCAGACTTGATTCAAGTGTTGCTGAGTTCTTCTGCTCATTTGAGACTTTTGTTGAGTTAGCTCAGTAAAACCTATGATCCACTGTTTGATGGACATAGTAAACTTTCCTTAAACAATATTCAAAGTTATTAATGGTCTCATCACTTGTGTGAATATTTAATTATAGAACCCAATGAATTCCTTAATTCTGGGGCTGAACTTACAATTATAATAAAGCATTTCTACTTGTTAAATCTATGGATAGGGTATGGGTATTACATATTAAACCTGCTATTATTGGTCGTAAGATGGAGTGAAGAGTGTGTTTTCTTCTTAGATTGATCATTTGCTTAAAGCTAGAAAAAACATAATGTTCTAACATCAACTAATCCATCAGAGTATTCAGTTTTACAAAATAATAGCATGTTTTAACAACACACAAGCAGTAAATTGCTGCTATTATAGAGATATATAATCATATCTGTTCCAAGTCCTAAGTGGGACCACAGTCACTTTGGCACAGAAAATGTTCACAGTTAGTGATTGCTCTCCCATATTTGTTTTTTTTCTCCCTTCTCTTCTCTCTTCAGTTAAAAATCAGCATGATCTTGTTTGATAGACATGTTTACCCGAGCTCTGGATGGAATTCATTAGCCATAATTAAGCGTTTACTTGATCAGGAGGGTAAAAAAAAGGATTATGTGAAGTCAGATTAAAGGGAGCTGAGTGAAACCAACGAAGAGATTATCAAGTGCTGCCAGGCAAGCAGGCTGCCTTTGGAGTTGGGCCCTCTCTGATCGCTATCTCGTTAGAGCTTTATCCGTCAAGCGCAAGCTAATGCCTGAAACAAGCTTGGCTTTATCCAGATTCCTTAGCAGGAGCAGAACTCTGGAGATGCCTTAGTGACCGGTTGGTGGAGTGGATGCACCGAGTCAGAGATGAGGCTCAAACGACTGCAGAGGCCAGTGAAACAACCCTGTGAAGTTTGTAACTGATGAGCTATTATCCAAATGGAAGTACCCCTCTTTTCAAACAGAGAAGGGGATTCATTTTAAATAGAAAATGTTTCAATAAAGCGATGAATTGTTTTGCCACTTGATTAAAACCTTTACCATTCCTGTAAACTCCTGTAAAATTAGCCTGAAATGCCTATCCTAGACATACCCATATTAAATTGAAAAGGGGCTTTTGAACCATTTGGTCTCTTTTGAAGTTTTTCCATCTGTCAGAATCATTGTAAGAACATAAGTTGGCATTGCGTAACAGAAGTTTGAACACAGTGAAGTAGAAGCTTTTTTTCTTTATTTCTGCCTGAGTAGTTTTTTGCAAACAGATGCCTGCAGATTACCCATAGCTGGGGCTTATTAGCTGGAAAACACAATAGGACCTGCATTTAGCTTTACTGAGTTTAAGATAACAGTAACAAATAAAATAAATATTTTACTTTTTCCAAAAAAAAAAGGCCATTTGGAGACTGCAAAGGACCCCTGCTTTATAGTAATTGAAGCATAAACACATTATATTACTTTTTTCCCTTCTTGAAACTAATGTTTGTGCATATAAAAGAGTCATAACAAGTGCTATTGTGGAAAAGAAGTTTATATAAAAAAGTAACAGCACAGACTTTTACATAATTTCCTTGTTGTGGCTTTATAGAACTCATTTAAACTGCATATGTTCATTTTCAGATTTTCATCGGCTATATAAACCCCCAGTCATCAGGACTAAATATTTTACTGGATTGGAACTTAGCTAATGTAAAAAGACCATTTTTGTTCCAATTTTATGGATCAGTGGAGATATATGAGGCTTCATAGGTGAGCTGCCTGAATTTTCTAATTGTTCGTTTGCCTGCTGATGAGCAGCCATATCAGTTGTATTAAGGTACCAACGATGCAAATATTCCCTTCTTTGCAACATCATAATAAAACATTTAAAATAAATGCATAACAGGAGACTTATGTGAATAATTTAAAAGGAAATTAAACATGTTTCTCACCAAATTTTCAGAGCTTTGATAGCGATACTTAAATTAAGACATTACAGCAACATATGGAGATATCTGGAGCTGTTGTTGAATTAGAAATAATGCATGGAGGAATAGTACCAGCAGAAACAGCAGCAGTGATGATGATGTTTGATGAAGAGCTGAAGATGACCAGCACACCTCCAACAGGTAAACAACTTATTTTACTTGGCCGTGCTGTGTAATGGAAAAGCACTCTGTGTATGGAGCAGATGTTCATATGAAGAAATCCATCACAGGCTGAAGGCAGGAATAACTGTTGGAAAACAAATGAAGTGCTTTTTGCTTGCAGGGATTACTTCTACATACATTTACCTCATTATTTGAAATTTTGGCCACATTAAATATAAACATCTGACACACACACACACACGTGACTGAAAATGAGGAAAAGCATAACAGGTCCTCTTTTACCCACCTCGAAATCAAATCCTCGTGCTGTTTTCAAAAATCCATTAAAATATCTTGCAAATGTACACTGCTGCAAACCTTCAGTAGAACAGACATGGGTATAGCTTCAGGCTGTTGCAAATATAGCACTGAGTTTAGATTCATTATAGACATTAATGCTGATGGGGGGGGGGGGGGGGGGGGATACATTGGCTATCACTATGATGTCATAAATGTACAGGGGACAGCACATATATTGCAGCGATTTTAATTCTATAAGAAAATCGTGTAGCATCTTACCACAAAAAATATTCTGTATAGGCTATGATCAAACTTCTATTCACCTCTTTTGTTTTGTGATGGTTATGTATGCCTCATTGGGGAGATCTGAAAACTGTATAAACATTTTTTTTTATTTTGTGATTTGAGAGAACTGACCTTTGAAGTATTGCTATCATGTCTTTTGCATTAAAGTCTTCTGTTTTTTCTCTTGGGTCTTGCGTAATAAAAAAAAGACATAGTTGTCACCAGATGAGTAATTCCTTTCACATCACTTTTGTCCATCCCATGCCTCCAATTATTTTCTTGCCACCGATCTTGGTTGGAGGAATTTACATAGGAGATCAGTAATAGAAAAGGACACTGACATGCCTCCCCACATTGAGTCTATGTGCTGTGATCAATTTTACTGTGATTCGGGCCTTACATCATAGACCTGTTGATTTGAGGGCTGCAAAGTACAGCCTGTCAGAGTGCTGTTGGAACGCTAGGACAGACCTGTAATGAGGCCTGCGAGATATGCCAAGTGGTTGGAAACCGAAGCATACCTGCTGCCAGTGTTGTGCCTGAACGTTCATGAACTCGTTCATATCGTGGGCGAACGTGAACTGAACGTACTGTATTTCTGCCTGATGAACGTTATTGTGAACGCGTTCATTCTGGAGTTTGTGAACGGCGCTCTCTCACAGTTTAACTTCGTTCAAGAGAGTGACAGATTTCCATAGAAAACCCGGCTAAAACACACCGTAAACAGGTCTTAATATGTAGCGGGAAAAAAACACCCAACCTGGCAACAGCAGCCACCAGAGTCACACCGCCGCATGCGTCATCAAAATATGAAGCATGGAGGCAAAAACAAATGAAGGCAGCAGCACTACCTCAGACTCTGCCTCCACCATGAATACAGCATCTTCGTATGATTACTTACTCAATTTTGAAATCTGACGAATAGTTTCAATGTTAAAACTGATCAAATAATTGCTGTCTGTGGTTCTATATGGGCTGTGGCAATCATTTTGAAAAATAATAGCTCGCAGCAACATATTGAAAAAAACTGGAACTTCAAAATGTTGAATTATGAACTATGAACTGACCTAGTTCATTTTTAAAATATGTGAGCTGAACTTTGAACTAGTTCATGTAGAAAGTGAACTTTCCCAACACTGCCTGCTGCTGGCTTAAAAAAGCAGCAGCCTGGCGATCCAGGTTTAAGGATCACTGCCTTTAAAAAGAGAAAAAAATGATGATAGATTTGAAGTTAACTGGATGCTAGATGTTTAGCTTTGGTTATAGCTTATTTTTTAAACAGATGTTTCTATTACTACAGACCAAAAACACACTATTTGCAATCAAAGGGCTTAAAATGATAACTTTAAAATCAATGTGTGCTTCTCTTCCATACCAAAAATCATTTAATACAGCCATGGTATGTTTTTTAACTTGTAGAAAATTGAACTGTGCAATGAAAGTCAAACAAATATGAAAATATGTCCTACCATTTGTTTCAGGCAAGAGAAAATCATTTTTGATGTGCACATTGACACTGACATAGATCAGTAATGATTTTAATAAGAATGGACAGTTTAAACAGCTCAGTTTTTACCTAAAATCATCCTGTCACTATACATCATGACATGTTAGGTACATCCACAAAACATCAAACCAAAGAGATATGAAGGCTGCCTTTGGAGAGTGATGTGCTGTAGAGGAACTCTTGTTGACTATGATGGACAATATAACCCTCATCCCTTTTGGTTGAGCTGCTGTTTGTGTCTGTTTTTGTTAACCTAAATGAACTCAAACCAAGGTAGAGCACAGTGAATGTTGGGCAACACTGATGACCAGAGCGGACTGGCAACAACCACACAGCAGGCAGCACTGCAATAGAAGGGTGGAGCAGCATCATAAAGCCGGTAAAGCTCACCTAGGGTTCAGGTGAGGTCTGCATCCTTTTCTTGTTAGTAGCAATCAAAGCATCCAGTGTGTGTTTTGGCCTTTTAGGAGTTGGTACACACAAAAAGCTTAGTGGTACTGTGGTTGAATCTCCTAACCTTTTATAGTGTGTACTACTTGTGCAATAACACCAACAAATTGTCAAAACACATTTGTTCTGTTTGTTTTTGTGTGCACACCCTCTGTATCCCTTATTGGTTTACCATCTCACCATCTGTATCAAGTAATAATTAGTTGGCATGCCCCAGTATCCTACTGGTTAAGATGCATGTCACATAACCAGATTCTCCACAATTCAATTCTGATTACCTGCCTTTGTTGCATGTTATGTCCCATCTCTACCCCTGCTTCCTGTGCCTCTGCACTTATCAGTCAAATAAAGGCAAAACATATTTACAAAAAAAGTGGCATAAGTTGTGTACAATAGATACATCATTTTACAGCTTTTCATGTGGTAATAGTATCAGAAACTCTTGCTCAAGTATAATATTTGATTGTTTTTTTAAAAGGTTGTAATACTGTATATTATTAAAGACATTTGATTACTTATTATCCTTCCTGTAGACCTTGCAAAACCATCTTACTGTCCTAATCAGTGAATGGAGTTTTATAAGTGGTCATGTACCATCTGTCAACTAAAATAAAGGACATCTAGAAGAAGATAAGGACAACTATTCACATCAGACGCCAAACACCATCCCTGAACAGTGGCCCATATATGTATGACCGCCTGTTATCACTGTGAACAAAGAAATGTCCTCGGGTCATGTGATGACACCTGAGCATGGTCCATTCACTTCAGGAGGTCGTGAAAAGATATGACTTAATCCCCGAAAGAGAGCTGTTATTCTCATCTCATTGCTGCTTAATTTATATTCTGTTTCATTGTTAGTTCTGAATTAAAAGAAAAAGGGGAAATATATCTCCTTCAGCTTTCTTCCCACTGAACTTAAAAGAAGAGAAGAGCCACGTATTTGGCTGATATCCATTTCCTACAATACTGCCATGTTGCAAAAATCCGGCATGTATTTCCCAAACGTGTTCACTTTTGCACGATGAAATGTTTGCATGCATGCACACACAAACACAATACACACACTCCAATAAGCAAACTACATGAGGCCATAACAACTTTCACTGTGCGGCAAGAAAATGAATCAGCTTGTACACGAATATCTGCACATCAGAACAAAGCCCTTTGGTTATTGTAATTACAAAGTGCAATAAATCAAAATAGAAACTGGCGTGGCTTTTCTCTCTCCCAGTTGATCTTTTTTTTTGCTGAAGATTCTCCTGCTGACACAGCTTTTCTTGAGACAACAAGCCCTGGAGAATTGCGCATGTCTCAGCAAATATAAGAAATCGACATCAGGGGTAATGAAGTGACTGAAATAGGAGTACAGGCTGCCATATGATGTTTTATAATGTATTTCTTCCAGGGGATCTGATTTTAGTAGTGTGATTATCATGCTTTTGATTACCTTATGACATAAGCCTTTAGCTTCTCAACATATGTTTCCAGTCTGATTGACACTAAGACACTGCATATTCACTGTGTGGTGTAGTTGAACAGGCTCAATGAGTTGTTAGTGTGTAACAACACTATGAAGATGAGATCAGGACAGTGAATGCCGCAGGGTAAACCACGGTGACTTTTATCACGGGTGTGATGACCAATAGTCCTTAATGTGACATACAGCTTGTCATCTTTATGAGCAGAGGATATGTGACAGATGTAAACCAGCCCCCTTAAAACACACAGAGCAAAGGGTTTTTCAATAAACTAGGATTTGCAATGAAACTACCAGAAGATTGACAATCTATTCTGTTCAGCAGCCCCATTTTGCAGCCCCACAGAAAAAGGAGCAGTTACAGCACAGGAAAGGTAAATAAAAAGTGCCTCTCTTGCAGTTTTCACTCTGATTTTTCACTCAGCCAGGCTGTCATTTGTCATTGACAGGCTACAAAAGAATCCAGAATTCAATTTTAGCATTGTCAGTTTGGTAAAAGGGACTTATTCTTACAGGAGGTAAATGTACTAAATTCCAAATAGGATCCCATATTGCTACAGTCAGCGAAGCCAGATTATGCTGCATTAAATCTGCATTGCTGTAGGGATACATGTCATATTAGGTTAGGTGGCAACGAAATGCATGGCTTGAGGTTTTCAGGCTTTGCAAACATTTCATGCATTCTCCGTATGCAGGGCTGTGGCAGAAGCAGTAGGGAAGAACTCAGGAGAGGATGCTGCCCTTCCAACTGCCCTTGAGGCCCAGCAGGCTGTCACTACCACTCTGTAACAAAAGTCAACTCTACAGTTTGGTTTGTGTGCATTTCAGAGATGCACCCCAGTCTTCACCACCTATCAGAATTCCACAAGGTATGAAGTGAAGTGATGAAATCATGTGAATATAAACCAGGTGCAGAGAGAGACAAGGCAATAATTACCTGTGATCATGTTGATGTGCTCATAACATATCACCAATACATACCATACTACTGTACGGAGCACAAGTGAGGTGATTCCTCTCACTCATACTAACAAAATCCACTTTCACAAATTGCCCCATGACTATTGTTCCCACAACAATATGACAATGAATTATTTATTTTTAACTAGCAATGGACAATTCTTTGGGCTTTCACTTTTGTTGAAGCTGTTTCATGTTCTCTGCGTGTCTTGGATGATTGGTGCAGGCAAGAAAAGAGCAAGATGTTATCAGGAAATGTCGGCTTCTCAAGATCAAGAATGTTCTCCGGTTTCCATGGCTACGAAAAGATCCTATGTAGAGGAGCAGAATTGTCAGTCTCAATTACAAAACGGCTGATTAGTATCAAGGTACTTGTACGGGAGGAAGTACTAGAGGCTTTCAGATCCGCAGGCAGCTGTGCGACTGAGGGGCAATCAAAGCGTGTGATTGCCGTCATGTTATAAGAACTCTGTTTGTTTTACAAATTAGGTAAAATTACAAAGAGGTCAGAAATTCTCAAATTTTCAAGTGAGAAGTAAAACTTTGTTGCAATACTTACTAGGATTCTTTCTTTATCTAAATCCTCCACTTACCAAGATGTAATTAATATCTCCAGTGTCCTCACTGCACTTAATTTAACAATGACATTGCTGCATACCGTGAAATGGAGAACCTTGTGGGATATTAATGAGAAAGCTATAACAAAAGAAAAAAATGCTCTGAAGTTATTTGTTGTTTTTTGCATCCAGTGAACAACCGAAGAGAAGTCCTCTATTTATCTCTGTCTCTTTGCCTGGGTCAGGCAGAGGACACAATCAGGCTAATAACAAAATTAGCCTTGATCAAATTACTTCTGCCTTGGTGGTTAATGATACTGCAAAGTTTGGAACCCCCTGGAACCAAGAATGCACATTTATCGGATGTTCGTAGAGCAGTTGAAGTTAAATTAACTTTGAAATCACGGACCACTAATGGTAATGGGTTTGTACTCCTTTAGGCTTCCTTGACGGTAACCCCCCACAACACAGTTATCACTGCACCTCAGCGGGGGTGGATGACTTTGACATCTGCACTGTCAGCATACTGCCACTGCCATTTCTACTTACCTTGATAGAATGGAAAAAAAGAAAGATGGGTAAACATTATGAGAGCTATGGTAAACAATGTTCTGTGTTTAACCTCAGCTCTGTAGGTCCGATGTCTTGGTGAAGGGCGATTCCAGTGAAACAGCTTTGCTACCTGGGATTGGATCAGGTCATGCCATGGCTTCTGTCAGTGCCCAAGGCCACTCTAGCACCCAGTCAGACTTCACAGCAACAGAGTTCTCAGTCTCCCGGTGGGAGCTCATGCTCAGTGTCAGGTGTCAGGTGGAGTTACGCAGGCACCGGAACGAGGACTCCATTGTTTGTGAAAGCCCCGGTCATTGTCACACCACATCTCTTGCCGTAAGGAGAGATGGGACAGGAAGGCTTCCAAAGTAATCTGATTCTCTGTTAGTGGAGGTAACTGTGAGGGGGAATGTGGTGTACTTCTACAGTAAGGCTATGTGCATTTGGGAAGTGCTTCATGAGCTGTATAGCTACATCTGCCACTGGTGAAAATGCACAGTGTACAGACAATCCTTCAGAAAATGGGTATAGAAAACTAGGGAAGTAGTAGTAGTCAGTTTGCAATGTTTAAAACACACATGGCTATAGTTTTCCCTTTTCTGATTTTAAATGATTTACCTCCAATGAGAGCTGTTCATTTGAGTTTATATGGTGGAAACATGTCTTTAAATACACACAGCCAACAAGGCAATGCTAAATTCTCCTTGAAGGAAGAGTGAATATGATAGTTGTCACTCTTCATTTTTATGCTTCTCTTATCAGCGGGGAGCCACTTCAGATGACGTGTGGTTATTGTCATGTTGCTGCAGTCACTCCTGCACTGTGAGGTTAAAGTGACCTGACTATATGAGTGCTTGACTCTTGGATGACCCTGTCCCAGAAAAGCTCTGCACATATATGATTGATCCAAAGTATAAATGAAAGAGAAGAAAAAAATAAATAAAGCTAGCGTTCTTGCTCTGAGTACTTGTGATTTGAAAGGAATGAAAATGAGGGGCAGCAGTGAGATAACTTGAATTGAATGGTGATAAAACTGACTGTTTAATTCAGTGGTTTGTAAATTTACAAAGTCACCTTGACTTTGACAGCAACAGAAACAGCAATTCATGCAGTGACGGCTCTTATCAAACTCATAACTCGGGCTCCTCAGTACAAGAGATCCACACCCGTACTGTATCTCTAGGCCTTTTTTGCAGCTCCACATGCTGCTATACTGTCTACTTAGCACTCCCTTTGCTGCACCACTTGGGTATCACTCCACCTGGTATTCGCTTGTCTCCCCCTGTGGATTGACCTTCCCACTCCAGACAGTCCAAATTTCAGAGTACCTCCCAATCTCCCGCCATAAGGGCCTTAAGATCTATAATGAAATATGAAAAAAAACAGACGTAATTGTGGAATTTGATCATAAAAATATAATCATCTGTAAAACACTTAACATCATAGCATTTGCCAAAATGTGGATGCAATCTATAAAAATCAGGCACATTTGGTGTCTTTTATAGGCACGTTACTTCTGTCCTCTGCTGTCTGTGTGGGAGTTTCACAGATTTTGGTTATTCACCTGCTGCCAGTGTTTATTCAGATTTTTGTTATTCACCTGCTGCCAGTGTTTATTCAGATTTTTTGTTTAAAGAGTAAGTCAAAAACTCCAATTTTCTAGTAATGAAAAAGAACTAGTCAGAATAAGATCCATACCGATAAGGGTATGAATAAAGTAACGATAAAGTCCCAATGATTCCCGTCCCTACAGCTAGTTAGTGGCTTCATTCTGACTTTGGGAGGTTAAGCAAACTTCTGTTCAAATCCCTTCACTATACACCTTTTTTTACTATTATTGTTTTGTGAATATTATTTTTTTATAGTGCACAGTGCAATCACTCATACACATGTGGAGGATGACTTCAGGCCATAGTGTTTACATATCTGTTTCACCTGTTCATGCTAATGTCTGATGTACTGTGTACTGAAGCACTTTAATTAAAAATAGTGCAATGTTGTGTTGAATCATTACAGATTCATTGAAATATATTCACTTCATTCAATGTATGATTAGATTTTGAAATTGTTCTTATTAAAATTGTATTCATCCAACACATGATTAGACTCTTTCTGATGAGAAAATGTGCTCAAATACTAAAACACACAATTCAGAGAAATTAAAAAACCTCTCCACTTACTGCAATTGCTCTCCTCAGTTATTATTCTATTGGTATTCTTCTTCTTTCCCTTTGCACTGTTCTGTGCTCACAGAGAAATTGTTAGGGCACTTCAGTGCTGACCTCCTTTTATGATTTTGATGATTTATGTAATTAAATTAATTCATGCTAACTGCTGGCCTAATTGCTAATAAGTGAAATCCTTGAAGCAATGTATATGCAAAAACTATTTCAACTGTTCTACAAATGTACAAAGATTACTAGCTACAATGTGCTCCTCCATTGAGGTATTTGTTTACTATGTATTTAACTGATCTAACCAGTTTAAAGACTGTGTAAAGTGAATTCAGACATGTTCTTCTAAACACATTAAATAGGTCATAAATGTATTTATAAAAAAGGTGTAAAAAACATTTCAACCATTTAGATGTGAATTGTGGAGCTAGGCTTCACAAACTGTGTTTCAATAGTTCTGTGTCTGGATTTAATGGGCGGGTCTGAAAATCTCCGCCGGGTTACGTAACCCGGCGATTACGTAACCGGTAACCAATAGCACGGTTACACACCGGAGCATAAACCCGCCCCTGCTGCTGTAGAGGTATAAATACATTCAGCTCACACTACTACTACAGTCTACAGTTAGCCAGTTAGTTGAGTTAGCCACCGAGCTAGCCGCCGAGTTATCAGCTGAGTTAGCCGCCGAGCTAGCAGCTGAGTTAGTAGCAGAACGCTCTCAGGCCTAGCATTCATGTTTCTGGTAGAGGTGGTGACTTTGATTGACAGGTGAAACTTGGTAGGGGGCGGGGTTTCAGCGAACTCGGCGGGCACTCCCGCAGCGTTTGGGAGAAGAGAAATAGGCTGACTTTTACACAACTTTGAAGCCTAATTTCATATATTTTATCATTCAAATTTGGCAGGGTGGTAAACAACACATTTTTCTGTGGTATGTCAAACTCAGAACACATATTTATGTTTACTTTACACAGACTTTAAGTGTTTGTACATGAAAGAAAGAATGACTAAATTTCCTTTGATAGGTGTATATAAAAAAAAATAACAGTCAAACAAATACTGATTTTGCCCTTGCCTGACATAAGGGAGGGTTGATTTTTCACAGTGGCATGCCTTATGGTGTTTACAGCAGGGAAGTGATGATGTATGAGTCAGCTAGTCAAGACTTGCAAAGTAATTAACAAATGATGTTTTGGCAAACAAAGTATGGCCTTGATGGGGATGCATTACTTTCATGGAGCCCCACAGCTAGGCCACTCACAAGGATGCCGCTTAATAGAGTTAGATGAATGGACTATTACTTGGACCAAGCAGAAGGACCCACCACTACCCCCACTAAGACCCCTGCTGACTCAAACTCACAAATGCCTGTGAACACACAGACATGCACACTCACACAGGCTGATGCACATACACACCATCCTCAAAGGAGAGTGTGTACAGCTGCAAGGTGAAACATGGAAAAAAAGAGCCCAATTATCCTCCAGACAGATGACTTGGGATGTGGGAGGCCTGATCATTTTTCCTGCGGAAGGTTTGAAACCCTGGTGCTGTCGGCTGCTGACAACCGGTCTCCTCCTCTGCAGCCCTCTGTTTATGGTACTGTCCACTTTAAAAGAACACTTACCACCACACTGTTTGGATGTTGGGTTGAAGATGTCAGCTGGTGTGCGCTCTTGTGAGAGGTGAGATGATAGTTATAGTTATAGAAAGAGAGAAACATAGGATGATGCTGTAACCCCATTCAACACAGTATATCTCAATTTTAAACAAACCAAAATACACAGACAAATAGATGGTGATACCGGTCCATCCTGTGCATTCTGCATTATCCTGACAGTACTATCCAGTGTGGGAAAATAACTTTTTAAAATATGAACATCTATAGCCACTGACAGATAAATGTTCAAATTCACCAGCCACTCAATAGTGAATCATTATTTTGTGTCTGAAATCTACCCTTCATTTGCATATTTTACCAGTATTTGTCTGGTGCTATTTTCCTACCATGTGACATATCCACAAGCCATGCACAGTTTCTACCAGCAATGTCAAAAGTGCAAGGTGTAGTAAAAAAAAAAAAAAAAAAAAGGCCGACTCAACAACTGGCAACTTGAACACAATATGTAAATAAAAATGGCATATAACAGAAAAATGAATTTTAATGGGTTTTTTTTCTGTTAACCCTCAGTGAACCATATGTGCTTGACAGGTAATAATATGATAAAAATAGCCAGGCATGCTTTTCCATTTGTAAGCAAAAAACGATATATATATATATATATATATATATATATATATATATAAACAATATTCATAATCTGACCCTACATTTGATGCTTTGTTACTTGTGTATAAACTCTGTATTCTATACTCATTTCATTTGATACCAAAAAGTAATGAGATTGCATTTTACCAATTTCCATGAAACTACAGAATAGATTGTGAATAAAATCTGGTAATGCTTTGTTTGAAATGAATAACTGCAAAGATTGTGTTGCTGTTCAAGTTTAAATTAAATAATCACACTACATCCAAAGTACATGATGTTAAAAATAAAAGCTCAGGAGGAGATGGGAGTTGAATTGAATCTTTGGGTATGAAGATGTTGAGCTAATAGGCAGATGTTAATAATCCGCATACAAACAAGCATATACAATAGTAGTCACACAGGATCCCAAAAATAGTAAGTAGTGCCGAATGGCACTTCAAGATCTTCCTAACACCAGCAGCAGCTTCAAAGGCTGATCTAACCACCATGACTCCATGCCTGATGGCGGAGAGATCAAACATAGAATGGAAAATACATTTGTCAGTAGAGGTAGAAAAATCTGTGGGTTGTCAATGATGAGATGAGATCGTACATGTTGATATGGTTACCTTTCATTTTTTAAAATCTGCCATTTGTAAGCCCCCTTCTGTTTCAGGCTACATTTATACTGCAGCTAAATATGGGTTTCACTCCCACTGTGAGTGCTACATCCTATGATGCTCACACACTGTTTGGCTATGACAAAGAGTGACAATCACCTTCTTAAACTAATGTAACAAACTAAAAATTGGTTAATGTCTGCAGGGTTTATCAGAGCTGTAATAAACAACCACTGTAACAACTGGCAGCATATGATGTTAAAACACTGGAGGTAAGTCATTTTCCACTTCTGAAAAATGCCTGAAAGTGGAAAACCATATTGCTTTTAAGTGGTTGGGCAAAGGAGGTCATCTGGGGGAGAGAGAAAAAAAAACGAGCAAATTACCTTGACGGTATAGCATGAAACATCTCTTCTGTTAAGTGACACACATCACATGCCTCCACTTCATCTTGACCCTGCTCTATATTTACAACCATACAATTTATTCATTACTATAGAGAATGACATGAATAAAAGAAGGGTTCATCATTGCGATCCCACACAAAAGTGAACTGACTTATTAATCATATGTAAACAATATTAATCTATAAAACATACTGCAGAGACAATATGTGACAACAATACGATGTGACCTGGGGAGTTAATCTACACAATATCACGACAAGTTGCTTAGTCAATGAGAGATTTCCGAATGAATTAACATAAGAATTTCCCCCGAGGACTATTCTAATCAGAGTATACTATCGTTTTCTGTTCCTGCTTAATGAATCATACGAATTATAGTCATATTATAAATGGCAAGTCTTTGCAGGGCTATTAGTTTGTTTCTTTAGGGGTCTAATAGAAGACATGCTTCATTTAGGGCCCCGTAGTGTCCCGCAGCAACACGGAATGAATTGCATTATTTCCAACAGCTGCCATTTTCCAATGATCTTATCAGAAGTGCACTAACATAATGTGGCAGAGGAAGTTATTATTCCGGACCAGCCGTCTCACTCTCACTCCATAATAGCATTCATCTTTCTGAGCAGGTCTTTTACTTCCAGCTCTCCTTCCTCCTCGCATATTTCCCCCCACATTCTTTCTTAATTACAAAAGATGGATTCCGACAGTAGATACATTCCTGGTCAAGATTTATATTCAGCAGGAGTTTGCCTTTAACTTTCATTTTAATGCTAATGCCTTGCGCTTTATTAACTCCCCAGTGGGTAAACCATGTTTGGTGGAATATGCGACTCCCTGAATGCAATAACACCTCATTCAATTTGTTGATTAAATTTCGGTGCATCTAAAGAGGCGTCCTTAGAGATTTGTCTGGGTGGGGGACAAACAATATTTCTTCATCCTATTACTGGCAGCAGGCTAACTTTTCCTTATTGCTGCGCTATGTTTTTTTTTCCTTTTTGCCCCCAATCTCTGAGTCGAGTGCTTGATTTCTGGCAGGTAGTCTGATGGAGATCGAAACAAGCACTTCTTTAGTGCACCTTTTTCAAGGCATCATGTAGGTCTAATCATGCAGCACTTATCACCTGCTTTGCCCTTCACATTTGTTTGTCATCACAAAGCAGTAGTTTTTTGCTTCCATCTCCTAGAGATTAGAGATCATTTATTATTTTCTCTGAATATGTCAATGGTTTGGACCTAACAGGTCATTTGCAGACACTAATTCACACTTCCAATGAAAATACACTGCATTTTGTTGCAGTGAGAAGCTTTTCAGAAGCTAAAATTACAGTGTTTATTACCATGTCCACCATGCATTTTATAATGGGTTCTGAAAGGGTCAGATGAATATGAAATATTTAAAGTTCAGTTAAAAACGGCAATTACTGTATAAATGACAATTATTAAATGTGTACCTTATATTTCCTAAACGATATGTGTCAGAGCTATAGTGTCACCTCATTTCAACCCTGGACTGATGAAAACTGTAAAATGATCTGACGTAGGTAAACACTCACATGTAAATGCCCATTTAAGGAACAGAAATCATCAACAAGATTGCAGCCGTTTTTCTCATTTCCCTTCTTCACACATTAAAAAACAAACCATGTAAATGATGTTGCACATTTACTACTACTAGTACAAAGAAATGTACCTAAATATATTACTCAGTTCAGCATGTGTGCAAAGGTCAGCGTTATACCCGTTTTTCCCCCTCGCTTTCAGACCCAACAATCTCTCACATTACTGAGAAAAACAACTGAAATTATTACTGTATTTCTACTATGTTGGTCTGCTGACTTTTCCTACATCTAAACAGCCTTTCATAATAGTTTCTAACATTTGCATAATTTGAATCACTAATAAAATGTGGTCTGATTCAGATGGTCACTGTGATTTGGGCAGATTAGCATCATGAGCCTTACAGGCTAAAGGCTAACAGCATAGGCATGTTTCACAGCAGACATTTTAACTTGCTATAGTGGGAAAAGCACAGATGTTGCTAACAGTAATAACAGTACTGATGGAAATCAATAATATTCAATCTTATTATTTCCATTTGTGCTTTTCCTACTGTGACATGTCAAAATGTCACAGTAGGAAACGTCATGCTGAATAGGTTGTCTTTGTAGACTTAATGGCACTGCTACAGTAAGCTACTCTCTGATGTCATGCAATGGTGCTTTAGGTATACATGAAAAAAAATACACCAGGAGGAACATGAACATGTTACTACTAGCTGTCCAATCAGGTCAGTTATCGTCTATACTGGACATTCAGATTGTGAGCATTATTTGTTCAAAAATAGTTGTCCCATTAATAATGATATGCAAAAAACTAAACACATTATAACTGGTTAATTGTAGCAGATGCCAATAATCTTAACAGTTGGTGAAGCACATGTGTAGTAAAAGTTGCCACGGTATTCAAACATCAGTTATATACTTAAATCATTATTCATAAATATGTGCAAAACATTTGTTAATGGGCTGAGTTAATGCATTATTCAAAAGTAAATTCAGGAGTAGCTTTTTCCAAACTATGTGCTATCAAAGTGTTATGCTGTGTTGTATTTCTACAACTCAACCCACACCTCCCCCCAATGTATGCCCAAAGAAACAAAACAGTGAACAAGAGCAGTGAGGTGGTACTCTAAAAAATATCAATCTAATCACGCCAATCAAGCTACTGAATATTTCAACCCAAAACGGATTGCTCTCCACCTCCCTGACTTGTATACACCATCATTTCAATGGAGAGGCATCTCATTGCCCATAGAGGCAGAAATAACAAACTTCACTCCTCTCGCTTGTTTGTGGATCAAAGCAGCCACTTGCGACATGAATGTGAGGACATTGTGGTCTGATTACTTTAATAATACATGAAAAATCTAGTGAACATATTCAGAAAGTGGCACGTCACCCGTCTGTGCGGCGCTGAGCGTTGATTAAAGTTTTCCTGTTTGGCATTTGAATAATGAACAAACACTGTGGAGAAATGACAGCCATTAACCTTTCATCGAGTCGCCTTTATTCTAAACCACAGCGTATCAGGATGTTCCAATTCCTGATTCCTATTTTCCACCACATTACCCTCCCAAAAAAGATTACAGCAGTGTCCCTGTTAACAGATATGTCAGAGGACTTTAAGTTATGGGACTCCCAACAAGCCCATTGATATACTGTTGATAAAGTTGCCCTGTCCAAACAATTCAGACACCAATCTTCTATTTATGTCCTTGCAGGTTGAAAGATATTTGTGATAAAAACACTGTATAAATATATGATATACCTGATGAAGGTCTGACAAACTGAAACACTGTAAACTGGTTTATATCCCAGCCGGGGGAGTTTTTCCTCATTCTTATTCATTTTTATACACACTATAAAAACTGGAATTTAGTTTAACTCTTTTATCATTAAATAATTTCTATGGGATTTGGCATCAAGCAGCTACCATAGCTTGGCTCCCATTTTAAATGGTTATTACAGCCCGTTGCTTTAATATAGAGGTGTTGTTCGTATGAAATTATTAGTTGATGAAGGTCCATGATGTTGTTACTCAGTGTTCAAACTTTTTAACATTCAACAATCTATGTATCTCTCTCTGTTACTTTGAATGTGTTTATTTCTTCTTCATTTCATTTTATTTATTTATTTTTCATGCTGGGGACACCAGTAGCCCGCTGTGCTTGAATTCTGTTGCACCGTTGACAGCTTTTATAACTGACAATTAACATGCTGCTATGATGATTGTTAAAAAAACAAAGTTTATACTTCCTTTAAGAGGTTTCCATTTGCTTCCAGTTACAGTAAGACTTTACAGGCTGAGAATATGTGGTTAACACTTAACTAAATACTGTCTTTCACAGCAATGAGGTGGCAAAATAGGGTGTCTGCTCTTCTTGCTGTGCTTCCTAACTTCTGTTTCCTTCCAGAAAGAGTGGTCTTTGTGTTTTTCCTGGCACAAGCTCCAGCTCCAGCTTCAACTAAGCCTTAAAAATGTTGAATATGCAGACATTTATTCGTTGCTCCGGGAAGTGGTACTGTAGCTTGTTAAAAGATGCTTTTCAAAACACAAAAACCAAAGCTTTTTCCTGTCATCTCTCAGGATACCGGACATTCATTTGCCAACTCTTTCCAGCAATCCAAGGATGTAATTAAAGTGAGATTTTAAACTAACAAATGCAAGATTTATATAGCGTAAAGCAGAGCCAGACATCTTAAAAACATCTTTGAATGAGTGCAGCAGTAACCCTCCACTCTGTCAAATGGTGTACGTATAATGATTTGTGATGACTTCAAAACCCTAAAAGCCGATGAGAGATGAGAAAGCACACTGCTTTTCTTCGTACTCCATGCAACCATCACTTTGTTTGCTGTGAAACATCTTTTTGCCAGTATGAATACAATCATGCACTGACAGAGTAGCAGCAGCAGCTTCTCTGAGTGCATAAAAAACACCTGGAAGTAAACATAATTATCTTAATTATTCTGAAGAGAACATTAGTATTTGTTAAGTTGGAGTGCTTTTACTGGACATATAAAGGAAGATCTGTGATGTGATGAGGTAAATTTTGCTATATAATATGGCATGTGGAGAATAAATCACAGTGAAACCGAAAGTATGCCGACAGATTATACCACCAAATAAAATAACTAATGGCGCTTTTCCACTACACAGTTCCAGCATGACTCGCCTCGACTCGGCTCGCCTCGCCTTGGTTCTTTTTGCGTTTCCACTAGGGAAAGTACCTGGTACCTGGTACTTTTTTAGTACCTGCTCTGGTGAGGTTCCAAGCGAGCCAAGCCGGTACTAAATGTGACGTCACCAGACTGCTGGCCGCTGATTGGTCAGAAGAGTTGTCACTGGAAGAGTCATGAGCCGTCCCACACAAGAATCAAACCCGGCATTTTTAAATACCGGCAGCAGCGTTACCATAGTTACAGCCATACGGCTCAATTTTCTTGCTTTGTGTGAGATAAAAAGCCACATACAGCAGCAAGTACACCACTGCCTCAATGTCCTCCATTGTTTATGTGTTTTGTCGCGTATAAAACGAAGTCACGGCAGTTTCGTGGAGCCGTGTTATGACGACCCCGCCCACGTTGAGTAGGTACTTTTTTGTAATGGAAAAGGTCTGTTCTGGAACCGTACCGAGGCGAGGCGAGCCGTGCTGGAACTGTGTAGTGGAAAAGCGCCATAACAGCTTAGTCCCACCTAGATGCAGCTGATATGCCAGGTTTACTGCTAATGTTCAGCATATGGTCAAAACAATAATGTAGGACAATTTACACCAAAAAGTCAAAACATTATCTAAACAGCAGCATAAACTATCATCTGTGTGGTGTTCAAATCAAAAGATAATGAATCTTTTTCTCTGTCTGAAATGTGACTCCATGGAAACATTTCTTCATAGAACTTATTTGACATTCAAATGTAAGTCAAAAACACAATTGCTCTGCATTTTCATTATTCTTTTAACTTAATCTTTGTGCAAAATATGTGTAAAATACAGTTTGGAGATGGATGACCAGTGAAGGTTTCATTTCCAGGAGCTACATTGATATCATTAATATTATTCATGTTAAAAATACTACTTGTTTTTCTCAAAGCTTCGAGATAAGAGCAGAAATCAAAGAGGAATAGAGAAAGTGAGTGAAGGAAATATGATTCTTGGGGGATGATTTTTGTCAGGAAGCTTCTTTACAAATAATTGGGATATACTCCCAAAAGAAATGCCTATTGTGTAGTTTCAACATATTAAAGTTGGAGTTTGTGCTCAGTCTGTGGCTTCTTGCTTAGACAGGCGCACAGCTGACAGATCTATAATGACTTTGGAGGAAGGGTTGTGAGGAAAACCCTCCTTTTTATCAGTGAGCTGAACTTTTGTAGTTTCTTTCCTCCATCCACTGAAATCCTCCTCTGAGAAATCTTGGAAACAACAAAAAAACAACAAACCCTTTGTAGACAGTCAATAGTGAAAAGAAGTGTCTTATGTTAATGGTGATGTAATGCACAACTTACCGTATCTCGTAAATTATCTTCATTGTCAATCATGGTGCATTACCAATATACTATGAATATACAATATTACTGTTCATGATTTTCAATCTGGAGCTGTCCTGAGTAGTCAATAGTTAATCTTGATTGAGCATAATTCTCATAATTTGTCTCATTTGTTAAGCTCAGTATATAATGTATGTAATGCAATGTCCTTATTGTTCGAGGTCTTGGATGCTGAGTCTTGGAGACACCAACACCAAACTGTGTGTTGATGTAATGTCTGTAATATGGTGAACTTTCACTGTGAATTATGGCAGTAGTTTATTTTTGTAGTAAGTGTTGCTAAAAATCATTATGAGACAGGACACAAACACTTATCCACAACTGGCCTTGAACACATTGTAAATCACACACACACACACACACACACACACACACACACACACACACACACACACACACACACACACACACACACACACACACACACACACACACACACACACACACACACACACACACACACACACAGTATTCAGAATAAATTTAGGCAACAGGAGTCTAAATTATGGGTCACGTTTTGAAATAATTTGAATGAAATAGAAAATAATATTACAATTAATGATGTGCAACATGTGTAGCACATCTGTCTATGTTCCTTGTGCATATGTTTTTGTTTTTGTTTTTTTTCCCTACACTAAATTATAGTAGCTCATGCCTGCATCATAGTGTGAGAAACCTCGGGCCTTCTTATCTGCAAGAACAATCTCATTCCTGTTATTCAAAAGCTCAGAGCGATGAAAACAACTGCTCATTTGATGTACGCAGACTGTAATTCTAGGTCAGCTGATAAACAATGTCACATAGTAGCTCAGCTATATCATAACTGCAAGAGCTATATTTAACATTTGTGACGTGCACACACACAGTAATCCCATTTAGATTTCCGTTATACAGTGTAGATGATTCACACTCCATGTATCATTCAGCAACCAGGAGTTTACTGGGGGGGTGGGGGGGGTATCCATCCAAATATTACTGCAACTCATAGACTGTATATAAAATGGACGTAACATCCCTGACGTCACCCATTGGTTTGTGGACTGCTGCTTGGAAGCGAATAGTATCGGATCTGGGCAGCGCCATCTTGAAAATTTCCGGTGCATGCCGGGTAAAAATAAAAACACGGATTCTACTTATATGGGCATCAGGAGGGGCAAGAAGCGCCCTCCTGAACCTGTGAACCAATCAACCTGTCAATCACGACGTAGCCACGCCCTAATGCATACCCTGCTTTATCGTCAAATATAAAATCAGGGAGGCCAAAATGTCCCAAATGAACATCATACTGCATTGAAGAAGGCTTTAAACTAGCGATTGAGACCATAAACACATTTTGAAAACGTTTACCGAGGTTATAAATCAAGTGAGAAGTTGTTGAATTCTCCATTGACTTGTATAGAGACGGAAGTCCTTTTGACACCAATACGGTCGCCCCCTGGTGGCCTTTTGATAGAATGCAGTTTTAAGTTACTTCCGCGTTGGCATCATTTCAGAGGACTGGAACTCCCCGCCTGATGCAACTAGACAATGATGAGTATTTAGGTCTTGCTTTCCCCCTTAATCCTTGGAGAAAATGTTCAAACTGTCATAGCAAATGAAAAACCTGCAACATCATGGCCCACAAAAAGATATGCTGAAGTAATTTGTTCGTCATACATGTATATGCAGTACACACCACCCTGAAATCCAGAAATAACTGTTACTGTATACAGTTACATTTAGGCTACGTTCAGATTACGAGTTTTAAAGGTCTTTTTTTTTTTTGTCAGATTCAGTCTTTTTGTATTGATGGCTCCCTCATCTCACATTATAAGACATCAGAATCATTCACTCACCCACAAGGTCTACCCCAGAGTCAGTAACCGTCCATGAATTTTTTTGTAATTTTCTACTACTTTATTATGATTGATCAAACATGAAATTCAACAGTCTACTATATTGACTATCACCTCCAATCAAATCACCAGCATTCATATTTTATGAGAACTATTTTGTACAAATCAGGGTCCGAATTGTTGGCTGTAATCAGTAGTCCAGTATTCAGCGGTGGGGGATTCCCCAGGCTCTGGGTGACTGACTCAGTGACTCGAGTGACTTGAAAACCTCACTCTCTTTAGTGAGGTACTCCTAGTCCTAATCAGTAAAAAGAGTTGAACCACCAAACTCTAACAAATTTTCAGTCTTAATTTTCTAACCTATTATTGACTCCTGTCTAAATTATTTTCTTAGTTCCCATTAAGATTGGATCATATTTTTTATTTTTTTTCCCCCCATCGGAACTCAAAATTTACTCTTCTACTAACTTCTCTACAATATGCTATAATGGACCTGAGTGTATCTGGGGTCAAAGACCAATTTAATTCAACTTTGGCCGCCAACCTGGCAGAAAATCAGTGTCCAGTTTGCTGCGCAGCTGCCAGAGGGAACACATCCGTTCCCTTAAGTGGAAATAATGGCCTTGCTCAACGCATTGTCCAACTTGTGTGTTTGGTGTGAAATCCCCGACGGACTGTTCTGTTGAGTCTCCCCCGCTCTCACTAACCCCTAAATGTGAAATCCTTCCTATTCCTTTACAAACAAGCTCACCCTTGCATGTTCAGCATCAAATGACAAACAGCTTAAGTAAAGCTGAAATGGCTGATTAAAAATAAAAAAATAAAAAGCGTGGCTCCAGTGGGACACACATGTTGCTCTGCGTCCGTGGCAGGTGGAAGCCTGAACAAAGTGATGCACAATAGTTTATCAGAGCTGTGATTCTGTGAGTTTGGCTCAGAGTTTCTGCAGTGGTCAGCAAATTGCTTAATTCAGCTTTAAGTTGTAATGCACACAAGATTCATAGAAATGCTGTACAATAGATGGAAAAAAGAGGTAATGCCATAAAATATCAGCATATTGTCATTACACCATTGTTCAGGGACTTGTTTTTTAAAAACTGTCTGAGTAGTTAAAACTTTTACATGACAGTGTTTGTCTGCAGATACAAGGTTTACAGTATCAGGAACAATGGCATTTAATTTGTGAAAACAGGCCAACAGAACAAGACTCCTTCCTTATATTTTGGCTCACAGCTGAAATTCTTTGTTCCCTTGGGAACATGCTGATTTTGGGTCTGTATTCCCCTCTGATTCGTTCATATGCCTTTGGCAATGTCTGATAACACTTCCATTGTTTGATAGCATAGGAACACACACACACACACACACACTGCTGTAGGAGGGGGACAAGTGTCAGCTGGAGGCACAGAAAGATAGGCCGCCCCCGCTACACAGTTAATCTTAATGAAAAAAGAGTCTGCCTCCAGACTGGGTACTTTGGCTGACATCCATTGATGTTCTTTCCTCAATGTATTTTTTTTATTTTTTTTAATATTTATATATTTATTATAAAGCATCATGGAGCTTAAAATGTTATGTATTTCGGGTTGTTAAAAGTATTACTCGGCTAGTTTATTTCCTCTAAATTATGGGATGTACGATTTGTGCATAATGAGTCAACAGCATGTACTGTGCAGACTATCTGAAATGACAGTTAATTATTAGTTTGAATAATCAATAAAATCAATGATCTAGATCAGAGTTAACAGAGGTGAAAGTGATGCCATTCACAGGTGCTGAAGTTTCAAGTGATATCAAACAGAGTAAACAAAACAAACAAAACATGTTTAGCATTTTATTTTATTTTTAAATAACTTCAATGATTAACTGATTATAACAAAATGGTCATTCCTAATGTGTTGGTTGACTAATTGATTAATTGTTTCCGCACTATAGTTACATGTTACTGTATATTTGTGAAAAATATTGCAAACAATTACACCACAGTACAATATGTATTGCAAGAAACCCAGAGGTAATTTCTATTTTCATTTAAATCATTGTCTAATTTTGATGGTGTGAGGGTTTTGAGGATTTAATTGCTATGAATATTAATGTGGATTACTGGCAGCCGCTTTGTTTAAAAGCAGCTGTTCTGGCTGTTGTTGCTTAGATAAAGAAAATAGTTAACGAAGAAAAATATTTTGTATTATGAGGCAAAATTAAGAAAGAATATAAACAGGCAATCACTGCAACTTCCTGCTTGTATGGTACTACAGGTCCACTCTATACCACAACAGAGAAAACTAGAATTGCGACTGTGAGGCCAACTGTGTGCAATGAAGAAATTAAGTTTGTTTTTCTTTTAGCTAAATCATTCCCCCGGCAATCGCCAACCCCCGACCATAGCTAAACCTGCTAAAACTGGAAGGTTATCTCTTGGATAAGCCATTAGGAGCAAACAAGGAAAAAAATGTAACTTATTGTAAGCGATAAAGAAAGTAATTCATGTTTTGTATTGTGGTGAAAAACAATAAATACTTACATACTTTTTTAGCAACTCTTTTCACTTCCCTTAATGAGGCGGTAAATACAAAGATGGCATCATGTTGACTTTACACCTCAGGATGACCAAATGGAGATAATAGACCATCGCTTCGGTACCATGAAGAGGGAGGATAAGTGACGCCATAAATAAATCCATATATCGGTTTTCTTTAGTTTAAGAGCAGGTCAACCAGCAACAGAAGGTTTGAGTAGGGCCAGAGTGTAACAGGCTGAAATGGTTTCCACCCTAACAGTAAACAAGCTCCTTGAACCAAGGCCTGACCTCTTATGCCTGTCAGATGTTGAACTTGGCACTGTGATTTCCAATTTACTCGTCTCATTGTTGCAGCACGGTGGGGTGACGGGCCTTGTCGTGACTGGTCTGAAGACAGGCATGGACTGTCTTGTCCCTCCGGGAAGTTCTTCTGGCGGGGTTTCTTTAGGGGTTCTTGGCATGACGTTGTGTATTAAGTATCCAGAGTGTGTAAGTGAATAAGGGGGTTTGACACACTAACCCTGAACAGCCAAAGGCCTGGACACTTAATTAAGTCCTCACAGTTCTGGTCACTTTTCATTAATGTAAAACATTACTGAGTCCAGACTAAGTGCGCTCATGAGCTTTATCAGAAGTGATATACTAGTATAATACAGTGGTATCTGTGTGATTACAGCCACCGTCCCAGACAAATGCAATATTCTATGTGTGTTTGGGCATTGTTGTAATTAAGTCAGAGTTTAGATGCCTTTGGAATTAAAATGTGAAAGTCTGTATTTATTATATTCTTATCTAAACATTTGATTTAACTTTGTTATTTTCAGACATTGTTTTAAATAACTCTGGATCTGTAATGGTAAATGCTCTTGAACTAATACAAATAAATAAATAAATAAATAAAAAATGTAACAACATTATTACCACAAGGAATATTGGGTGTTCATAGAAGAGAGGAGGGAGCAGAATTCTTTCAGAGGCGTTATTGAAATGCTGTGAAGCAGAACAGAAAGAAAGAATAATGCACGTGAATCGAGTCTGCTGCCCGAAAGGAAACTATTACAAGTATAGCAGTAAGTTTCAAGTCTATGTTACTGACTTACTGAGCTGTTGGGCTTCCTAAGAACTTGATGACGCTTCATATTTTATATCCAGGGAATGCTTGAAATGACTGCACAATGGGGGATATACCTTCATCTACAAGCTGATTAGCTCTCTGTTGTGTTTTTTGTGTCAGTATAGAGAAAGTGATCCACGATAAGAAGCAATCTATGTTATCCACCCCCCCACCCCACCAAACACACACACAGTAACTGCTAGCAACTGTTCTCCAGATGTTGAGTCAGTGCAAGTCCCTAATTGGATGCTACCTGATTAAAATCACTGGTGTTATGATGGGGAGTGCTCATGTGAGGCTTTGTTGACGAGGTATTTGAAATTTTATCGGGTCTACTGCAAATACATGCACGGTCTATCAAAACCCTATCCCTCACACACACACACACACACACACACACACACACACACACACACACACACACACACACACACACACACACACACACACACACACACACACACACACACACACACACACACACACACACACACACACACACACACACACACACACACACACACACACACACACACAGACTCATCAATTTATCAGAAAAGCTCTGAAGTGCTCACCACCTTTCAAGTCATCAAACATGCTTGTACAGGCCTATAACCTCAGCCTCACACGCTGGTGTATGTGTGTGTGTGTGTGTGTGTGTGTGTGTGTGTGTGTGTGTGTGTGTGTGTGTGTGTGCGTGTCTCTCTGTGTGCGTAGTGAAAGTTGCAGGTCTAAAGCAATTATGTGCCACAGACAAGTCTTTTGTTACACTACGACAAACCAATTTCCTGAATCTATGGCAGCCAAGTGACTCATCACTTCACTTATTCAGGCTCCTTAGCATACAAGTAACACATAGGGACCTCTGAATAAGCAATATTTCTTATCTAAATAAATCAACCACCATCTGCACACACCCCACAAGATCACTGAATTATCTATCTATTTCAACTGCCACTCATTTCAAATAGCAGGTGATCAAAATACTGCGGCAAACCAGCTTCATAATGCAAGGATTGTTGTTGGGTGAACTAAATTGAAAGGTTCCATTAAAAGAGGGCGCCTCATCAGGTCTGAATAATAATGACATTGGTGCCCATCTCATAATAAGTCTTGGCTTTATGTGGCAGACAGCTTGAGCGGCCTGGGCTGAAATTGAATTTGGTTCATTTCCTTCGGCTGTCTAATTCTTTTGTGCACTTCTCCTCTGCTTGGCATTGATTGTTAGTCAAGATACTAGGTGCATCTAGGCGAACTTCCATCCATGGGTGTAAACACACACACACACACACACACACAGCTTTGCTAGCAGAAACACATCACTAGCATACACAACAACTTACATATAATATCCAAAAAAGTGAAGCTTCAACTCTCAGCTCTCTGCGGGGAAGTGTTCTGTATTCTCATTTCCAGAGGTGGCAAAAGTACTCACATTCTGTACTTAAGTAGAAGTACAGATACTTGTATTCAAAAAGACTCAGACTACAGGCTCTGAAATGTGCTTAAGTACAAAAGTAAAAAGTAAAAATAAAATAATAATACCGCTTTGAGAACTCGGCAAAAAAAAAACAAGAACATAGATTTCCTCTTTTGTTAACAACCTGCACAGCACAAAACTGGACACAGTCTAGGTTTACTGCAAGCCAAATTTCAGACAGAGTGTATATAAATATTAGGGCTGTCAGCGTTAATGCATTAAGGGCCGAGCATAACGTATTAATTTTTTTTCATCGGGTTAATCGCTCCCCACTGACTTACTCACTGCAACGTATTCTCATCTTCTGTTCTCATGATATCATACAAATTCAAATACATGCAGTAACATGAGCGATCAGTGCGGCAGTTCTTAAAATAGCCCGGAAGTTTAATCTATTGATTAAAATCCAGTAATCCACGAATATTATTTAGTACTTTAAAAATATAACCGCTATATTATTCAACATTTAACCAGGAGATTTTACCCCTGTTGTGTCTTTATAAGTCCAGGGATAATTCATTGATGATTTTATTTATATCCTCAACATCCTCAAGACGTTTCACTGGCTTTTTCCCAGTGCGTGATGTGATTGGCTCCAGACCTCATGACCCTGTTTGTAAATAAGCATGTGAAGCAAAAATACATAAATGAATGAAGGTGAATGATCTCCATTTCATTAACAGTACTTTCAATTAAGGTTAGCAGCAGGACAGATGTACAGTGTGCCACACAAACTGATATATTAGCCAAGTATTGGGTGGTCAGGACACGGTTGTTGTCATTGTTTCAATTTTGGACCCAAAAAGTATGTATTTTAGCTAATTAGCAAGTGTTCTAGTTCAGGCCCTGACCATCAGTCATGGCATTTTTATCCAAGCTCTGGGACTGTTTTAGTGCCAGTAATCCTGTCTCTTTTATTTTTTTCCAGACAGCTGCTCCGGCATTTGCCCCCAGATTAGCACTAATGTCAATAATGATCACAGTGTGCAGAAAAACATCCAAGATGGCCCAGCCAAGTCTTTAGTACCACTTTGTTTAACATGTCTCTGAGGATGAGGAAAATCCATAATTGGAGAGAACAATTGATTTGAATCCTCTAACCGAGTGCATATACAGTAAATTGTATGCAAGGTATTGAGCATCATTATCTAGAAATACGTTTTACAGACGTGTAACTCGTCGTAACACAAAGATGCACTAAAAATCATTGAGTAAAACTGTCATGTTTCTCTGAAACATAACAGATAAACTAAATTACTATAAGTAACATATGGTAATAAAATAGTCATTAACTAAAATTCTCTTGTTCTAGCTTGTTAAATGTGAATATTTTCGGGTTTCTTTAGTACTTTATGATAGCAAACTGAAGATCTTTGGGTTAAGGACTGTTGGACGGGGCAAAACAACATGACATTTTAGGACATCACCTTGAGCTTTTGGGAGATAGTGATCGACATTTGTCACCATTTTCAAAAAACAACAAAACATTCCAAAATGAAAATGTATCAATCAAGAAAGTAAACAGATTAGTTGCTATACAGCTATACAACATATAATACAATATATTATACAATATGATATAGGCATATTTTCATGGGTTGTATTGGTAAAATAAATCCAATGAAATACCAATCCTTTCTTCACTGTTCTATACTGTGTTTTGTCCACCTCAGCCTGCTGCATTACTGCTCTGCAGATCCAGGCTGTACAGTGTGAACATTTTGCTGCATATCCAAGTGAAAATTTGAATTCAAACACATTGAAACAGATTTGCCAAACAGCAACGTTAATGAATCTGTGATCAAAGCCGTTATATCACCTCTGTCTTTATTTCTAGCAAAGATCAGTGTACAAAACATTCAGGGAGCAGCCTGTCATTTTTAGCCGTCCCTGATGGTTGCTTTCATGGTTGGTTAACATGACAAACGTCACCAACAGGGGGTCATATCAGCTGTCGCTATATTAATTCTGTAGGTAGTTTGACAACATGCTATAAAAAAACTTTGAGGGTTTGTCTGAGCTCTGCAGGCCGGAGTATATTCAGCCACACATCATCTTGAAGGAAGGAACCTCCTTGATGTATCTGACAGACTCTACTAGTGGTGCTTATTTCTCTAACAAACATTTCTGGCTAAGTAAAGACACAGGCTTGCTGAGGGCTTAGAAACCAGACAGTGGCTAAGTCTCACTTTGTCTATTAGAAAAGTTACTTATGACATTAATGTTAATTAGCTAGAGTTGATATAATCTGCCACCACCACCATTTGTCATTTCAAAAGGAAAGTATGAATAAAAATGAGATACTTGATGATTTATACACTACTCTTCGCTAATAATAAAAGAGGAGAATTGGGGATTCAAAAAGAGATTTGTTAGCCTTGGAGCTTAGAAAATCTGGATACTTTATTAACCTTGGACTTCATCCAAATACAGAGCTGACTTTCGGGACTCAACCCTATCTATGTATCATGGATATGGCAATAACCATGAAGAAATACTGAATTGATTTTCAATGAAACTATTACTGAAACATAGACAGGCTTGAATACATTCCAGTTCAAAAAACTGAAAAGTAAATTGTTTTTGGCCTAAAAAACAGCCTTGATGGAATTTGTTTGAAAAGTTCCTACTCTGCCTTTATTCAAAATCCTTATCGTTTATTGATGTGGAGGAGGGGTGAAAGGGAAAGGTAGTGAATTCTCACATTAATTGGGTCATACCTGAAGTGCGGCGAAGGAATTTGTAGTGAAATCCCATACGCCTGAGAGTGTGTGCTAAGTTCAGATAAGCCTCCACTGCATGGATTCTCCATCTTATCTTGAGCTGGCAATAGGACTGTGAGATTGAATAATCTGGGGAAGGTTGGGGAGCAATAGTTCAGGCATCCATAGGCTCTTAAAAGCAATTTGACAATGCTTCCACACTCTAATAAGTGTGGCAAGTCCCCTTACTGTCAGCAGAAGATACAAAAATAGGAGGTTCCTACTTGACATCCTTACTTACAAGAATATAAAACTACTAATAACTGTGGAGTTTATAATGTGCAGTGCAATGTCAGAGTCAAAGTCATGTAAG
Organism: Scomber scombrus; assembly: GCF_963691925.1. NCBI lineage: Eukaryota > Metazoa > Chordata > Actinopteri > Scombriformes > Scombridae > Scomber > Scomber scombrus. Next base: position 27,329,781 of record NC_084976.1, on the reverse strand, counting down.
ATCCTACTGTCTCTTTAACCCGGTGTTTACTACATGAGTGCCTGAAAGACTAATGTGTGTCTTTAAAGTATATATATTTGTGAGCAAAAACAGATTTTTAACCCTGCTAGATGAAAATTTCATCATTGTTTTGAATGGATCATACAAAATAAAAGTCTGATTCTAGAAATGATCACATGTTGTTATTTTGTGTGACAACCATAGACTGTATATAAAATGGACGTAACATCCGTGACGTCACCCATTGGTTTGTGGACTGCTGCTTGGAAGCGAATAGTTTCGGATCTGGGCAGCTCCATCTTGAAAATTTCCGGTGCATGCCGGGAAAAATAAAAACACGGATTCTACTTATATGGGCATCAGGAGGAGCATGAGGCGCCCTCCTGAACCTGTGAACCAATCAACCTGTCAATCACGACGTAGCCACGCCCTAATGCATACCCTGCTTTATCGTCAAATATAAAATCAGGGAGGCCAACATTTCACAAATGAACATCAAACTGCATTGAAGAAGGCTTTAAACTAGCGATTGAGACCATAAACACATTTTGAAAACATTTACTGAGGTTAAAATCAAGTGAGAAGTTGGTGAATTCTCCATTGACTTGTATAGAGACGGAAGTCCTTTTGACACCAAAACGGTCGCCCCCTGGTGGCCTTTTGATAGAATGCAGTTTTAAGTTACTTCCGCGTTGGCATCATTTCAGAGGCGCGGTAACTCCCCGCCTGGTGACAACCCAACTGTTGATTGAAGATTTACAAAACTGTAAGAAATATTGAGCTTCAACTAACAATTATTTGTATTGTTGATTCATCTGGCAATTAATTAAGAAAGTTTGGTCTATACATTGTAACAAATAGTAGTAAACATTTTCTGTAGCATTTTCCTAAATTGATCAGCTGGACATTTCACATCTGAAAGAATACATATTTTTACTTATTTGGGCTTGACAATGTTCAGTATTTACTTGTAACTGATTGACTGCAACATTACAGGATGAGACTGGATTTATTCTTAAATGTTTCCTATTGACAACAAATCAAATAAAAAGGCTAAAACCAACAATGTCCATCTCTCAGTACTTAGCTTCCCTGCAATGACTGCAGCTCTCAGCCTCCATTCGTTCCTTCTGAAGACATTAATCTAATGACAGGTTACAATGACATTCTCTTTAAAAACGGCTAAATAGTTTTCTAATACAGCTGGTCTATGTAGTTTTACCAAGTGACAAATTGATTAATTAAGAAGATAATTAACAGATTAATTAATGAAAGCAATGAATGAATTAAAATAATTGTTACTTTGTTTATTTGCTGTTGGTTTAGATTTTTTCAATGGATTTGTTTATAATACAAAACCCTTATACCTCCAGTACCTCCCGCCTTATTAATAGAGGAAAAATGTTTGTTGTTATTTGATTTAGATTAACTTTTTGTTTTTAAAATTTACCAACAAACGTTCTGATGATCTGTTAAACGATTTCATCCAGAAACTCCAAATTATTCCATCACTTTATGGCTCACAAGGTAAATTTACGTGCCCTCATGAGCTCTTTAGGGAATCTGCAGTTTATAGGAGAAGCAGATTGGGAAAGATTGCAAAGAAGGATCTTTATAGGTTCAGAATTGTCCTCTTGAAGACTGCTGGAGTATACAACTTGGCTACCCGGAAGGGGAAAGAGAGAGAGAGTGAGAGAGAGGAAAAGAAGAGAAATGTAAAGATTAGAGATCATCAGAGAGTAAGAGGCTATAAACTGTGAGCGAAGGAGCGGAAATTGAACCTCACCGCCATAGCACCAGTCAATCAGATAAATAATGGTATAATCGAGTTTTGCCCCTCACATGCATAATTCATCTTACATTTAGCTTTATGTCGTTTTTTGGGGGATGGGGGGTAGGGGAGGGTCTTTTTGAGAGTGACTTTGCTGCTTAGGACAAATTGTTGTGGATTTAAGAACATGATGGGAATTAATTTTTCCTTCTGTCAACCATGCCACAGGTTTTAGCCCAAAGAGATATTACAGCGGCCTCATGAAAGCAAGATAGTTGGATTTCTGTGCACAGATCACTCTTTCATCCTCACTTTGAACCCAGATTGCGTCAATACTTCACATGGCAAAATTGATTATTCCTCAAAAAGGATCAAGGTCATGAATGTATGACTCAAAGCAACATATTGGAGCCCAAACACTATGAGCATTATTCTTATGTGAGGCTTTTTTTCTAATTCATAAACAGCACCGAGAGTATTCATGAATTTACTAAAATCATGTTTCATCTCAGTCCAGTTTGTTATTGTAGCATGTTAGCATGTTCTATCATGTTTGCTAAAGGGTGCTTCAGTTTTGCCCTTTGCATTCTTTACACTCTTGGTAACAAATGATTATTTTGAAGATGTTACAATGCTGATGGATAGCACATCACAACCAGCTAGATACCACTGATATATTGAACCAGTGGGAGGTGCAAGAGAGTCACCCGGGTGGAGAAAAATAGAGTGTTTTCTTCTAGCTCCACAGTCCTTGCCAGGTGTAGAGGCAGCTCACTCACAACTCCACGGACCACCTGCTGCCAAATCTGATTTAGTGCAGGGAAATATTTTCTCCCCGAGACCCTGCCTTCGGTTTAGAAGGCCAGGCCACATGTTGTGAAACGAAGTAGGCCGCCAAACTAAACGGGTTGTCATTTGCCCACACTGCGTAGCTATTGATTTACTGCTCCTTGCTGCTGGTTTCCTGGAGGGGACTGCCAGCTCTAAAAAAAAAAATGCCTGCATGCTCCATCAAAAGAAAGGTTCCCCGGCCCAGACCTCCCATGAGGCTCAACTGCCAGCATTTGGCACTATCAGGGGTTGAATAAATGATCAGCTAATACACAAGTGATGACATTAATTGAACATGTGTCATCAAACGAAAAAGCATCAGACTGACAGAGTGGATAGACTATTTGCAACCGGGACTACAGCTCATGGTAATTTCCTCAGTTACAATAATTATTTTATTAATTTTTAGATTATCAGTTATTTCCCTTTGCACAGATTGCATTATTCTAACTGGAACATTTACCGAGGAAGTTAATGCATAGTGACTCAGGCATTAAAATCTTTCTCAAGCTTTTTCATTGCAACAGTGTCCACTCAGCATTTTAGAAATTATAGAGCATTTTCAATGAAACTATTTAGAACTATTAAAAACTAAATACGTACTGGTAATTTGCCGTGCATTGTTTGTTCTAACCATGAAATAGCTGCTAAGATGCAGATGAGTGTCATTAAACAGCTACGATTATTGCTGAAACAATTCACTGATTCATCAATTAGTCAGTTTATACAATTATCAACTTACAGCCTCATAAATTTAAACACTGTAGCTTTTATGTGTTTTTTTTTCTTTTTTAAATCATTTTAACTTGAACATCTTTGAGTTTGGTTTGCAGGACAACACATAACATCTGAAAGCTTGTGATGGGCATTTTTCTCTATTTTGTGACATTTGTATAGACTAAGTGATAAACTAATACATTGCAAAAACAACACAGTAATTGATGACAAAAATAATAATTTGTTACAGCCAACAATACTTCCCAATAATGTGTTTTCCATCAGTAATTACAACAAACTTGGTAAAGTGGATACAACATAGAATCATATTCAACTTGTACATTCTTCTTAATGATAATTATTCACTTTGAGATTTCCCAATTTCCAGCATTGTTTATTATTATTCTTTAATATTATTCTTTATTACTCCCTGTGTCCTCTGCATTTGAGTTGTCCACAATATTTAAGATCAGCACAACCAGAGTAACTCCGGCCCTGAGTCGAGCACATTTCTAAACACCTACCATGGATTTCTCAAGGTGAAATAAATAGGGAAACACATGGGGAAAACTCCACAGGCTCCATGCCACCCAGGACCTTCTCACTGTGAGGCGACAGTACAAACAACTGAGCCAGTGTGCTGTAGTCATTCAGACTGTAGATCTCTGATCTAATCTGACTCTTGACATTGTCTCCATTTGAAGATCCAATAACAGTCTGAGCACAACAGGGGCAGAAACTTCTACCAGACCAGATCTCATCTCGTCATGTTCAGATGGTGAAGATTACATTAAAATGACAATTTAAGTGCAGCCATATCTCTCCTGATTCACATAATTTGTGCCTTTAAACTGTTTATTCATAATGGGAGATAAACATTAACACCTGCAAACATTCATTTCATCTGTGCACATAAAAAGTAGAACATTTCACATTTAGAGATTTAGTGACTGGTGTATTAATTAAAAGGTTGTGTGGCTATGTGTACAGAGTAGCGTGAAAATGAATGTGTCTCCTTTCAAATTGTCTCCAACCTGTTAACCTTTTCCATCTCTAGTGTGAAGTGTTTATTCAAATGGCAGCGAAGGGTTTGAGTGGGGAAGGTGGGAGGAATTCATTAAGCCTGCAAACAAAATCTTGTGTCATCTGAAAACATCAAGCTCTGCTAAAAAAAGAAAAAAAAAACACACTTCCATCTATTCATGCACTAAAAGTTTCATAGCCAGCAAATTGAGATACTGATGCTCTATAATTATTTCAAAACAAGATCATAACACAGTGTTAATGCAATCTGTGTGTGTGTGATTAGTGCTGTTGGTCGAGGTGCAGACTGGCTGCACATTGGATATGATCAACCCATTACATGCTGCCAGGGCTGTTTATGGAAATAGACATACACATATAACAGTGCTACCTGATGTTGCTGCCCACTGAGACAGAGGGAGAAATCACATTCATTTACCAGTCTCCAATTAGTGCTGAGTCTGCATCATCATCAATTCACATACTAATTGTCCCATGTGGCTCACATAGTATAGCACCATCTGTGCAGATCCTCAAACTCTGGAGCAGGTTGTTATTTTTAGGGATAAGGAAAAGTGGTTTTGGATGTAAGGCATTAGTAGGTGCACATAATTACACTATGAATTAAAAAGGTTAAAACTGAAGAATTAACAATAAATTATCAAAATGCCAAAGTATTCAAAGTTAATTGATTAAAGTGAAAGTCACCCTATGTCCTCATAATTGTCAAGTATCCATAAAACATTATTTGACCTTTTCATTGTTTAATCCTATATTTTGCATAAAAAAATAACTCATTAAACTCATATGTGATGTTTCCAGTGTGGCTCAAACAATCCTTTGGAATAAAAAACATGAAAGGTATACGTCAGGTTTGCTGCCCCCTCCAAATCAAAAGAGAATGGTTTTCTTTGTAGCTGCCATTTTGTGTTTATGATCAAAAATCATATAGCGAAAACTCCACCACAGCAAAGGTCAATGTTTCTACCAACCATAGCCTCAGTGGACCAGAACATAAAGCCACAAGACATGAGTTCACTTTCATTCTCTGAGGGTTGTTGAAAGGCTTTCTGGGGAATGCAAGAAATCACAAACGGATGGAGAGAAAGTGTAGGAAAAACAAAACTCAGAAATGTATCATACTTCACATACTGATGATACATACAATTGTAACAATAAAACCTCTCTTACATCCAAGTTCACAACATGTTATATATATATTTGCATTATGGTTCATTGCTTGCTGATTATTTGAGATCCAGGAGCAACAATTTTGGCCATAAATGCCACATTCGACTGCTAACCCTGACAGCTGCTGTGGTTAGCTGCAAAGAGAATAGGTGAACTGGGAATGCATGTAGCTGTTTACCCTGCAGTTTAGTTGAGACCCTGAAGTGGCACTCACCTGTTTTCAAAGCTTACATGAAAGGTAGGTGGCTGTGAAACAGACCTTACGGGTTTAATAGAGGCCATATTGCTCAGCAGTCTTTAAAAAAAAAAAAAAAGTTGTCAGGGCAAAAGGCTCAGCATAAGTGAAAGACTCCTGCCCTGGTGACTCAGGATAAAGCAGCACCGAGAGAAGAAAAAAAATCATGTTTTTTTTAACAGAGTCTTAGTTTGTGGTTTATTGCAAACCTCACAGAGTCAAACTGATTAATTAGTTCCTCATTAATATTGTTGTTACATTACACTGACTCTATAAATCCAAACATATCAATCTTGTAGACAGGTCTTTCCATTTTAGATTAACTAAATGCCAGCAGAGGAGACTGAAACATTTCCATTGTGTGTTAAAACATTACGATATCTTGTTAAGTGTAACTCAAATGAAAAGGAATACAGTAGCAGCCGGCATGTTAGTTGTGTTTTCTTCATTCACAATGCAGAATTTGAAGCCATTTTCGTCAGAGGCAGTCCTCAATCAGCACTGCAGTTTTAAGTTTTCAACATATTTTCTCCAATTCAAATATCAAATATATAGGGGTGTCACAATCTCAATTTGTAAATCGAATATCGATCGAAATGACATCACGATCTTGACCTTCGAAATCAACAGAGGAATCAAGGATGTAGCCACGCCCCCAAAGTCACGTCCCACAGGCGAGTCAAGAGGGGAAAAAACCATAGACTGTATATAAATGGACGTAACATCCATGACGTCACCCATTGGTTTGTGGACTGCTGCTTGGAAGCGAATAGTATCGGATCTGGGCAGCTCCATCTTGAAAATTTCTGGTGCATGCCGGGTAAAATAAAAACACGGATTCTACTTATATGGGCATCAGGAGGAGCAAGAGGCGCCCTCCTGAACCTGTGAACCAATCAACCTGTCAATCACGACGTAGGCACACCCTAATGCATACCCTGCTTTATCGTCAAATATAAAATCAGGGAGGCCAAAATTTCACAAATGAACATCATACTGCATTGAAGAAGGCTTTAAACTAGCGATTGAGACCATAAACACATTTTGAAAACGTTTACTGAGGTTAGAAATCAAGTGAGAAGTTGGTGAATTCTCCATTGACTTGTATAGAGATGGTCCTTTTGACACCAAAACGGTCGCCCCCTGGTGGCCTTTTGATAGAATGCAGTTTTAAGTTACTTCCCTGCTGGCATCATTTCAGAGGACCAGAACTCCCCGCCTGGAAAAAACACAGACATGTTGAAATGCAGCGAGTCAACATTAACTCCTCTAACTTGAACCTGCAGCCGGTAAAAAGACACCATGGCAACCGCTGATAGAGGAGACACATCAACTGGATTCAAACTGGTCGTCTGCACTAAAGCAATAACTAGTGCTATAGGGGTATTTGTAGCACCAGAGATGCTACTGTTAGGACAGTTAACACACTTAATTGTTCAGGGATGGTTATGGACATTAGGCTGTTTTAATTTAGTTTTTGTTTTATTGTGAACTTGAATATCATCTAATATGAAGAGTGCACACTGCAGTTACAAAAGGGTCACTACATGATTCTTTTGTTTACAGTAAGTTTCCAATTGACTGCTGAAACAAGTTATTGCTACATTATATTGTTAATAAATAATTTAATTTTGACAGTAGGGCCTTAGTGTGGTACATTGCAAACAACTGATGGAGATTATATCACTCATGACTAGTCTAAAAATGGCATAGGCATCTGTGTTAAAAAGGACCCCCAAAAAAAAGATTGAGAATCGAGTCGACTCGAATCGTGACTTTAAAATCGAAAATAAAATTGAATCGAGGATTTGGAGAATCGTGACACCCCTACTAATATATCAGAAAATCAAATGATGATTGAACAAGAAAAGAAAACTTTTCCTACAGTATATGGCTCAGCTCATGTGTATGTTTCAAGATGTCTGCAGTCAAGTGTGTCTCTAATAACACATTTCGACCTGGTACTGAGTCCGATCACGCACCCCATCCAATCCCTTGGCTGGCTGCAAAGTAAAATGATTCAATACATCCAATAAGCTCTTTCTTTTCATTTCTTTCATTTGAAGCTGGTTGTGTACTGCCATCCTGGGTCAGTCAACCTCATTTCAAGTTGCTGTCTTTCAATCTATACCATGAATTTTCTCTGTGCTTCCTCCTTTCAAAAAGTCACAGATCTCAGCTTTGGGGTTTCGTAAAAACACAAAAAAGAATAAATCCTTCACAATGATAGCACAGTTCATTGTGTCAAAGAGGATTATTTACAATAATAACAGGGCATTGTTAGATCTATATTGTTGTTTCAAGATAGTGCTATTTGTGTCACTGGACAGGATGAATGAAATGTGGAGGAGCTCCTACAAGCCAGTATTCAATAACCAGTTGATTCATCAGGTTGTACAAGTGCAATACATTCTTAAATGCATTATAAGGAGGCGTAGGAAATATCTCACATTCCTTTCTCATGAGTTTGAACTATATGAACATTAGTGGGAAGGGACAGACAATAAAACTGGACATTAAAAATGTCATCCTCCACTCTGGCTCCACTGACAAGCATTAGACCAATAAGCACAAATGTCTGAAGGATAATGCTCGCATTAGGGCTTGATTCATTCACTGTCCCTATTCATAGCCCTCTGTGAAATAAAGTGAATATTACTGTCTGTGCATTACATCATGCTTCGATGGAATCCTTTTTTACTGGGAGCAAAGGCAGAGCATAGATCACCAAACAAAAAGCTTATAGGAAAGGCCCTGATTAGCCCCATGATTATCCTCCATTCAAATCATAGGGATTAGTACTCTAATATGAATGGCACTATTAACCTTGGTACATTTGTGAATCATTTCCAGGATGTTAAGCTTTTCAAATATGTTTCTGTGCGTAATGTAACAATGGAAATGTAATGTAGTCATATGGTAGCGGTTATCTTGGATATATATATTGATTTTCTATCTGCTATTCGGCGAAAGTGTGGGCAGAAGACATGGCCGTGCCTGTGATGTTCATCACTGCTCAAAGACAATTATGGAGTGAGAACTTAAGGGTAGCTGAGGGTAATCCTTTTACCAGGCTCCCTCAGGACTTTCCAGTGGGTTGCTTGATTCGGGATATTGACTCCAACCACTCTTGCCTGGCCCCAAAATTACCTATTGATTTACCCTTTTGACAGTTGTTAGTTGGAAACTTAATCACAGCGACCTACATTGTCATATGAAGTACATTGTTGTTCAGCACTAGCTGCTGGTTCCCCTTTTGTGTCAGTGCTGTAGGTATTGCTGCCATCACAAACATGGAAAATCAATACATGCATTAAACCAGCTCAGTTTTGCTTACAGATGCCGAGACCTTTACGTAAATTTCTCGGTATTGACTTATGGTATAACAGAATGATTATTCCAAAGTCATTTGTATTCTAATAATCTACATGTAGCACTGTTTTGTTTTGTTTTTTTATTATTGTTGTTGTGCCAGAATTGAATTTCCAAAGGCAGCTGCCAAGTACAGATGCACATTTCTTGAAATAAAATTAAATAATTGAAAAAGTCTCTGTATACCTGAATATGTGACAGTTGTATTGGAGGAAAGTCTGAATAAAAACTGAAAACTTAGGCAGACTGTCTTGCTTACTAGTGGAATATTTATTAGTTTACGTTTTGGTCAGTTCAGCTTTCTTCTTCATAGGAATGTGATGAAAGTCAAAGACACTGAAACTTGGAAAACTAATAAATATTCCAGCAAAACAGTATGAACCCGTTTTTTGTTTTTTATTTTTCAAGTCTTAATAAAATTATGACATATAGAAATAAAATAAAAATACTGATTCAAAGGTAAATTGGTGATTGGAAAGAAATGTTCAAAAGACTTATCCATATAATCAAAGATGAAGGTTTCACTGATACAGGTTTTTGAAGACCAATAGATACAAATATTTTTGTTCTGAAGCTGGCTCAATTAGTTCAATATGTTTCTTCAAAAAGCATCTTCAACAGCATGTAAACTATCACACACGCTCAATCAAATACAATCATTGTAGTGGCATAAAGCAACAGCTATGATACTGTACATATGCGTGGATGTTCATCAAGTGAAGTTATGAATACCTTTAACCACAAAGCCTTCATAGGCCCAAAGTTAATGGAAAACAGTGATTCAGACAGGCAAAGCCCCCCAGTGTCTACAGCCATACAAGCTGCTCTGTGAGACACAGCAGCAGTTTGAGCTCTATGTTAATGTCAGCATACTATCACGCTCCCAATGACAATGCTAGCATGATGAGGTTTGGTTATGGATGTAATAAGGAGAACTGGATACAGGACTCTAAGATGATCATTCCTATGAAAGTTGCTCAGTGAGGCATGAAGCTTCCTGCTGTAAATGTATGCTTGCCTGATTGTTGAGCCCATAGAGCATGCTCACTAGAGTTAGATTAGTTTCCCATATCTGGCTAATTTGAATTTTTGCCTGACTATGGCTCCTGATGAGAAGTCGGGGGACCACCAACGTGATGACATGGATGTCTGTACAAAGCCTCATCTAGTATGTGTTGAGATATTTCACTCAAAACCAACAATGTCAACCATATAGAGGAATGGTCAGGTTATGGATTTGATTCAGAATTCATTCTCAACTGAGTGAATAGAGAAGCGGGCATTATTTTCAGTCTCTTGCTTCAGTATACTGTGTGCCAAACCATTCACTGGTGTCCTTAGTCGACTGAAATATATTATGACATATAACTGGCTATTAAGATAATTAAGACATTTTTATTTCAAAAAAGTTATCTGCATTAATCAATTAATGAATCAATTTGAATGCATCTTACAGTCTCCGGCCTGTATGAAAATAAAAAAACTGAGGAGGAGACGGAGGGCTCCACTGTGTTGTTATTAACATCATGTCTCCAGCAGTGGAGAGCAGCCTCTCTGCTGCACCGTTAGCTCCGGGGAAAGACATTGCTGTCCAACACGCTGAGTGGGTGCAGGGATTTTGAGGTAAAACAAACTGAGCATCAAACATTTTTCTTTACCTAAGGGTTGGTTTCTGTTTAATGCTGCAGTGTGTGTTGGTCAGCTGGTGTCTTTTGTTACTGCTAACAGTAGCCTCTGAGTGATGGTGTAGAAAGTTCAAAGTATACTTCACATTTGTCTCGGAAAGGAAATTATTTAGTCATTAAGTCAAAACATGTTTGGAGCCGCTGCCATTTTTGAAGATGAACTACAAAAGAGACTGTCCGAGTTTGGCCTTTTTAGTTCCATCGACATCATGTGCTGTTATTTTTAACAAATGCAACGACCACTAATGCAAAGGTGGCCCCAACAACAATCATATCATATGAGCAAAATGGTGCAGAACTAAAAAAGAAAATGCTGCCAGTAATTTATCGAATACATTAGCTATGGATCCTTCTGCTTTTTTCTAGTAGTCTCTAGTAGATTTTTTCTTTGATGGGTTGCTCTTGTTTTCCATTGGAACTTATTGTTTGGCACTGCCACCAAATGACCAGAATGTCACTTTTCTCACCATTTGTTTAGCACTCATAAGTATAATTTCTATTCACATGGCTTTTTGTGCTCCCTGGGAGACTAATGATAATGATTTTCCACCTGTCCAGTTGAATCAAATCTGTTATTTGGCATTCAATGACATGCTTTTTAAATGACATGACACAGAATAATTACTACAACATTAATATTCAGGGTAGACAATTGGCCTACATTTAAATCAATGGAGTACAGTAAGGGACCTGGATGATGGGTAGAGGGGCTTTTTCAGTCTGGACCAAAGTGGTCGACAAACTTTACCATTTCTGGAGCCGTGCAGCCTCATGGCTAAAAAAAAAGTAATAGAAGACTTAAATATACTACTGTAGGTTTGAAAGGGCAAATGAGTTCCTGACATGAATGTCTTGATGCTACGGTACAACAGGAAGGCAAAACCAGTACGAGACACAAACAGAGTCTACAGTCAGTGCCAAGTCAGTGTGGGCAGCTCCTAAACGACTGCCAGTAAGCACACTTATTCAGGCTCATGTTGTGTATACATCCTTAAAACCATGCCCACATGACTCCACTCCACTACTGGAAAACAACCGCGAAGCTGAGGGTATATTTACCCGGCAGAAACTTGATATCAGCAAATAATGATATGCCTGGTTATTATCTTTTTTTCCATTAAAAAGAACAATATAGATGTGCAATGAGTTATAGACTTGTGAAAAACATCAGTGCATTTGATCGATAGAAAAATAAATAGGAAATACAAATACAAGCAACTTTTCACTGACATTAAGCGGTCTTGAAACTGATTAATCTTGGTGTCATCAGACCGCTCTACTTAGCATAAATAGCCTGATTTACTCGTCTCTGTTGATAAAAGTAAATGGCATTAACATTATGGGGATCTCCTGGTTAGACCTTTATTAACGTAAATCATCTCTGCAGGAATTTGTAGAACCTGATTTTTAATGTTCCTCTTGTTGGTTATGTTGTGAGGACCTGTATGAGATGTTTGATCAGCCATTTGAATTGAATGAATCAGTATAACTGATAAAAAGGCCTTGAGTGGTCTTTGACCAACAGATGTGTGAAAATTTGGTAAAAAAACAGGTACATTTTAAAATACTTAACATATCAAAGCCTTTAGAGAATTCTGGCAGGCCTTTCTCTACAGACAGTGACAGTTTGATCAATCAATCTCTTTCAATAAAAAAGTGTGTTTCCTGCAAACTATCTTTTGATGCACATAGATTGTTGTTTTACTTAAAAAAGCATTTTTTTTAAATAAACATAAAACAAACTGATTAGTTTATAGTGTAAAGGTTTCTGTATAACTTTAGTCTGTTGATTTGCATTCTAGCTGCTAAACAGTGAACTTGTCAATCATACATGAAAGGCACCACTCAGTTTGTGACTGAGAATCGCCTGTTGGAACCACGAAATAAAAATTAAACAAAGTTTAAAGGACAGCGGGTAAGCATTGATATGTTTTTGGTGATCAGAACAACGATTATGTAACTACAAGTCCAACATTTTGAACAAGATTAAGCTTGATGGAGCTTTTGTTGGTAACTGCAAAAATTAACACACAACTACGAAGATTCATTTTGGCAAAAAAAAAAGAAAAAAAGACTAGAGCTTCCTTTAGTATATTTAATATGTTTACAGCTCATTTACACCCTGCTAAAGGTATTTTAATCAAGATTGTAAAATATAATTGTCATTTGAATGGGTAAATGTCTTCTGCCTGCAAGGATTTCTTTCTATAGTTCTATCATAGAAAGAAATTGAATAACTGATTAAAAATGTTTTCATATAAATGTTTGCATATAAAGATGTCAGCTATGTTGCTTCACTCAACCTTTAACAAACTCCAAGATAACAGCTATTTACTCGTTAAGGTGGCATAAATCTTCCATTTTATGACTGTTGTAAGTCCAACTCCAGGCACAGGGATTTCTGCACAGTGTTTTGGCAAATAGAAATTAGTTCTCTCTTTTTGGAGGTATTTCATAAAAAGTACAAGTTTTTCACTTTGACATGATGTGCGGTATTTCCACCATACATTTAAACATCCACATCTTCTTTCCAAATAGGAAAAAAAGGTCATTCTGCCCACCCATCATTAAAGATTTATATTGTTTTCCCTTTTTACAGTGAGATGCCTCTCAGCAACTCATGCTATGCATGAATGTATGTTTTCTCTCCCTGTTGGATCTTATGTTTTTTATAACCATTACCGCAGGCATTAGTAAGGTTGTTTGCACTCTGCACTGAAGCTGGGTGGTATAATAAACTGCTAATTTTTCAATTCTCTCTGACAGAATATCATTAAGCTAAGCTATAAAGGAGAGATGGCAAATAAAATCTCCCCATTCTTATAATAATCTGCTGCACAAGTTTAGTAATAATAACACTGAAACCACTGGGAGGCAAAGTCGAGCACACATTTTTCACTGTTGGTACTGCAATAGAAGGCACCGATGATGTAGGATTTGCATGGCATTGCCTGTGAAAGTAAAGAGTGGGTTACTGTGATATGTGAGCTACACCAGTCTTTCTATATTGTAAAAGACTGCATGAATTCTAGACATTTAGATTAAAATTAGGTTGTGGAGGAAATGTTAATACATACAAATATTTAGTGACATTTTGTGAGAATATTTTCTTTCAATATGAAGCTTTTTGTGGTTTTGATATACTACACACACACGATGAAAATGTTATGAGTTTCTGGGTGACTCATTTTCCACATTTGCTCTGGAAACAGACAGAGGCTGCTCCTGCCAGCCTGGGAGATACGGAGCGGAATGAACAGCTAGTTGGAGATGATATCTGTCCATCTCCAAACCATGGAGATTACAGCCATGACAGCTGTTGTGGCGAACGGCTTATAGCTTACAGAAGTACCTGCAAAGAGATGGCCACGATAAAATAAATTACCTGTGTGACAGCTGACGGCTTAAGAACACTGCCTCATTTCATTTTAACCCCCCCCCCCCACCAAAAACTAAACGAGCTCTTATCTGATTTGGTTTGGGCTAAATTGATAGAGATTAGGAGTCATTTTAACAAACTGCATTTCTCATTTTGCTCACAAGAAGAAGTTATGTGCTTGTATTGTGCAATCTAAACCTTATCCAAACATTTAACCAGCCCTCCAGATTATAGCACTACGAACACATTGTATCCCTTAATATTACTCTGATTTGACATGACTCTGTTTTTACTTTATATTGTCTACCCAGTGCTCAAGGCGATAGCAAAACGCACAATTCTTGGCTCAATCTCTGATATAACCACATGGTCGTGGTGGTGCAGTGCACTCTGCTCCTTTCCTCTCTTTGCACACTCAGTCTGTGGAGCTGAGGTTTAAAGGAAAGGCCTTATCAGTGTCCTCCAGGTCCTCCACCTTCACTGGAGTCGGTATCCTCGGGGGTTAAGGCAAGGGGAAAAGTGAAGCCTGGCAGAAGAGAAGAGAAGGAGACAAAGTAGTGCGAGCAAGAAGAAATAGGGAAAGAGGAACAAGGGGTGAAAGGAAACAAGGTATTAGGAGAGGAAGTGGAAAAAATATAAATATAAAACAACAGCGAGCAAAAGTGTGTTGATTGAGGGTGCCAGGAAGTTAGTCTCATATTCCCACTGTAACAGCTCTTTTTTTTGTGAATGACCATGCTATCAATGTATCACTGCTGTCTACTTTAATGTGTCGTGTGTGGAAGGATTAGAAGAGAAGAGTCCTCACCACTCATTGTCATTCATAAGATTCTGCAGGAGACGGATTCAACAAAACCAATAAAGGTTGGCATCTAGTGAAGAGTATCAGGAGAACGTTACTTAATGGATTACGTGTGGTCAGTCAATGTAAGTCTGTTTTCTCACAGATTTAGTGCAGTTCCTTATCTTTTGAGTTCCCATCTGTTGGTTGAGATGATTGTTCAGCCTTTTGTGTCAAAATATTCTACTTCCACCAGCTGTGATGGTTAACTTCTGGGTTAGCCCTCCGGCTAACTTGAACGGGGATAAAACAATTCAAATGTGCCACTCTTCTAGACTTTAAAAATGTGTTTGGACCGCATTAATCAAATTCTGATGAAACAAGTCATTTTGCAGGAATTGTGACGGTTAAAAAAATGTATCCGCTGATTTACAGATGTGTTTTTGACAATGTAAGTCTATGGGGAAAAGTCTTTCTGGGCTTGCTTCAAAGCCTGTTTCAGCCTGTTTAGCAAGTCAACCAAACCTACTGCACCCATTTTGGAAAGTGGGTTGCCCAATTCTAAATATATGTTTGTGTAAAAACATTGTTTTTGCTTAATATTGTTGAGAAATGAACATTTTCAACAGCATACTAATGCTTTAAATTGATTATTTATGTATTCATTTATTTCTGTTGCCTAGCTCTACCCTGTGTTTTAGTAGTGTGTAGTGTGTACTTCTATGAATAACTGGCCACACATAAACAAAGTTATATTACATCAAATTGCTCAAAAACACATCAGCTTCAAGAGTGTATTGAACAACCAAGTTGCATTGACAATAAACACAGAAATCACACAGAAAGAAAGCCACCATAGAAAAGGCATAAACTGCTATTTCTCCATCAACAATAGACAGACCAAAATGCAACAGAGGCACAAGGCATGTCATATTTTGAGACCCTTAAACTACCCTTAAACCTCTTGTTACAATAAATCTGAAACATAAAAAACAAAAACAAAAAAACATAATAACAACACTCTCTGTAGGGACATTTTCCTTTAAATACTTAAGAACACAATGATAAGCTCCAGAGCAGCAATGGCAACAAACTGAGGAGACCTACATGCCGAACACAGTGATGTGACAGTTATAACGTGGTTAGTCTGAACAGTATAAAAGCCCTCAAGCCTTTAGACTGAATCAGAGGTAATATGGGTCGCTGTTGGTGCATTCTAATTTTGACATCTCTCCAGGCGCACATTACCTAGCCCAACACACTCCCAGAATGGCAAGACACATTCCTTCAAGTCAAACCCGAAAATACAAGTGGCCTCCATCATTTGGATGAGGTCAAGCCATCTGTGTAGTGTGGATTGGAGAAAAGGAAAATGAGAGTTGTATGAAGGTCAGTTGCCTAAATTGAATTAAATACATTAGTCAAAAGTTTGGACACACCTTCCCATTCACTAGAATGAGAAAATGTGTCCATACTTTGGCTGGTACTGTATACAGTGCATGTTTTATGTTTTATGTTATGACACGTTATATGTGATATGTTATGACAAAACAGAGAGAAAAACAGGCAGAGAAGTCCTAACTTTTAGTCACCATCAAACTATACTGTGCACTTTATATTTTGTTAGATCTGATTAGTTGACATGGATGTCTTTCAAACTCCATGCCCCCAGTTTATAAAACAGGCTTTCGGTTAAAAAATTATTATATCTAATCCAAAGCTTAGATACTCTTACAAAGCTTTGGCTTAGATATTCTCGGATCACTTTAGTAATTCTCTCAGACTCGACAAAGCTCCCTTCAGTCACAAAAGACATTATAGAACTGTTTTCATAGTCTGTGTAATACTCCCTGTGACTACTGCATTGACTTTGACTTTGACATGATGTAACATCGATGGAGGGGCCCCTTAAGGCTGCATTGAGTGATTTTTTGACCACTAGGTGGAGCAGTACAGGGCTTTTCTGACCTCTAGTGGTCTAAATATAATATTATCAGGCGGAAATACTACTGACTTATTAAAAGGTGAAGTGTGTAAGATTTAATGGCATCTAGTTGTGAGATTGCGTATCACAACCAACCGAATACCCCTCCCACTCCCCTTCCAAGCATATAGGAGTACCTTTGGTGGCCATGAAACTTCTTTTAAGTTGTTATAACTAACTACGTATATAGCGTAGACTGTATATACAGATGGACATAGCGAAGTATGATATTACCCATTGTTTTGTGTTGAAGCCATTTTGAAGCCCATCTTTTTTATTTGGAGTCGGGAGCTTCCAAATAAGGAGTGTGGGGTGTTGCTTTTCACGCTCTGGAAACTAGCTTGGTTTAACATTACCTACTTTAGCTAAACTGTGCTAACAAGGCAGGTATCAAGATCAAGTAACATTAAACTTATCGAACTATTGCAACAACAGTCAGACTCAGTGCATGTCCCAGAAACAGGGAGAGCAGCAGGTGATTGAACTGTCAATCACAGATGTCAAATTGTCCAAAAACACCCACACAACACACATCCAAACCTACGGCAATCCTTCATTTTTTATTAACCAAGCCATAATATCTAAAATGACCATAACTGAGGCCATAACGACTTGTTAAATAAATTATTGACTAAGTATTTCTGGAGAGAAGTTGATGCATTTTGATAGATTTTTTTAAACTTTTTCTTTTTTTTGCTGTTGTTAGAAGCCAACATCTTGTCTCAGTCAGTGTCATTACACTTTAAAGTACTTCCACACTGGCTTCAGCTTTTAGCAACGGCAAATTGCCAGTTGAAAGTAGTAGTTTTGCTAAATTCTGCCTTTTAACCTGTAACCTTTTTACTAATTTTATCTGTTGTTTCATGCGGTTTAGATTTTGGATTTTCTGAGATTGTTTGACAGTTGAATCATATCAATATGCAGGCTCTTTTTCTGCTTTGAAGGGAAAACTAAATATGATTTCTGTGGCATGAATATGAGCTATGCAATAATTTTCAAAGGAGGAGAGGGAGTGTGAAGGATAGAGAAAATAGTTCCCTACTCTCACAGACTTAACAGTTACATTTAAATCACTTATAAGGACACCAAATGTGAGAGGAAACATGGAGATTGGCCAAATGGTACTGTTAAAAGCTTTTGATCTAAATTTAAAAGCTTTTTCATTACATCTGGGCTCTTTGAAATGCCAGCTACAAATTATTCCCCCACCAACTTTGTGCTATTAACTAATTCATGAAAAACTGCTGGTGATTGTTATTGCAGGTCTAAAAAATTGACACTTATATCTCTGTCAACATGTTTGTGTATGTGTGTGTTTATGTTGTATATGTGTATAAAGGAGATGCATTAAAGCTATGAGGGCTTTTTTTCATTTTTATATTGTCACATCTCACAAACAGCAAGAAACTAAGGTGACTTTCAAAACACTTGGCAACCTCCCATAATTGCAAGCTTTTATGATGGAGCAACGCTGCCTTTAAAGAAGGCTCTT
Organism: Scomber scombrus; assembly: GCF_963691925.1. Lineage (NCBI taxonomy): Eukaryota > Metazoa > Chordata > Actinopteri > Scombriformes > Scombridae > Scomber > Scomber scombrus. Next base: position 27,311,320 of record NC_084976.1, on the reverse strand, counting down.
AGGGCAGGAGGAGCCCAATGAGGAATGTGTCCTCGACAATGGGCGGGAACTGTTTGTTCAAACTGCCATTAGGCTACATTGCTGGGGACATATGGCGGTCATTTATTCGAAACTTGTGACAGCGCCCATTCAATTAGAGGAAATGCCTAACGTCTTGTGAAAGGAACTGGAACAAAATAGCACATCATGATCCAGGGTCAGCTCTTACCCTCTAAATTCTCAATAGAGTCATATTTCAGAGTATAATTTTGTAAGGTAGCAATTGGCTTCTAAATTACTATTGAAGGCCTTTGTAGGAAAGGGTGACATTTCAGCGTGTCAGTGGAAAGCGATAGTACTGAATGGATCCTCTAACTTACTTGCCAACTGGCCTTAAATTAAAAAGGTGCAGTGTGCAGAATTTAGTGGCATCTAGCGGAATGAACTTGGCAGAAATGGAATATGATATTCATAACTACGTTTACTGTATAATCACTTGAAAATGAGAATTGTTGTGTTTCTTTTAGATTAGAGTGAGGAACATATCCTCTTCCAGAGAGCCCACCATATTGTACCACCATGTTTCTACAGCGGTCAGTAGGAAGGGTAGAGGCAGAGGGGTGTTCAGTTGATTGCAATGTGCAACCTCACTGCTAGATACCACTAAATTCTACACACTGCACCTTTAACGCATAAATGATAAATTAGATCCTCTTTTCTTTTACAGATATCAAAGTTGTTCGTATGGCTTTTGCCTGCCATGAGTTCATCATCGGTTAACTTAAACAAGGACTGTTCAACTCAGCCAGACACCTAGTCATACACAAAAATAAATCTGTCCAGTTGAGGGAAGCCATTGACATCTTGCAGACATATCCCCTTGAAATGACAAGTAGGCACCATGACACATCAAAGTGGTGCAGCAGGTGAGCCAAATCATTAGATTAGGCAGATTTACAGCTTCATGAAACTTGTTATTACCCATGGCGCGCTCCACTGATGTTTAGCCTGATGTCTTTATGAGGGGGCCGTTGTTCACCTTGCCCTGACAGACATTGTGATGATTAGAATACTAGAGACTCAATTTGACTTCTCAAGTCAGCGAAAGCACAAGTCTGTTTGCAGCCTCTGGATGAGTTTAACTTTTAGATAACCCTGGACTTAGAAAGAAAAATATAAGAATTCTCCCCTTTATAGATCATGAAATGATTATTGTTGGTTAACTTTTGGTTTTGGGGCTCTTTTTGTAGGGGGTTTGGTTTGACTGATAAGCGTCAAATCTCAGAAACAGCAGAAATATCAGACACAGATGTTTTCACCTTCTTTGTGCAGTATGGCTAGTTAATCTATTAGAGCAGCTCATGCCTATGGGTTTTTCTTCTGCTCACAGAGGCTCAACGGATGGATCGTTGAGGCTTAATTTAACACTGCAAACAATGGCAAACAGACGCAAATAACGGCAGCCGTCATGAGCTTATCAGCCTGAGCAGGGATTACAAGGGAAATGAATCATTAACACTATTGCCACTTGAATGCGGCTAAAGCATGATTGGCAGGTTGAAAGCTTGGTGTTAGGAGGAGGAAAGGAAATGGGTGGAGCTGTGGTCTGATACCCAGTGAAGCGGGTATCATTATCGGATAAGAGCTCCAGGAGGCCCAGCCAAATGACCCACTGTGTGTGAGTGGAAGGCAGAGAAGAGTGAATGAACGGATAAAAGAAAATTAAAGCATGAAAGACAGAGCATGACTTAAACTGCCTGCCCACTACGCCTGGTCGAATCAGACATACACTGACACGCCATCCAAAGTCCATGAACCGATTCTCTCCCAACAGCACACTGACAGCAGGTACTGAATTGTAATGTCACCTTTTTTCTATTTGTAGTTTACTTTGGGGGGGGGGGGGGGGGGGTTTTGTATTAATACAACAGCTTTGAGATGTGCATGGCATGGAGTGCACCGCAACCCCACACTCGCCTCTCCCAGTATGACACCAGGTAAATTTTAATGGCTTTATGGAAAATAGTGGGATGCCACGCTGGTGAAGGGGATTCTGGGTCATGGAGGGATTTGTTAAGTTATTACAGTGTCTGGAGCAAGGCCCTTATCGGCACCTGCCAAGTCTTTGGCGGACCCAGTGGGATTGCACTGACCCTGGTGGAAGTAATGGATATTAGAAAATCTTCCCACTGTGGGGGGTGAGGGAGTGGGGGGTGGGTGGCAGTGTAGGGAAAAGGCAGCGAGGGAGGAGAAATGGATAGAACCTCAAGGACACAAAGCTACAGTATGGCAGTATTATAACGGAGCAAAGATCTTTAACACACAGGAGGGGAGGTGGAGATTTGATGTGGGGTCTAAACTGAGAACCAGATTATAGAGCGATTTAGACGATTTCACAGGTAATCACTTTTAATTTAGTATTTTGTATTTATTGTGTAAATTATTTATTTAGTTTTTAGGTACTACCATCTTGTCAAACAACTAATTCAATCAGAATCTGTTTTAATTTCTTGTCAAATGTACTTATGTTCAACTTTTTAACATTGACAAGTAACTGAATATACAGATAATAAACTCAAGGATCTTTAATCTGCTTTGGTAAAATCATTTTGAGTGGCAGCCTGATTAATGTTCACAATCTGCAGTTACCATCTGAAATGTGACAAGTTAAAAAAATATATTAAATGCAAAATGCTTACATGTATCGGACACATTGAAGCAACAGTTGTAGCCTCCTGACCTTGTACAGCTTATTCTCATGAGGTTCTTGCTGCAAAGTTTCTTTTTTCTTGGCTGAGCACAGTCACCAGCTTGCAAAGAGCACATTGACCACACAACAGCCAAAAGATTGATATTATGGAATCAGCGTAAAGTAGCTGCAGCTGATATATAATATGGATAATATTTTGTTTGCAGAGGTGATGGTCAGAGCCAGCTAACAATGAGGGGCCTGTTAACATTACCTGGATATTTTGTACATATATCCTAAAGAAAAAGAGGGAGAAAGTAGTAATAATGATACTAGGGGTAAGAGAATCTGGATATTTTGCCAACCAGGAACCTGATCCAAAATGAAACTGGCTGTAACAACCCAATCCTAGGAGTCACACCACATCTAAAAATAGGACATACATGTCATGTGTGTACTGTTACTTGACATTTGAGCTTCAATGATTCGTCACTGAACCAATTAGTTGATAGAAAATTAATCTCCAACTGTCTTGATAATCAATTCACTGTTTTGAGTCTAAGAAATAAAAGCTAAAATTATCTGGTTCCAGCTTCTAAAATGTGAATATATTCGGGTTTATTTAGTCCTATATGACAGCAAATTGAATATATTTGGGTTACAGACTGTTGGTCAGGGCAAAAGACATTTTAGGTTGCATCTCGGGCTTTCAGAATGTTATTGTTCAAAAAGACTCATCAGTTAGTCGAGAAAATAATAGATGAAGATGAAAACAATCAACCCCTACTTGACATTATAAGCGACGCCAAATTATTTAAAAATGTGAAAAGCAAAAGGTGACTTTCCATTTGAATAAATTGCTGCAGAAGAAACCGGTGATTTTGGAGGCAATTCTGAGATCTGGAACAATGCTTGAAAGAAAATGTAGTAAATATTGTGCTAAGCAAAAATCACCTCTGGTTGTATGAGAAACTAGACAATCATCAACCCCAAACAAACAAATGGAAAAAATAAAAGTTCATCATCTATTAGGTATGAAGTCAAATATCATCATATGGAGCAAGAAATAGCTTAATTGTAAAAGGAATATGTTTAATTTTTAGTGTGTTGTTTTAGTTCCTCTGTCAGCGAGACTCATTCTACCTGCATATCGACCTAGTGTGTCTGTGCAACCGTTCAACAGTAATGAAGACAGAATGTTAGTGGTGACAACGCACACATCTTACATTAACAAGACAAAGCCACTAACAGAGGGGACGGCTTTCTGACAAGTGCTTTATTATCACAGGTTGCCCTTCTCAAGGTCGAAACCACAAACAATGAAACTCATTTGCTTACAAATGCACTTCAGTCATCTGTACGAACGGCATTGCATAATATATTCAAAAGCAATATGGCTTGTACATCTCTTTTGATTAAGTCTTGTTTTGAGACAAACCAGATACAAACCAGGCCAAACAAATCAAAGCCAAGCATAAATGTTTCAGAGCTTGTCATATCTCCTGTTGGTTTTTCTCAGAGTAAAATGATTTCCCTTTTTTGCTTTAATGCTAATCTTACAGGCAGACACAAAATGATATCCAGTGGATGAACTGTCAGGAAGGAGGTAGGATCAAGTGACTCCTTACTGCGATTCAAAAATAGACCAAGGAGAAAGAGATTCTTTAGTGTCATACACACTTTAATGTTGGTCTGTCATTATGCATCCTGTGTGGATCTGGGCTCGGCGATGACGATGTTTAGAGATCAGACCTGGCCCTACTGGGGAGTAAACACTGGAGCACCAGCACACACTGCGAAAACAGCCGTGTTAATCATTCATCGGTCTGGTAGGATATTGACTCAATGTAACAGCTTTGATGGAAAGCATGTTAGCACACAAGTGAAATCCATCGTCTCCATTTCTCACTTTCATACTCCATGTAGCACGGGCAGAAGGCATTGGGATCGAGGCGGGAGAGAGAGAGAGACACAGTTTTGTTTTGGAGACTTGAACCCTATAGGATAAAGGAGGATTTTTCTGTCTGCACTTTCTTGTAAGGCGAGCAAAGCAAAATTACCCAGCAGTAAATAGATGAGTTTGATAAGGCCTCCTAAATATAAGTCTTATCTCGCTCTCAATTTGAAACAGCCACGGAAGAAATAGGCCACGTTGTCACTCAGGCTTTTAATTAAAAACAGAGGAAAAGACTGTGTGTGTGTGTGTGCGTGTGCGTGTGTGTGTGTGTGTGTGTGTGTGTGTGTGTGTGTCTTTTCCCAGGAGGCTGTAGTTTTAAAAACATTAATTCATGCTTAATATTTATCACCTCCAAGTAACCTTGATCTTGTAATACTTTAATTAATATTTAAATTTTTTGTCTGGTTCAGCTTTCCCACTCCACCCTCATTTACCCAGCATGTGACACTCAGGGTGAATGAGACAGCAGGAGAGAGAGAGAGAGAGAAAGAGAGAGAGAGTGAAAAAGGGGTGACGTGACCCCATGTCTATTAATCAGCAACTCAGCAAGGCTCGCATCACTAGAGCAGATAAGACCGCCTGTTGTCACACAGGTGGAAGTAATGGCCGGGAAGCACCCTTGTCCGATAGCGGCTTGTCCGAATGCTGAGATGTGGACTGACAAAGACGCGTACAAGGCCTGGAAACAGAGAGCCGCTGTCAGGACTTTGACTGATAACAGCTTGACGGAGGGGAGTGCAAGTGAAGAAGAACAAGTCGAAACAGACAGATAACACAGTGGCCTAAATGTGATTATGGCTCATCATCAGTTCAGGGAGTGCTCCTCTAAATATTGATTCATGCCATCTTGTGTTTATCTGAGACGAGAGAGAGAAAAATAGTCTTTAGTAATTTAAAATGTTTTAGCTAAACTAAATACAGTGTGTTTTAATACAGTGACTTGGGCATCCTGTGTTTCTTTCTACTGAAGATATGTGACAGAGATGAACTGTTATGGCTGGCCTGTCACACATCACTATCAAGATTGTTGTGGTCAGACCAGGTGACACATTAACTTGTGTTGTGACTGACATAAACATTCAGGAGAAACAGTTACTGTTAGTAATTGGTAGAAATACAATGTCAAACTGCACTATAAATTACAAAATGGGGCTACACTGGTAAAGAGCTACCACACGTCTTAGTAAAGGTGTAGGCTCAAAATGCACCCCGGGTCTTCTTAACAAACAATATTCTCTGGTATAAAATCACAGCAGACCAGCCGTGTTAAATGCGATTATGCAAAGGTGTAACCAAATCAATTTTGGTCAATTCCAATGTAAGTCTCAAGTTACAAAGTTCAAGTCAGATTTTAAGTGTAAATTGTAGCTCTCAAATCTAAATGTGTAAAACCAAGAAAAAGTAACAAACAAGGGCCCAGAGTTAATTATTTAAGCGTACATTACATTACTTTTACTCAACATTTCCTCCTGGGTAAATGTATATGTTATGAAATGCTGTATGAACAGCAGCAACAGGACCAAGAATATGCAGTTACCATATGAAAATATAAAATTAGCAGCATAGAAACAGCAGCAACATACAAGCAAAGCCATACATGTTTGCAGTGAGTCAAAAGGAAACCCTGCAGGACAACAGCAACAACAACAACAACAGGGTAAAATACAAAAAGCCCCAAAATCAGTTCAGCTCATAAGTCACAATATAAGAAATGCATGTTTCATAGTGTGTAAGCCAAACAACAAGATAAACAAAACTTCACACAGCCACTACAAGAGAGCAATTCATATTTAATATCAATGCAAATATATAGATACCCATGACAATGGAAGTTAGCAGCCATCAGATGCAAACAGATCTAGGAGAGCACTAAAACATCCAGCGCTGTTGACAGCTCATAAAGCCAAACACACAAACACAGACTGAACAAAGCCAAGAAGTCATCACACAAAACGCATTATAGTACAAAAAGCAGCTTCTTACCTTGTTGTAAAGAAGCCGTGATCAGCAGTAAACCTTCCGGGAAGGTTAGGGAAAAGTGGTTCAGGCTTTAAGTGGACTTTAAAGGCCCACAACACACTGACATTATTGTTGAGTACCACACATCCAAATTGCAGTGGTGACTGGATACCCAGCATGTTTACATCCAAAAAGCCAAATTACCCTCTGCTAGAGACCCATGTTTACATTGAGCTCCAACAACAACAACAGCAGCAAACAACAGAAGAGGAAATATGCCACGAAATAAAAAAGCAGCCCAAAACACTTACACAATTACTACTCAAACAGTATTTACTGTGTGAATCAACAGTATAAAAGCCTCATATATTGACAGCAACCATATAATAGAGAGTCAAACAATAATCAACAGAGAAGCAGCTCAGCCACCACAGTGCAGTAGAATTTAGGAGAAGCAATTAGCAGCTATTGTTAGCCAAACAGACAGCAACATAGCTCTTTGATAAGAAAAAGCAGAGCAAAGCCAAACCATGAACTCAAAGCAATTCTTACCTGGCTGAAGTAAAGGTGTGTCAGTGCACTTTGAGAGGAGTCATGTTGCCCAATTGTGACAGCAGCTGCAGCAAACTCCAAATGCCAGTTTGAAGCTCCAAGAGGCCCACAGCTAATATGGCATACAGCAGACTAGCATGTCATATTAAGTATTTCCTGTGTCCTGAAATCATCTACTATTAGCAAGTTAGTTTCCTTAGGAAATGCTACATTGGCTCATGCAGCAGCAACACAGCCAAGCAAACAGAGGGCACTGCAACAGAGAGTTAAAAAAAAAAGCTGCCATTTTACCTGTTGATGGATGGGAAATGTATTGCACCAGATACTTTGGCAGCTGGTTATTAAGGGCAGGTGAGGCACAGCACAACCTGGTGCTAACAGAAAGAATTGCGCAAACAAATAATGTTAGCATTTTTTTTTTTATTTTATCCGCAATAATGTATCAATGAATATATTGTGTAGCTAATTTGCATTATGCTCTGTGTGTAAGGTGTAAGTTGGTTCATGTTCATTGGTCTCTGCCTTGCTGCTCAGTCGGCCTTTTCCAGTTTAATGTCCGCAGTAGTCCTACGGTGGCGGGCGTTGATGTGGGGCTAGCCCCTCTCTTACAATACAGTGTGTATTGAACATGAGAACATATGAATATGCATGCTCAGTGTTAGTGTAGTCAGTGTAGGTCACGTACGTAAATGATGTAGGGCAGACAGCATCATTTCACATTTCACAGCTGACAGAAAGAGGTTGGGCTTTGTTAGCTAACACCAGCTAATTTAAGAAAATGAGTGGATTTCACACTGGAACACAAGTTTGAAACCATTTATGTGGAGGAGATTGAAAGGAGGGGTCAGGATTAAAGCACCTTGGAGCCCACCAGCCACCGGATTTTGCCATCACTGAAACTTTGTTTTCCAAGAAATAGTGCATAAAAACAGTTAGCATACAAAAGAAGACACTTTTATGTTTTCATAGTCTGCAATTTGGTAAAGATGGTAATGTTACTCGGTCGAGGACGAGTTACAAAGGTTTGAAACATCTTTCTGGGAGGATTGTAAAACATTAAAGCAGCTGGAGTCATCTGGACAATGCTGTGAGTTGTGCTTAACTTATGTTGACGCTACCATCATAAAAGGCTGATGGCCCTACATAACGGAGGAACAATGAATAATCAGACACACAGTCTTGAGTTCCTCTGACTGGCATGCTTCAACTCACCAGAGCAAGCTGCAGTCCCTTTATTTGTAATTTGTAGCACCTGTGTGTAACTCCTCCCATTTCAGCAATCAGGCAAAATCAATCAACAAACAAAACTCAACAACTTACTTGTAAAGTTAAATGTAACTGCCCAAATTGACAGTGCATACAGGTGATCAATTGAGCAGCATAACAAACAAGAGGAGGAAAGTAGGTATGTGCTCAGTTGGATCATCACATGTATTAAACTTTATGGAAAATGTGAAACATTGCACTGCAGGGCCAAGAATAATCAATGGACTCTGAATCTGGGAATTTCCAGATGTTTTCAAGACACAGTCATCTCTCAGGTGGGCCAGAGATTTTCCACCTGATTGCTGCAGCTGGTTTGCTCGCGCTTCCCCCAATATGTAATTCCCCACATGTACTGTGAAACTATGGTCTGTAAAAACGTGTAAGAGTTGAAATCCAAGCTGACCACTCTGCACCGCCACACTGAACATCCTACTTCTAAGACAGCCCTGTCTCTGTGAACATTCATCCATGAGAACAATTTAGGAGACCATCACTCTACTGAAAATCATAACAGCTTGTTTGACAACATCTGAGTCAGACAGGAACTTTTCCATCAGCTGATTCAGCAGTCATTGGAGTTCATCTCTAAGGCCATCTAGAAGTTTTCCCGGAGGAAGAACTGATGTGCCACCTTTCTCTTTAGCTGAGCCGTCAGCTTTGGTGAGTGAAAGCATATTTTATCATACTGCCTTTGTGGTGGAGGTTGACCATATTGATGTACTGGATCTATTGATTTGGATGGTGATGACTGTCAGTGTGTCCATGCTTATTTATGAAGGTTGTTGTCATAAGGTTGGATTGGTGTCCCTAAAAAGTTGTCTGTGTGCTTTGTTGTGACCTTCAGTGGTTTTGAGCTCTTTGCTGTTCGCTTATGGCCCTGCAGGCTCATTTTCCTGAGCTTGGTTGTGTCGGCTTGTGAGATTGAATATTGCATTCTTAATTTAGTCTTGTGACAGGGGTAATGTAACTTGTGTAATCGCTGTTTCTCTCTCTCTCTTCCTGTGTATACAATACCTGCTGGAAGAAAGCCACTCTATCATTTAAAGTGTTTAGTGGAGCAATGCATGAATCCATGATGTTAAAAAAACACATCAGTAGCAAGAGCGAGTATTGTAGTTTCCCTAATATGTAGCCTGTCTATTGAAGTGGTGGGTGCTCCACCAATTCTTAAACAGTCTTAAACAACAGAACAAATAGGCATAAATGTGCAGTTTCAGAAAACACATTTATTGAGCATGTGTTGGCAGGTATGATGTTGAATACCTATCAGCTGATTACCATACAGCAGAACGTAGTGGAGATGCTGTGGTACACTTTAGTTGTATCGTTTCACAGCTTGTAAGTGCTGGCACAGACAATGCAATACCTTTTTCCATTTGGATTTATGACTATAATGACAAGTTGTGTGAAATATGTGTTTATCAGTCTGTATTGTTTCCCATGTGGTTCTTACACAATATTTGGTTTATCCATTGTATGGTGCCAGTTCAAAACCATGCTCAAACCTGCACTTTAACCATACATGGTGTTTGGTGACCTCATGTCATTTCAATCAGGAGAGGCAAGTAAATAGAAAGATATTTATTGTAAATATGTAATGAACTAAATCTTAGTAATGACAGTCCAGACACTGGTGGTGGTGATTGCTGATGAGACTGAAGAGAAGATGGCAGATGGGAATAGACTGCAGATCCTGTAGACAATGGCGGAGATGGGGAGGTGGTGGGGCGCAGGAACAGCTGTATGACAGGACTGAAGCAAAGGGAGAGAGGCACATTTAAACGGACCGCTACAGGATGATAGGCTAAGGCTGAAGTGTGGCGTTTTGCTATTGGTTGCTGAGATTAACAGGTGACTGGCAACAATTGAAATAACGCCCTAGACATAGAAATCTAGGTAATAGATGAGCATGCTTGAAGGAGGCAGAAGTTAACAGTTATGCCTGTATGTTTTAGTCTTCTGACTGAACTTTCGCTAAGCCCCATTTCCAACATGGCTCAACTTAATTTCAACATAAGTAGTGATCTAATCAGCTAGAACTACCGTTAACAGCTATAAAACCTTTAACAACTTCAAGATACCAAATGTAAAATACCACATCAAGTCCTGAGTCTCAGTAAACAAAATTGTTACTCAAGTTAAATCTGAGTTAAGCTCATGTGTCTCCTCTTCTGACTGACTTATTTCACAGTTTGACGTAACATAACAGTGAACATTGTCAACTCATTCATTCAACTTCATTTTTTTTTAACGCTTGCAGCCATTTTAAGCTGCCAGTGTGTGAAGTTTTCTTCTGGAGCAACATTTATAATTTGTTGTTGTGGAGTAAGGCACTGTATGGCTTTCGCAGGAGCATCTGCATAGAAAACTAATTTTTAAAAGGCACACACAGAAACAAAGCACACATTTCTATCTTATGAAACAGAAAGGGATGACACATGGAGGGGCAAATTGGGGTTGTGGCCAGAGTAAAGAGTGTGGTAGGCTACAAAACTGCCCCAAATTGAGGCCAAGTGGGTATTTATATAACGCATTTAACATATTTCTGTATTAAACCAGAATTATTTCTTTTCTTTTTTTTAACTTCAGCATCCACTCTCTTGGTTGTACCCAATCTTTTGCCTTACCATCTGGAGACTTTAATACCATACATGTGCCAAACACTGTTGGCCAACTTGGCCAAAAACAAAATTTTTTTTTTAGTTAACCAAACAGTACATAAAATACTGTATTCAGATTGTTAGACAGACGGAGGATGTTAAAGGAGAGGCCTGATAAAATCGAATTACGACTGCAGCATGAAGTGTAACAGAAATCTGATATAGTCACACGTACTATATTAACCTTCTCACTCCATAGTATGAGATGGATTACAGTGAGTATATGGGAACATTCAGTGGACTCCAATTCATATGCCAAGTAATATTGTATGCCAGACTAGCAGGTTTAGGGCAGAGGGCACCGCCTGAAAATTACATCCTCGACTATCAATAGGCAGGAAGTATCTTGTGGAACTGTGTGAAATCTACTATCATTTATGTGGACAGATAGTCATGGGTCAAAGGTTTCCATTTATGACAGTGTTCTCACATCTTATATCCTCAGTCTGCCTCACTGAAGTCTTGTTAATTTTCTTCATTCAAAGACACACGGCCTCCTTTACAACAATTTCTTTTAATAAAACACACACATTTATAAATGGTTGAGTATTGCTCAAGAACATCATCGCAGTAGTTGGCGAGGGAAGGATGAACATTATTCCTTCACTTTATTCCTCATGATTCTCCTTGCTGGTTCTCTATTTTAGGACTCACCAGCATCAGGTTTGTTTTTTCAATGTAAATCTGCACATTCCTGCTGTTTGCATGGCTCAGTTTGTCACATTGGATAGTTCTACAGTTTTTCTCTTCATTTCTCTGTCATTTTCTTGTGATGACAAAGGGCCTCTCAGGCAGCTATTTCTCCCTCCATTTACTATTTGTTCAACTGTGCAAGCCCCATTGTTTTAATTTCATGCAAGACATAGTTTGGTGTTTTGGTTAAATCAAAATTGTATTCAAAAGTGAAAGTCGGAGCTTGAGGTGAAGGCAGTATTTATGTTAAGTACATATCTTTTATCAGTCAAACATTGCATTTATTTTGTGTTTTTTGTTTAAGTAGGTAAATGAGGCCAGGATGCAGAGCTTAAACGAATCAGACTCCTTGATGTTTTTGAATGTTTCATCTGTGAATGGGAGACAAAATTCACATTTGCATGCTTGCTGAAACCGCCCACTCCATATATCAAGCCACCGGGTGATCAAAAGTAGAGTTAATAGGGATACGGCACAAGGGGGAGTTTAATTACTAACCTAAAATACTTTCAAATGATGTTTGGGCTGATGCTGTTGCTGGAAGCGAGCGTCTGGCAGTTGGGAAAGGCTGGCTTTAGAGAGTTTCTGAGTCAAAGGAGCTGCCTTATTTGTGTTGTGGGATTTAAAAAGCAACCAGAGCAGAGATCAATAAGGTATAATAGGCCTGGGAATGAAATGATGCCAAAGTGTCCCATGTCAATGAATCTGCTTATCTCTGTATGCCAAACTCCCATCAACTAGCCCATGCTTACTCACCTGGAGATGACCGATAGTGAACTACAGAGCTTGTAGCAGCACTAAATAAGACCTAAGTTGAACTCTTTGCCCTTGACTTATCTGTAGAGCCAGAGGTATTTTTTCTTACAGAAGCAGGGGCAGATGCATGGTACCTGTGCTGAGAGTCATGGTAAAAAGTCGAGGGAATAATTTGTAACTTCATTACATTGCCTAGAGCAGGGATGTACAGTGTCATGAGGGAAAGTCCCAGGAGTTGATGTATCAGAATTAATCCTGGTTTAAGGATTATAAACCCACATTACAGTTTTAAACTAGCAAGTGCTGTTATTTGTCAACCATGGTGACCCTTCAGTGTATGTGTATGTACTTTGGGTGTGGATCACATTACAGACAACCATGTTAACAGCCTGCTATATCATTTATCATTTTCATCTAGCAGGTATTATATTCCTGAAGATATAATTGAATTTTAAGTCATAAATGACCTATTTCTAACTTACCCCACTACCTCTCCTACTTTTTTTGCCAACCTGCATCACATGCATATACTGCAATTGCGTCTTTAAGGTTGTACCATTGTAGAAAGCAGGCAAAACCCTCTCCTGGCACAGTCCGATAAGGCATGTGAACATGCACCCTGCTATTCTCTTATCTCACTGACATGCTCAAAACGCCCCCGTGCCAGTGCTGAGCGTGACATGTGCAGCCCGGCATTATTAGCGTGATAGGAATAGGTCCTTTTATTCAAGGACGTGACGAACATGGAAATGCTGCAAAAGCGAGTCACTGTCGTCATCACTCTAAATGAGTTTTCCATTCTTAGAGGCAGGCAGTGTGCTGTGGTTGGGCTGCCTGGAAACGTGAAGCCAATGGTGAATAGCAAGGCAAATTGGAGATTGAGTGACAGGTTAACACCCGTCAACCGCATGGTAGGAGCAGGTGCTGATCTCCTGGCCTGTCTCATTTGACAAGTTATGGTGCTGATGGGGAGTGTTGGAGCTTGACTTGAACTGATTGGTCCTGATATGGCCCAAAATGCAATAAAAGGCATTAGAAGGTATTTATTTATTAACCTTTAAGCATTCACCCTTCAGCACAAGGGTCTTGGAATGAGGCTGTTTTCTGTGGCATTGGTTTATCTTATATAATAGTTCCCTATGTAATATTTCGTGTAACAGCTCAAATGTACTTTACTTCAACGCCTGTGCTCTGAAAGGTCACATATCAATTGGTTAAACATCCCATTTGTTTGTTTTCCTTCACAGAAATTGCAAAATGCATTTGTTTTATCTTTGTATCTGAATTCCCTAGCAGTGTCATCAAATCCTGGTAATTTAACACACATCCATGTCTTCTAGTAAACAGGTGACTCCCTTCTGAGTGTCTTTATGAAGTAACCCTGAGACTGCCCACTTAAAGTGATCTCCAGAATACCTACACTTGTCCTTGGCCAGGCTCTTGACAAATAAATGGTGACTTGGATGAAGGCAAGCTGCTAGATGTGTTATATTCAGGAGCACGGCTGTGGATCTCAGCCCTTTTATTGTCATGCATTGCTCTGTAGCAGGTTTTTAGCAGACAACTGGGGTTCCCAGCCTTGATGAATGTGTAAGCCACCACCAAGTATTGACCTTGATAAGTACCATGAGCTTAACAGTCCCCTTGACTGTATTTCTTTATTTATAGTCACAATTGTACACAGCATTTGTTCGAGAGTAAACACAGTTCACCAGTTGTTGATGAAGTGGCTGTAAGGATAATAAAGTTTGAGTGGCAACATTAATAGTCTATTCATACTGGAGGAGTTAACATAGGATCAATATTCAGAAAATACAAAAGCTTCTATATATTGCACTGAGATATTCGGGGGTTTATTGTCAGTGTGAGGGGTTTTCAGACGCTAGACGGGATAAAAAGGATTTAAAAAAGGGATTTAGGTAACAAAAGATGAGGAAAGAATAATAGAATCAATGTATTACAATCCCTTTTTATACTGTAAATAAAAGCTGAGAGATAATAGGAATATGATTTAAAACAGACTTCTCTTTAACATAAACATGTGGATGATCAGTAATATGCTAGTGGATAATCAAATGCTTGTTCTGATGAAGGATTGCAGATGCTTGAGTAAATGAATATAATTTGCATAGATTTGAGACAATTTAAAGAGCAACAGCCCATGATTATTCGCTGTTGTATTCCCACTTCAGCTGTGAAAAACAGAGAAGAGGTTTATGTTTTATCGGTTGTGTTTAATCCAAATAAAACTGACCTCCAACCTATAGAAAAAAACAAAACAAAACATAGCTTAGGTCAAGCAAAGCTCATATCAGGAGAAGTGGCAGCACTTTAAATAGAGAATATCTGGTGAATGCATGAGGGATTTCCTTTTTAAAAAATCCAGAGTTGCAACTCAAATGCTCCTTTAGAAAATATCTTTAAATGATCATAGTTTGATCATCAGTTAATGTGGTAAGTCAGTTACTTGTAAAATGCAGTATCATTTCCTTTACAGAGGTGACATATTATGCACATATCCAGGTTTATATTTTGTATCTGGAGCTCTACTGGAATAGCTTTGCATGATTTACTTATTAGGTTATTTTAACTCATGTCTCTTCAAGTCCTCCCTCTTAAGGCACCAACTCTGTTCTGATTGGCCAGCTCAGAAGATGCTCTATGGAATATTTCCGTCTGTTCTGGAGGTTATGTCAACAAATCATGCAACAAACTATATTAGTAGGATTTCACTATAAAGCTAACAACCTTAGCAACAAAGGCTAAAGAACAGATTGCCGTTTGCGGGAATGCATCACAAGCTTAGCTTAGTCAGTAAACGCACTCAGAGCATGTGAACGCTTCGGCTTGGCTTCTGACTTCCAGGGAGCATTTTTACATACATTAACCTCAGCTTTTAGAACTTTGACCATGTTTAGCATAGATGTCCAACATGATAACACTATATAAATAACAAAAAAATCACGAAAAACATAATATGTCCACTTTAATGGTGTATATAGTAGGTGGCATTTGGTTTTAATGTGTATATTTAAACATGATCTTTTGAACCTATTGTTGTAAGACTGCATGACAGCAGTCACGAGGACATGTGAAGTGTTAAGACCTTATATCGCTGCAATCACGCAAGCATGTTCCACATCGCCATACAGGACTGATTTTATGTCATATGTTAATGTCTTAGAACAACATTCCATTGAGTCTCTTCCTCCTGTTTTGCCCTTTGCATTGACCAGCGTCATACAAACATGCACAAACAAGCAACTTTAAGGTTATTTAAAGGACAGTGATCAATAATGCTCCTGTAACTCCTACTTAATCTCCATAATGAGCTTTATTGCTGCAATTAATCATGTCTTAGCAGCCAGTGCCCAGCCTCCCAGAAGAATGCTGGCAGAATAAAGGCCAGGCCCGACTGGTGCTGCCCACAGCTGACTTCACAAGGCTCCCATGGTGAGGATATCTGTGTGTATATCCTGTTCGAAGAATTAGACTGACCTCTTGAGTTGGGTTGAGAGCTGTTTGATCTTTGCATATTGACTTTAAGTAATCCATCAAGTTTGTATTTAGAAACTTCCCAGCTATGGCCACCAGTAAATAACTGTAAAGCAACAGTACAGTCCACGTGCAGTGTAACATCTCTCTCATTGCAGCACATGTGATTATCCCTGTTTTAAAATTGTTGATCACAGTGAATAGTTTTGATTAAAAAATATAAATAGTATCTCATCTATAAAACATAATATGAGTTTGAACAACGAGTAGTTAAACAAAAGATAAACATAGATCTGTCACGATACACTCCATGGGATTCGTGTGCAGTTCCCCCACAGAGGCGTATTTTTCTAAAACCACAATAATTGTACTGAAGATGAAAGGTATCTATATATGATTTTTGAAAACCTTTGTACTGTATATTAATTATTAACTGAACAGAAAAGTAAGATTTTAATATATAATTACTTAATCACTCTCACAATGTTTTTTTCCTTGAGTTAGTAAATCCTTAAAAATGCTACTTTCATCTTGAAATGTCTAGCTGCTGCTGCTGCTGCTGCTGCTGCATTAATAACTTATCTCCTCCAGACACACGTCTCCAGTGGTCAGATTTGGTCAAAGTTTTTGTGTTTTTCAGGCGTATTGAAATTGTCCGTGGGTTAAAAGGGAAGATTAGGCCATGTCAATAAGATTATCTGCAAAAAAAAGTCTCAAGATCTTCACATTTGATTTAGGTATGGTGTCATTTCCAAATCCGTGAAGCTGGGTACAAATGGGTACTCACTTCTGTATCTGAGGAGGCAGAGCAAGTCAGGCAGGCAGGTCAGAGAGGTAGCAGGCGGTAGATGAGGTGGACGGCAAAAGGCCTCTTATGATGAATGATTCAGCTGCATTTAGAAAACTATTGATTCTGTCCTGGGCCTAATAGAAGGTGATGATGGCACAGAGGTGAATCCATTACCGGGTAGGAAGCTGCGTGAGGTACGCAGAGGGCTAATGTGTGTCCTTCCCCATTTGTCATCAGCAGCATATACGCAACTGGGGGAGTATGCAATTGTGGCATGCTGCTGTCCTCAACACCTGTAGGTGGAGATGGGAGCATTGTCTATCAATGTCAACAGTAAGAAAAAGGCCAAAAGTCACTTTACCACACTATGTTCTCTAGCCTGAGGAATCTTCATGTCAAACTCAGACAGAAAAAAAGGAAAGGTAAACAAAGCAGCTGTCTTGACTCAGTCATGATCCTTTCTGTGCCCATCTGAAGCAGTGCTTTGCTGGCTGAGAGCAGGGAAAACGACCCCACACAATCAATAAGTCTTCAGGGAATGCAGTGTGTTTGTGAACAAACAAGCACCTTTCGTGACAGAGCACAATGCACTTAGATACACAAGCCACAGAGTCATCTTAGCTTACAGTACTTCCCTTGTGTTTAATGAAAATCAAGTGGTAAAAAGTTTAATTGTGTTTGCATTGTATTGTTCTACAGTCCTGAGAAAACATCCTTTATTTGTATCTTGCCAAAATTGACACCTCATAGAGACTATTTGACACACCAGTTTATTATTGTTGGATCTATATTCTATTATTGTTAGATTATGTATAAAACACTGAACTCAACCAAACAATCAATTCATCACAGGGTCAGTTTAAGAAGCATCTGGCTATTGGCAACAAGGTAAAGGACACAGGCAGCGCCAGTAGCTCAGTAGTTGCTATATGATTGCACAGAGTTGCATGTCAGTTTTCAAAATAAATAAACAAATATGGCCTTGCAAAAGCATTTATGATGTCCTGCTCACAGAGGGCCCTTGCTCGTTCTGGGTTGATGGACAGCAAAACCAAATTGGTATTCCTGGCGTCCTCACTGTTGCTCCTCATGTCATTTTTGAAACACCTTAAACAAGAAAAGCTGTATTTGTTGGTCATAGATGTGACTGGTAGTGTGATTGATATACACAAAAGTCTGTGCAAATCAATAAATGCGTCTGTGTATGGTAGGAGAAAGGGACCCACGAGTCTAGCGTGTTGTTGTTATACGTCATCAAGCGCGTGCCGGTAAACGTCCCATGCTGCGTTATGCAGGCTCGGAAATGCTGAAGCCTACAGAACAAACATTGGTTATAAAACCCTGATACCGATACTTCCCTATATTAAATTTTTAAGTAAATATTGACAGATAATATCGGAGGGCTGATATTATCGGACATCCCTAGTTGTCAGTTATTGCTCCATAATGCTGGGCCATGTGTGGCAGATGTTCCATCTCAAGAAATGACTTGTGTTCTGGGTTTAAGGCAGACGTGCCCAAGATTCTGGTAAAAACAATCTTTTCATTCAATTGAAAGTATATCAATGACATGGTAGTAGCAGTGCTTTCTGATGAATCCCTGTAGGTGGCATGAAGGCTGAAGTTGTTGTTTCTCTTGTCTCAGCTGGACAAGGATGCCAGTCTTGGTGGATAGGGCCTTTGCTTTGTCATTCCATGACTTTTTCTTTCACTTTTTGGACAGGGATGTGATGAAAGATTCAACTAGGTTTGTACCGCATGCTAACTGGGGACTGTAAATGGTCGGACAAGAATTTGTTGGTGTGAAACAGTTCCTCAAATAAAGTTAGTTGCATAGCAAATTGTCTATCTTCTGTCTTCCTCCCAGTGTTGATTGCTGATTAGTTCATCAAATGTTTCATGGATGGCCTGCAGGGTTTTCTGAATAGCCCACAGTGCTGAATACTGTGTGTTGTGACACAACTTCAACACAAGAAACTACTAAATGTTTGCTCGATAGCTGTGGTTCTACTTTAGCACACTGCATTAAGCATTCATAAGTTCATTACCCCTGACTAGTTCTCACAAGTCTTGACAGTTGCCACTTAGTTTTTGAAAAGGTCTCTATTTTATACATTGTTAGTAAGCACAAATATTTTAAAATGTATTAAGAGTCAAAATGATGTTTTAGAATTATATATAGTGTTGTATATTTTTGAGTTTTCATAATTAAAGCCTTGGGATTGCTTTGCAGTTGCTAGGCCATACCTTGGTGTTGCTATAGCAACTTGAAGGTACTACCTAGCACCACCCCTGGTTTAGGAAGTTCAGAAACAAAGAAAGTCCTCTTGATGTGTTGGCTTTTGCAATTTCACTGGCATTGCCATAGGCTGAGTTGCTTCACTGTTTTCATGAAGGTCTTGTGACATTTGATTAGAGAGTCTTCCGGGAGTTCCTACATGCCTTTTCCAGAGTTGTTTGAAGTATTCGCGGCTCAGTGGAACTGTATCAACAGCAGCTGTGAAACCTCAGGGGCCTGTTCTTTTAGAATCCAAAAAGGTGTGTTATTCCATCTTGAAATCTTTTGACTAACCCTTATACTTCTCGATTGAGAGACAACGAGGAGCTAAAGAAACATCCATTAAATGTCCTGTATATCTGATTGTAAAGCACCTCTATCACATCAAGTCTTAATACTAACCGCAGTGTTAACCCTGTATTAATTCTGCAGCACTGCCAAATTATGAGTGTTGCTGCTAAAATTTCCCAAAATCATTAATATCAATGATTTTCCCTCGTACACTGTGTGAGCACAATAACACCCTAAGTTATCATGGTATTGTTTTGAGTCATCCTCTCGTCACAAAACACATTCTTGAAAGGATATCAACGTGAAAGGTACTGTAAAGAGTAGCATAGCTCCACTGAGGTATAGCGCAGTGCATTATGTGTACGTGTAGTAAGTGTGTTGAGTGAATGGCAGAAAAGTGATAGAGTGGAGAAAAAGGTTAGCAATACGTTGTCACTATAGCAGTAAATACAATATAAGCTGGAGTGTGTCATTTAATAAATACTGCAGCTTCTTAAGACCAAGAAAAGTCTTCTCTATTGCTTCTCTAACTGCTGGAAAAGTAAGGGTGGTTAGCCCCGAAGTGACAGTGGGTCAGTCTAACCTGACCAGGCTCACTTGAGGTGGACTGACCTTTAAGATGGACCAGTTATTCTCATTTCAGTGTCAATCTCAGTTGCTCTTAAACTGAGAACAGAGGAATGCTGAGTCTCTGCTGAGTCTTTTGCCGCCCCAAAGCATTTTAAATGTTTGCGATTCTTACAATTCGCCATATTTTTGTGTGAAACATTAAGTTGGATTTACTGGTCAGTTAAGAGCACGTAGAAGCATGATAGGTTTGCATCAACCAAATCATTACTATCATTACTGTTGTTTCTTTTCATGAGTCTAATTCCACATTCTGTGCCTTTGTACTGGCTGCTCTCCTCCCTTTATCTTAACATGCAGCAGTTTGCTCAAGGGGATAGTATTTTTGGCTCAGAAAAATGAAAAATGTATGGAGCTTATTTACCGCCATCATATCATCAAACTGCCAAAAAGCATCTTTTGCCGCCTAAACCTTTTGCATATCTGTGTACTCATAATTGATTCTCTGTTATATCGCCAGAAAAATGCCACCAAGATAACCGAGCACTGCAGCATGGATGGATGGTTTAAAACCCTCACTGAGGTTTGATAAACTGTCACATCTTATCACAACTTTGAAACACTGAGAGAGGGAAGGGGGGGATGGTGGTGAATATGCACTCCACTCTTGTACCTCAAAAGGTGTTTCTGTTCTAAACATTTTCAAAGCGCTCTGCCTTGAAAATATCTTTTTGTATTTCTTCAGGTTAGTGGAAACACTAGGATTACATGAGATAAAGGTAACAATTGTCTTCAAACAACAAACTTTGAGATTTAAAATAAAAAAGTTTGTGTTTGGAACTTTCCGTACAAGTCGCGCAAGGTGCAAATAGAAATGACAGTAAAATAAGAAATATGGGGACAGACACAGTAGTGGTGACTTTTCATTAAGTAGGTGCTATATGCCTTTTTATTTCACAGTTTACAGTGACAACACGTACACATTTACCTCTTGAAATTCTTTGCAATTTTTTTAAACAATGGGTCCTTGATTTCAGAAAGAATTAGGCTGAATCAGACTTCTCATTTCTAGCCTGTAACTGATTTTGCGAGCTGAAACACTACCCTCTACTCTGGATACAAGTATCTCTCTTACTACAGCCTTGTGCACTCCAAAACAATGGTTTTGGCTAGTTATTGTCTACATAAGCTACATAAGCTGATCTACATAAGCAATGATAGGTTAAACAAACAGTCAATAATTGCTGACCTCACATGCAGTTTTGTAGAGAAAATGTAGCAGTGAGTTCAGGACCATGGACAGCGTTTCACCAAACACTGCTTCTTTCAGTCATTTAACAGCTGCAGATTCATTACTGAAACCTCTTCAAATGGTTGCCATTCATGCAGAGATGTACCCCAAAGTGCTTCACAAAAACAGGAGGAAAATCAATTTACTTTTACTGATCCATTACTTTACTTTTTTTTATTCATCTGTCCTTGAAACGACTTTGCTCTTCTGTGCTTTTGTCTAAACAAATTGTAAGAATTACAATTGCTGCTGTCCCATCAGGACAATTTGACTTTGAACTTTAAAATGTAACTATTTATACATAAAGTTCTGATGATTTAGGAGCATGCTTAATGATTTGATAAAACATAAGATAAAAATAAAATGAATCTCTACAGCATGGGTACAGCCTTTTGATGTTTCTTTTGAAGACTTTCAACATTAAAGGCATGTGTTGACAGTGCAAGGCTGCAATGTACGGCTGTGCTGAGACTGAGAAAACACACTCCAACATAGACACCATCTTCCCAAAGCATCACCAGCCACTCTCCTCCAGCCAATACTCTGCACCAAACTCCCAGTCGTTTCCCCCTCTGTGCCAGCTTTGAACGTCAGCTGCATAACTGAGTCTTCAGGTCACATAAAATCACAGACGTCAACCATCACATTGCATATTTATCTGGAAAAAGGACTCTGACATATTTCTACTGGGTCTTCCTAATCAACCATGCTTTTTTGTCAGTGTGCTATGTGAAAAGCCATCAAATCATATTCTGACTTTTCATGTCAGATTGTCTGTAATTTATTATGAGATTGGCTTTTCTGATCCCAAACACATAAAAAGTGACTTATTGTAAAATTATATAATTTCCCTTTATTAAATTATCAAGCTTTCAAATTTCTTGTGGCTTAAAAGTCAAATCTGGACATATCAAAAGAAATTTACAAAGTCAGCTTCATCGAGCTCACATCTGAAGTACAGAATGAAGCTTTTCAAAAATGCCTGATAAGCTAGTGATATCCTAAAACTAGGAATATGCCTGGTTGCTAGTGAGACCTTTAAAAGGTTTTGGAGTGTAATAAAGTTGAGATTAAGAGGGAGCAGCAGCAGAAAATGACATAAAAACAAACGGGTTATGGTCACATTTACCTGGTTATGAAACTATTTTTGCAAAGACAAAAACAGATTGCTCAGAAACCCTGCTGTTCTCCAAAACTTGCATCTCTTCCAAAACAGCAATACCTCTACAAGGCAATCACTCATCACTCAGCTGGAAACCAGTGCCTTTTTGCACTGTAGGGCATAACAAATGGCAAAATTACAATCTGTGTTGCATAACATAAAGCTAAAGTTCTCAAAGTAGACGATAACATCTTGCTAGTTTTTGTAGTGCACCTTAACGACAAAAAGAAATGTGACCTTTACCCCAGAATCTAACCACCGACCTCTGCTCAAAAAGCTTCAGCTCTTCAACCCTGTATTGTTTCCTCCCTTTGTGACTCACATTTACTATGACTCACCATGTGACCTGTCAGATAGGTTTAGGGGGAGTTGAGCATGCCGCTGTCAGCCACTCTGCCCTCAGGAGGGATGAGGGTCTGTGTGCATGTCAAAGGAGCGCTGCGAGTCCACAGAGGTTGTTGATGTAGCACGTGTGTAGACACGTACACACAAACAGATGTCACACCCTCAAACACTGAACATGTGAAAGCTATAATTTCAGGGAGAGTGGGAAATGATGTGAAATGTGTATTTCTGGTAAAAAAAAACAAGAAACATAGAAAATAACGATGCTGGGAAGCACTTAGACATCTGCAGTGTTTGCTGAAAAGATTACTTTAAAATTTGCCCACCAGATTCTGAATACCGTAAACATAAACACATCAAATACAGAAGAGACAAGAAAATTACTGAAACAAATACTGAGCAATGGATTTATTCTTGACCCTTGAAACAGTAATTTGGGAAATAATAATAATAATAATAATAATAATAAGGTCCACTTACTACTAAAGCTAGAAGTGGACCTTGAATTTCTTATGTTAAGTTAAAAACTCTGCATTAGAGAAACACAATGGTTGTACAATGTTGCCAAGAATGTGGTGTGTACATCATAAAACTTAGCTCATGAAATGTGGCAGGAACAGACACATGATATTTGGTGAACTCCATAAGGGCATTTAACTGGCTTGAGTTTTTTTTCAGAGTTGGGAAGGCCACAAAACACTGATGATTTTACAATCCAGGGGAAGTCAGACTGTGGTACCTTTCTTGTTTTATGGAGCTCAGATGCTCTGAGTCCTGATCAAAAAATGATGAGGTCACTTGCAAAAATGTAACCAGGATTGTCAAGTTCACATGCATGGTTTCTCTGGCTAGCAATGAAATTTGATGTATTCTGTAGTTCAAATGTTTCCGACATTGAAGTTGAATTGTTTTAAAGGAATAGTTCTACATTTTACATTAATACACGTTTACACTGTTAGAAAATATCAAAACCACTCGTGACTGTGTATAGTAAATACTGTATAAAGCTGCAGCCAGCTAGCTTAGCTTAGCATAGAGACTGGAAACAGATACCTTGGCTCTTCCCCACGGTTACAACATCTTCTCCAAAGCTCACTAATCAACACGCTGCAACTCATTTGTTTAATTTGAACAAAGACAGAAGTGTAAAAACAAGAATCGGCTGTTTTAATGGAGGGTAATATGCCAGAGTGAATTATTTTCCAAAATATCTATTCCTTCAAAGCCCTCTCGGCACTGCCACTCAGCCTCATTTTCAGTCTAAAAATACTGGAATCAGCTTATAAAATATTCAACATGTGCAAGTTTGTAATTGTGGAATGTAACCTTATCCAACTAAGCTCCCTCAAATTCCCAGAATAAATGTCAAAGACATGACCTCAGTTTTCTCAATGGTGGTCGGACAAAAACGAGTCAGAGTGAGAAGCTTGACTGAGATAGTAAGCACGACTATTTGAGCTCGAGGGTCGAAACATCCTGTTGTTGAGCATTCCTTCCTAATCATTAGAAAACACAGCAAGTGCTCCTGTAAATTAATCAGCAGGACTACTGACTGATTGTACTGTGGCACAAACCCTGCACACACATACACACAATTACACACAAAAATTGAAGCCAGAAGTCTCTCATACAGCGAAAGACTACACTCCCCCTCACAGGAAGCTAATTGTCAATGGTACATTTTTTTTGTATGTAAGAGTGCATTTCCCCAAGTAGTGCCTATTACTCCCTGCATGAATTGACAGGGCTAATGAGGAAATTAAGGTTTTATTAATTCACCCAGAGGACAAGATGAGGGAGAAGCAGGGGAGGAGAAGAGAGGAGAGGACTCCATCTTTGATTTAAAGGTTAATTTGGAGAGGAGGGTAGAGGGAGCACAGAGAGTGGTCCTGACAATATTTAGATGCTCCTGGATGTGGGCCAGCTGTCCCACTACGGGTGAAGCTCTGGCAAAAGGCGGAGTGAGAGACAGACGAGAGGGGGAGATGAAGTGGCGGCCAGGTTTGGGTCAAGCCTGGAAATCATGCGGAGGCAATTAGGAGCGCTAGCTTCATCAGTAATGCCAGCGGCTACATCCGGTCATATAGCATTGGTGAAGGCTTCCAGTGCTACGCACGCTGGGTTGAGGGGCATTAGCAACTCAACACTTGACTTTGACAAGGTCAGGCTCGAGGAGCAGCAGGAGGACTGGCATGGTGCTGATGACCTCACACTGTAATTGCTGGTGACCTTGCCATGCTCGGCACTGCCTTCCTCACAAATAATGATAAGGATCACCTCCTAAACTCTCTATATTCCTTCATACTGCTGCTGTATCACTGCTCTACAATGAGATTAACCCTCCTGTTGTCCTCAGGTAAAGGAATGACAGGAGGAAGGGAGGAAAGAAGAAGGAAGGAAGGAAGGAAAAAGGAGGGAGGGAGGAAAGAAGAAGGAAGGAAGGAAGGAAGGAGTAAGGAGGGAGGGAGGAAAGAAGAAGGAAGGAAGGAAGGAAGGAGTAAGGAGGGAGGGAGGGAGGAAAGGAGGAATGAAGGAAGGAAGGAAGGAAAGGAGTAAGGAGGGAGGGAGGGAGGCAGGAAGGAAGGGAGGAAGGAAGGAAGAGGAAGGAAGGAAGGAAGGAAGGAAGGAAGGAAGGAAGGAAGGAAGGAAGGAAGGAAGAAAGGAAACGAGTAAGGAGGGAGGAAGGAAGGAAGGAAGAAAGAGGGAGGAAGGAAGGAAGAAAGAGGGAGGAAGGAAGGAAATAAGGAAGGAACAGTCAAAAGAGATGGGGTCAATTTGACCCGGGAGGACAACAGGAGGGTTAAAGGCTGTATTTGTGTTATTTATACCACAGAGGTAAATGTAAGCTGAATAACATTTGATGTCCTTATCCAGAGCAGCTCGCACTATTCAACTGGATTTTTGCGAACTTGTGCGACAGATATTAGAATGGATCTGCTACTTGATATTGTTTATTTACCTTGTTCAAGTTAATTTAAATGTGCTTTGGCTGATGCAAATCTTTTCCCCTTGATATTTAAAAGGCAATATGTCGTTGTGTGCTGTACATAATGGAGCATCTGCACGGTTTTTCTCTCTCTGGATAACATTACTTACAACAGAAATGCTTGTTTCAATCTGTAGTTTGATTTAAAGGTAATTTAGTGATGAAAGTATTTGCTTTTTTCACGCTATGTAGTAATTGTTCAGACTGTAGATACCTCCATTTCTTTTGTCAAAATTAACATGATAATACCCAATATTAACAGCACCTAATATTAACTGTATAACTCATGAGCTCTGCCGCTATGCTGTATCTTTATTCTGTGCAAACTCCGTCTTATTCTGCATACTGACTGTTTGCTGGCAGCCCACCCACCCATGTGTTTTATTTTTTTTGTTTTGTTTTTCATCACACTGACCTTTCTGTTGGAAGGTGCGGTCACCTGTTTTGAGGATAGTTTTGTTGACTGGCAGCTTTGGACTATTCCTGGGAGTTCTGTATGTGACTCCCGTCTTCATTTCTGAGGTTTGCTGTAATGCTATTGAGTGTTTTATGTGTATTGTGTGTGTTTGTTTTTATTGTAAAAAGAAGTTAGAAAAAACATTACCCAATATTTGAGGGCTTACAGATGAAGAGGACATCTCCATAGTGAGCTTGACCTTACAGACAACAGTGGACAGAAAAGTTTCACCCTTAAGATCCAGTTTAGGCTTTTCATTGAGATTGAGATTTTGATCACACATTCGCCTTAATAGGTCTGCTCAGGTGTTGAAATTAGATGTTTAAATTCCAATTTTTCTGAGCGTTTTAAGGACTTGTCATCTATGCTGGCTTTAAAGTTAAGCAGCACTCTTTCACATTAATACCAATGTGCAAATTGCACCTTTTTATGAGGCATTCACTGGTTTAGTCACATTTTGATGGTGATTTTGATATTCAACTCATGCCACAGCTGGCTTAACTCCCTGGTCATAAAAGAGAAAAATGAAAAACTTATTTTTGAGATAAGCTCTAATTCAGTGATCATATCATGTACATATACAATTTTCAGTTTTTGAACTGTGATTCCAAATTAAATCGATAGCAGTTTGATTTTCGTTGAGTTTTTGCTAAGTATTCACTTTGGAAACCCCCAGCAGAGAGGGGAAAAAAAGCGATCATGCTCATAATTCATGTTCTTACACCTTGTTAAATAGCAACGAGTTATATGTATGCACCTTGTTTAATAATTCACATATCAAACTCTAAATCTGAGCTGTGTGGGTTCTTTTAATTGGGACTTGTGAGAAGTCTTCCATTAAAAGAGCAGTTGGAACAAGCCAGGGGTGATGCTGCATGATTTATGGGACACCTTCATCTAGATAGGGACATCAACAGGATTACATTTGTCTTTATTCTCTGCTGGAAAGGAAGCATATGTGAATACTAACATCCCTTCAGTGTATCACATAAAACAATTCAGTTGTAGAGACTCAGGTACTGTAATGCTCAGATGTGTATTTGGGTACGAGAAGAGAGACTTATTGCTTTAGGTTAGATGTAATCAATCACAGAATATTAGAATTATTCCCATATAAAGAGAAAATAAACACAATAACAAGCAGCATAGTTTGTTTTAACCACTTTGTATAATATGTTGAGGTAAAAATAATGAGTGTCTTTAACCTCCAAGGCTTGTAAAGCTGTTTATATTTCATGTTTTATTAAATTTTCTGTTACAGCTGGGAGCTTATCTTTAAATATGGTATAGAAACTTCTATACTAAATTATATATTATTTGGCTTCACATACTGTGTACGTGTTATGCAAGTTGAGTACTCAAAAGAGTACTTCATAATTTAACAAATCACTCTAAATACACAGATATTCTTACATTTATGGACAGTAATTCCAACATGCAAGGCTGAAAATAAAAGTTTGCTTAAAATTATCGCAGCCCCAGTCCTCTCCAATTGAAATTGCTGTATTTTGCCAGTTAAGCAACAGATTTCAGTTCTTCCTGGACCTGGCAAGACAGTCAGAACAAGATTCTCGCCACGCTGATCCTACCAGACTCAGAGTCAGACCACTAAATTCTGCTCAGATAGCATATTATACAACATATAATATTTACAACTGCTCCAATGAGTGAAACGTTTACATTAGAATGGGACTGATTCCTATAAATTAAATATTAATATCTGAATGGTACTGATCCAAATCCTCCCATCTGCCAGCTGAACCAGACAGGGGCCAAACAACCCTGCACAAGCAAACGCATCTCATGAATAACAGACAAGTGTATGGGCCATGGCATATGTGGTGCTCTGATCTAATTATTTTTGACTTGTCTACCTCTGCCAAGACTCTGAAGCAATCACCATCAGAGCAGAGATTGTGGAATTACCCGCATGGTGCATCAAGTCAAATGAGTTATTTATGCTTACTGCTTAGATTGTGTTTGCTGTGTTCTGTTGTGACGCTGTCCAGCTTAATGTAATAGCAACTTGGCTTACTGGATCAGCAATGCTCCACTGTCACTACTCTCTGCTACTTCGACATCAAATTGTAAGTGTATGCCGTGCATATTCGAGCCACGTCACTTGGATGAAAGTCACATTTGTGAATGGATATTGCTCATGTCAAATCAAAAACGTAAGAGAAACTACTCCTGCGAAGTGATTGAGCAGTCGATACTGACATATTGTCATGCTTCTTAATGGAGACATATTATCCAGGTCTAAATTTATATTCTGGGGCTCCACTGTTATATATTTGGATGATTTACGGTGAAAAAAATAAAAATAAAAAACATCAACCTATGTGTTACACAGATTGAATAGGTCCCAGAAGCTTCCCCTTTGCAGACTTGTGGTGGTTTCGGACGCTACATAAACAAACAGTAGTAGACGGATGTTGCTTCTTTTTCCTGTTCCTTGAAATATAAACTTCTCAAATACTGCAGTACATGTTCAAGCCCAATCTGATACATAATATGCATTTGGACAACGAGAACAACCCATCGGACAACCTCAGCAATGTCTACCAGGCAGTATGGATTACATGTGATGTCCTTTTAATGGTGAATCCTCAAACCAGCCGAGCCTGGCGTTAATTCCTTTAACAGATCTACCTACGGAGGCGTTTCTGCTTCCCTCAATGAGAATTGATTGGGTTACCTGAGAATCCACATATTAGTCCTGCCTGTAAACTACCAGTCCCATATATACCCTTGTCATGTCTTTTAATCCAAACATCATCATGTGTCAATACATTTCTGGACATGTGGGGATTGCAGCGTTTCACTTTCCTCTCTGGCTGGTGTTGTGTGCTCACTATCACCTGTAACCACACATAGCAGTGATGTCTGAGGGTCTCAGAGTACATCGATGCAGCAAGGTGCAAAGTTAAATCACTGTATTTCAGCAGAGATATGATTTTTCGGGAGGTGTTGAGTCACTGCTGCAAAGGCTCATGTTGTACACAAATCAATATGTCATATGATGTGTCATGGTATTACACAATTTGAGTTCTTTCTTTTCCAGATAGCTCCTGTAAATCCTATATATCTGTCTGGATTTACACATATTAAGGCGTGCATTTTTCCTGTGTATACATTGTTCATAGTTGCAGCATGGTACCTGCTTTTCAAGGAAGAGAATTTGATCTCCGAGAAGCTTATATAGTCTCCCCGTCTCTGCAGTAGTCCCCTGTTGTTCTGCTATGGTTGAATACTGCCATCTAAGGATTGTCTGTAATCGGATTCTCCTGTGCTACAGGCAGGCAGACTTGATCCTACTTTCCTTTTGCTTTTTTTCAATTGAGTTTAAAAAACAATAATTGAAATGTAATCAAGTTGAGATATACAGAGTTGAGTGTGTGTAGGGGTTTAATTTCAGTAACCTAAAATAAATGAATTCAAAGCTTAAAAAGAACGATCTTCAGATAAATCTTGTTTCTTATGTTTTTAACATCAAGACACTGATGAAACAGCAAGTTTTCTGACAGTTCTCACTCACACATCAGTCTACAGAATAACTTCAATCATCATAAATCGAGCTGCTGATTAAAAGCATACACATGTGTTTTAGATTAAACTCTTATATTGATTCTGATTCACCACACAGAAGATAAATATTTAAGCCAAATAAGCCTCTTCTGGATAACCCTGGTAGAAATTGCTGTAGCAAACGAGATCTTAATTGTAGTTTGTTTGGTGGATATGATATTGCTGTTCCGTCTGAAACAAAGAGCAGGTCTGTGTGCCAGTATGTGCACAGAAGGCCACAGCCATCTAGACTCCCTCATTCCCTCCATCTATCCATTCCCGGAGGAGAGTGATTGACGGAGGCTTTACCAACACAATCTCGCCCAAAAATCCACTTCTTTCTCTCTCATCCTCAAAGGGGTCTTAAGCAGTTCCAAACAAGCTTGAGTGCTGGTTTTCACAAACGGTATTTGCATTTTGGGGCCAACATTTACTTGTGCTTCATGAGTCTGTCCACTGAGTCCTTCGCTAGGTATGTTGGACTCTAAAAGTTGCTGAGATCTGTAGAGACAGTGTTTGCCTTTTCCTATTTTTTTTAACAGGACTGAGGTCTTCTGATTCCAAGATTCAATGAACATGAATCTAACTTAAGTAATGTTCAGGCAGAAATTGGACATTAACCATGACAGGAAAAAAATGTAACAGACGGTTCTGTTATCAGTGTGGTCCAGGACAAAATTACACAAAGTTTCAATTAAAAGTTTGGACCCAAAATGATGTAATTGCATCCATAAATTCACAAGCCTGGAAAAACATTTCCTCTCAGGCATCCAAAATACTTGTGCATGATGAAATATTTCCATCAAAGCCAGTAAGGGAAAACTAACTAATTTGTTTTCCTGTCTGCGATTCAAAGAAAAATCTGGCAGAATAACATACTCGAAATGATGTCAAGTGCCAGATAATCCCTGATTAAAGATCACGTCTAAGTGTCAGTGAGTTATTTGCTGGGGCTGCATTGGTGGGATAATGAGGAGAAAAGCCACTCCACCTGAGGTGCCGCTGCCATAATCTTCACAGTAAACACTTATCATGCATTCACCATTGATTAGGATGTGCCTCTCATCAATCATCAGAGGCTCGTCTGAACAGATTAATAATTATGACATCTGCACCCAGTCAAGAGCACTGATTAGAGGGAGGAGAGAGGCAAAGGCATCTGATAATAGTGAGCAAGCAAGGTGTTGGAGAACTTCATCATATTGTCTGGTTCATTTGGTGATCACTGAGGGTTTGCAGCTGACATTTCTATTAGCTGTATACGACACTGTCACACAGGACATAATTCTGACGCAGATGTGTGGAAGTAGACAGATATTATTACTTTATACAAAAACTTACAGTCTGTATGAGAGTTTTTACTCTATTTGAGAGTAGGACAAAAACAGCTACAATGCTAATATAATATTTGTACTTTTAACTGTTCTGTTTTGAGTCTTGAAGAGCTGCACATTTGCTTAAAGTTAAATGTGTCTGCTTATTGTTTCTACTGTTGTATGTTTGAGCAAAATAATGCATGTGCAGAATGTTGATGCCAGAAAGTTAATCTGCTGAAAGTCAAAATTTCACGACTAGCGTTCGTAGTTGAATATGCAACCTATTCAAACACAGAGAATGGGGTTTTTCAGTAATGTAGGAGAAATCCTTTAACCAGTAGTTAAACTTTTAAAATATTTTCATATTTGTATATATTTTGTATTTTTCAATAAGACAGAAGGTGTCATTTTAAGGATTTTTACACTGTTTTATCAATCTGATCTCAATCTTTTCTATTAACTAGAATGTATCTTAATGATTTTCCACTACAGTTCACTACAGAAGATAACACATTACACATTATTGTGTTGATGTTATCATTATCATAAGATAATATCAGCCGGCAGATCATGTATTTGTCAGGCCCCATAGTACCCACTATGGATGCAGTATTACTACAGAGTTTGATACAATAGCTGTTAAGTCATATGGAGTCAAGCATCCAATGAGCCTTCTCATCCAACCTTTTAATCATCAAAAGTCCTTCTTTAGCTGGGTTTATAAGGTCTTCTTAATTCTCACTTTTTTCCTAAAAGAGGAAAATCATGTCCATCTTTCAAAATGTGGATACCATTTTTATACAAGTGAAAGAATGGCGTGTTGAGAAATAAAAAGGCCTTGGATACATCAAGTTTCTGTGACCACTGTACTACCATAAATAGGACATATATATATAGTGTATCTCTTTTTTCAGTGAGTAATGTAAAAATCCGGCATTTCCTTGAAGAATGTCCGTAAGTGCACTTCTCTGGCAAATATTAAAAATAGATTACGGAGCCATTGGAAGGTAAGTGGTTCCATAAACAGAATTGATGGTACTAAGGAGTATCATGAAGACTGCCTACATCACCTTGAGGGTCTCATCCACTTAATGATGCCACGTGCCGCATGCTTTCCTCCTGAAGAATGGCAACCATTTTGCTGTGGGCTCTGACACTCTACTTAAACTGCTATTCCAAGCAGTTAACAGGAGCACCGGGGCCCACATACCAGACAGCTGGAAGATGGACAACAAGGGCTGATATGGCTGAAGAGTAAAAATGCTCAGCTTTCACACACAATCAAGAATGCCAAGGGCAAATGAAATGGCTTTATTTTCCTGAAAAAAGTAAGCTTTGACGGCTGTAAATATCATGGGTACGAGTACATCTTAGAACAGTTTTGAGACTATCATTTCATATATTTGAATACTGGTTTAACAATCTATGATAAAAACATTAAATTCATTTAATAATTCCCTTGAAATCCGCATGCAAAAAAGAAAACGAGTCCGTTCATAAAATTAAACTTCAGGTTGAGTTTTTGAATACCCTTGGTTTGTGCTTCCAGCATGATTTTCATACGAGTGATGAACTTCTCTAAGCCAGCTCAAGGGAAAGGTGTGGATGGCTGCCAGTTCTGTGGGGTTTGGAGATGCCTTGTGCAATTAGGTTCTTCCAGCGTAAAAGACTGCCGTGCTGGTGCTGCCAGCCCCTTCCCCCGGACCCTGAGCCCCTTCTACCAGCCAGCCCGCCAGCAGACGGGTTGAAAGGTGCCATTTGACCATGGAGATGGGGCTCCCTTCCCTGCCAGCAAGCTTCTGAGCCGATTTGAAGGTGTGTGTCCCTGGACTGGAAAATCTTCCCTATCCGAAAAGTCGATTAAAGCCAACAGCTGCGTTTCAGGCTTTGCCAGGCAACCCTGCAATAGACATTCACACATGCACACGCTTTGACATCAAGAAGTGTTTGGAGCTGTTCAGCTGAATACATCAACCTAGCCCAAAAATGAAGGCAACTTTACTTGTCAGCCTTCAAACTTTATCGCTCTGACCCATCAGTTAGTGCTCTCTTGTCTGAAAGTTGTGTTCTTTTTAGCAACAAACTTTATCAGGTTCATTAGTGAGCCACAGCTGGCAGTAGATGAAACACTGAACATATAAAATCACCCAGTGAATCTTGTGGTCAAACGTTTCCACTTTATATTGGTCCTCTGTATCTCATTCTTGCGACATACAGGGAAGTGGAGTGAAGGGGCACTGTGCATTTTCTGCAGAGCACTCACTTGCTCTGTACAGTTTCAACTGTTTGTGTCAGGAAATTGAGCACTGCAATGGCCCTCATTGCTCAGCAGCCACCAAATAAATTTCCATTGGGGGAAGGGAAATCAATAGTTGCATTCTGCCTATTTTAGGGTCCTTGTAGACTCTCCCTTGTGATTTTAAAAGTATGTTAATGTAATTTATTGAACCTCTTACCCTAATCACACACATTGCCTATAATTACATACCTTGACGGGTGCTGGACTTCTAATTGCTAATGCTTTTCCTGGAATTTGTCCTCTAATCCTTGCATGTAATGACTCTTAAAAGAAAAAAAAAGTGCTTTCTTGCTACTTTTAGCTGCTTCCTAGCTGCAAGGCTACTATGGTTCAAGCTGAGGTAATGTTTTACTGCTGGATGCAAAGCAGATAATAATATTTGTGTATGACTTGTCTGATTATCAGAGGTAAACTGATTTAGCTGATGTCACACTTCTAAGTAAACTGTAATCAAATAATGCAAAATTGAGACTTAATCTATGCAGATGGAAGGCCACAACACATTTTCTAAATAGATACTTTTCCCAGACAAACTAAAAGTGCCATCTCAGACACGTTAGAGTCTGTTTTTGATCAGCTTTTCCTTTTTCTCAAAATAGCACAAACCAAATCAGTAGCTCCACATGGCAGAGCTTAATATTTGACTTCCTTGCCCGGAAATATTGTAATTCGATGTCTGTAAATTGCAGGCAGCATGCTTGTGTTTATCTACCAGGACAGTTTGATCCTTTGTACGGGTGTTGAATGAAGCAAACAAGCAATGTTGTGGAGAACAGCATTCTCTGGATGGAGCACATGCTTTGTGTTGAAATCAGCTTGCATTTTCCTCTGTTTTTCTATACTGCCATGAATGCCCATGAAAAGTCTAAACCCAGCAACACATTAGCCACAGACAGATGTTCCTAACGTTGTTTTCGCTGTAGGTTTGCCTTACCAGCTTGAAGTCAAAGGCTCCCACTGTTTGTAAAATCCATTAAACAAACCCTTAGCCCATTTCAGCCATTTTCCATAGAGAGGCGGCATGTCTCTGTAACATTTGCAACGTTTTCTGTGTCTCTGTATCGAAATGTAGAAATCTTTCATAACAGCCAGTCACTTAATGAAGTCAGTGGATGATGGAACAACCGGTTAAAGACAACACATATTTTCTTATCTCTGCCTCAAGATGTCACTAGATTATTCTGCTTTTGAACTTAAGAAACCTTTTTTTGAAAAGACAACTTCCCACAATACACAGTCTGCAGACTTTATCATGAAGATAACATGTTAGACTGAATATACATTAACACCATGTAAATATATTTAAAAGCATTATGGAAATCAAAACTATGTTAATAGAAATGAATGTTAAAGTTTCAGCTGCTAGTGCTACAGTAGCATTGGCCAGGTGCTGACGTTTAACCCTCCTCTTCCATCTTCACTTGCCAAATCACACTCAGGCTATTTACAGTCCATTCATACACAAGTAGAAACATGTGAGTAGATTGAATAGAGAATGTTGAGGCAGACGCTGTATATGTCTGTTGTCATAGTTGGTAATTTAGCAGTTACAGCAGGGATTAGTGGACCTAGCATACCTAGCAAACCATGTATCACACAGGGAAGGCCTATGTTACTGCTGCATGCAAATAACATTAATAATTTGTTAGAGAATAGTGAAAAATACCCCTCACTATTTCCCACAGTCCAAGCATTATAAATGTCCTACCAGTATTCCAAAATCCAAACATATTTTATTGAAGATTATAGAAGACTAATAAAACAAGTAAATGCAGTAAAGTTTGTGTCTAAAAGATGACTTACACAATCAATTGTTTAAGAAAATTGTTTATGAAAAAATTTAACTTATATTTCAGCTGTTAATGAAATTTTCAGCGTGGTTCAAAGTAGTCTTGTTGCTTATTGGTTCATGTTTAAAACCTTGCAACAAATCCTGCTTCAATCAGGTTTGTCCAGCTTAAAAAGTGTGAAGTTGTCTTCAGTGAGAACATTTACCCCCAAAAATCTGCAGGGGTGTTTGTTTCAGAAGTCTCAATTAATTAAGTAAGCTATCAATCATATGTTATACATTATGTTATATATATTATAGTCATAATATGTTGTTGATGTATGTTTGACATAAATGTGACAACTTCCACATATCACCGCACAGGATCAACAACAATTCACCTGCAACATTTTTTGAAAACAACATCCAAATTTGCGAGGATGTCTCCAAACACAGAGAGATATGTGGTAAAAAAAAGACATTTTCTTCCTTTCCGAAATTCTCTCCCTCAGTCCACTCACCCATGCTGAGAGGCTAATGTCTTCCTCTCTGCTTTCCAAGTCTCCTCTCCCTATGTGGCCCAAAATGATCCAGCAACACAATGACAGTGATCCAATATGAGGAACAAAGGGCTTATTTTTTTCCCATAGAAACAGACATTACACTAATTTTGTAACATGCCTTTTGTAATTGTCACTTTAATACCATTTCTACAGGCACATATCTGCATGATCAACATTTGCATTTTTAAGATTAATTTTAATTACTCATTCTAAGTGCCAAAATGTTTAACATAAAGTAAATATTTTGATACATGATAACTAATAAGTCCAACATGTATTTAACAGGGGGTTCTTCTTTCAATCCATCTGAAAAGCTGAGTCAAAACAATTGTCCGTTTGCACATGAATGTATTATGCATACAGCTGCACTCATCAATGCAGCTTGAACACTTCAAAAAGATATGTCAAAGAACAGGTTTTGACAGCATGGCTGCAGTCAGAGATGTGTTTGTTTAATGCTAAGAAAACAATTGATCTTATATTCGAAATTATGAGATATTGCCTCAGTATTAAGCTTTTCTTACAGGGAATATAAAACATTCACAGGGGATTGTGGAACATACGCTAGCTCTCCATGGGTACTTTATTATTGCATTGCAAAAGTGTTGACTGGGCCCTTGACCTTGATAATTATCTGTAAAAATGGTTTAATGGACTAGTCTAGCTGCAGCGTTTTAATGTTCTGTCTTGGTTGAAATGAGAGAAGAAGGTGCTTGAAGTGCACAAGCTGAACGTAGAAAAAACAAAGGGATAAAGTCAACAAAAGCAAGTTGGAAAATTGTATTTATTCCTTTAAAACCGGCAAGTCTTTGTTTTGTAGAGATGTCAATATGAAATATAAGGTTTAAAAAAGCAAAAGGAAAACGTTTTATACGTTTAGCCTGAAAAAATTTGATGTTCCAGGTATTGACTGTGAATATTGGTGGGTTTTTTTCAATAAATCAGGTCCTGTATGACTGATTATAGCATGAAGTCACTAGCAGTAATTTCACTTTATTCAAAATGTGCGTATAGCTGAACAACGATTGAAAATATCATCTGGAATTCAGAATATGGACTGATAATATATAAACTATTTATACTGATTTATGATTGAGATGATTTTACAGGCTAAACTTTAAGCATCCCTCAGTAGCTTGTATGATTGCCCCTCTTATTTATTTGTAATTTCTAGCTTGCTTTGTCCTCATCTTAGCATGATTTCTGGGTTCTGAGTTTCAGTCGTCTCTCCAGGCCACCATCCCCTTTGTTAAAATTTCACAAATCGACCACTGTCATTTGCCACATCTCAGGCTCAAAGCCTGTACATGACACAGATCGATGGTACGCTCCCATCAGCGTCCCCAGCCTGCCAGCTGGCTGGTGGGCTTCAGTCTCCTGACATTCATCAGTGTCTTGCAGTCAGATGTTCACACAGCAGTGCTCTGACCCTGGGACTGGTCCAGCAGACTAGTCTCTCTTGCGCTTCCATTGGGCCTACGAGGGCTTAGTCTAATGATGCCACCAAATGAGGTGCCATCGCCTGGGAGCTGTTGGAAATTTGGCCAATATGGCACAGCTTCCCCATACAGCTGTGCAACTCTGTTCCTCTAGTTGGTGTGATGAATGCATTTCACGGACAGGAAAAAATGAGTCGCCTATTTCAGATGTGCTAAGCCAATGTATCCAAGTATTTCCAAAGCCTGCAAAAACCCCATTAAGCAATCATATACTTTGTGTCCTCTGTCGCCTTCTAGCCGCAGTTGCATCACCCACGTTATCATCATAGGGACTTCCAGGTGTAAAATATAGCACTGTCCTTCTGACCTGGTTGGTTGTTCAGTGTCATGGAATCTAATGTTCTTCCTCCACCACCTCGGTCCAAGACTGCTCCTCTAAAAGGCAAAAGCAATCGTCCCACTAAGTGATTTTCTCTGACTCCCTGGGGTGATAAAGTGCACTTTGAAGCCACCCACAGAGGCTTGTCCCTAAAACACCCAACAATTCACAACCGTGGCTTTGACAAGCTGGTTTTTTTCTTTTTTTTTTTTTTTTTTTTTTTTCTCAACAAGTAAAGTGAAAGTCCTTTCTAATGGACCCTGCATCACTACCGTGGAAACCAACAAGCCCCACGGCACCACCAAATGAGCCTTGTGCAACACTGGAGAGGGAAATAAATGTCACAAAAATGTAATTTCGCCTCTCATGTAAAGGGCTCTCCTGGCTCCCACTCTCGATACCTACTGGCATGTTATTCGTAATGGAGCAGTTCCATAAAGCTTCCACATAAAATGCTAGTTCTGCACCAGTGCTCTAAATTGTTGACATGTAAATTGACTTAACACCATATTGTTTTATAGAAATGACCAAAGAAAAAAATGCACATGAAAAAAACATGCATAAGAAGACTCCAAATATGATTCATGATTTAGTATTACATTGATTATTCTGATGATTGGGCATTATTTAAATGAGCAAATATGAGATAAATTAAGTGGTAAATAAATTAAAGCTTCTTGAAAACAGTAGTTTTCTTGCAGAAAAAACATCCTGACTGTGGCTCTGCCTTTCCTGAGACCAAAGACGTGCAATTTAAGTGAACTGGGAACTCTAAAGTGCTTCTACTGTATATACTGTGAATATACGTGTGATTGTGAGTGTCTGTCAGTGTGTTAGCTTTATTATAACTCGGACAAGTTGGGACATGACGACTGGCTCAGGCCCCCTGTGAACCTGAACAGGATAACTATGCATAGAAAAAAGATGGATGGACAAAAGAACACCATCATAAAAACATGACGTCCATGAATGTGACTCTTAAATTGCTACAACATGTTAGAGTGTTTTTTTTCTTTCTCAGTGGTGTACTCTATGCTACTAGTGGTCTGGCATAAGGCTAACTCAAATAAGTGGACTAACCACACCTAATACCCCTTTATACACAAATTAGCACCATGAGATAAAAGATTACCACAATGCAGGCTATCAGGGGGCGTCACTTACCACGCTAAAGACATTCCTGTCCTTCTTATAGGTGCAGTACCTGGTTTCTATCTCTCCTCACATAATTAGAAAACAGCTTACCGTGGTACTGATAATGCCACTGCCAGGCTAATCTATAATTATCAACTAGACAGGGTGTGCTGCCTGTACACTCAAAAGTGCAGGAACCATTTTTTTTTCACCCAAAGCATCAAAGACACTAAACAGAATGAGAGAAAAGGGGAGATATGTATTTGGTTCAAATTGATTTCATTCTTTTGTATGAATATCAAGGTTTCATTCTTTCCCGTTTTCCCCCCACTCCCCATGGTAGCATGTATTCATTGGGACTGCTGTTCCGACCAGATAAACAGGGTTTTTTTTTGTTTATGGCAATTATTGCCTGAGGATTGTTTCGAATGTGACTCGACTGTCAATGAGGAGGGAAGGGGAGATGTGATGAGAGGGAATTCAGACCGACCGCCAGAGTGCATTCTGCTGCAGCTCTGGGGAGCATCTGCCATGAATGTGGCTGCTACATGTGGAAGTTATTGTATGTTTTGTATGCATATGTTGAAATCTAGTTATTCCTATTGTGCTTCATTATGGTATTTACTATAAACAGTTGCAGAGTGGTTCTGCTTTACAGCGTAATTCATCTTTAAATAGCACCATTTACTAGTGATAGACTGGAGCATTATAATAACTGTTTGTGAACATAGTTTTTGGTGTAAACAAAGAATAAATAATACATTCCAATTGTGTTTAAACAGAACTATTAAATGACTTATGCAATCAGGAATACTTTATGTGAGGCATATTTTGCAACATTTACTCAACGTAACTCAGCATACAGTAGAGAGAACATCTCTTATTCAGGAATTACACTTTTCCAGCATGTCAGTTCACTCACCATGCTTGAATTGGTGACTGTGTTAATTCTAAGATACCACTTATATTTATTCTCTCCTTTATACATTTGCGTGGTGAGAGTTGAGCATCACAACCTCATTTTCAGCCATTATCAGCTTGTACATGTACACACTTGAGGATATCCCTCTGAGGTCTATCTTTGTATTTAAAAATGCCTCGTCATGTGTTCAACTCA
The DNA here is from genome assembly GCF_963691925.1 of Scomber scombrus. NCBI lineage: Eukaryota > Metazoa > Chordata > Actinopteri > Scombriformes > Scombridae > Scomber > Scomber scombrus. The sequence goes on along the minus strand of NC_084976.1, from coordinate 27,271,565 downwards.
TTTGCATTATTGTAGCAATTAGAATGAGGAGCAGAGCTGCTTGCATGTTGAGCACATATGATGAGCAATGTCTAAAAAGACTACAATCTCGTGGAGATTGTAATAATCAGGACCAAACACAATAACAGTGGATTTTACACATTTTTAAAGTCATCTTGAGTATTCATTTAATTTCTTGTATATTTTGAAATAATTTTAGTATATTTTGAAATAATATGGAAGCGATATTTTCATTTAAAAGACTTAATATGACATAAAACACATGGTGGACACTAACATTGGAAAAAGCCCCACTGACAAACAATGGTAAAAAATGTGCTCTCTAATTAGGGTCTAGCTCCAAGCTACATAACGGACATGTTGACTCCGTATGAGCCGGCCCGCAGCCTTAGATCCTCGGGTGGGGCCTTTCTGGTTGTTCCAAAGTCAAGGCTGAAATCCAGAGGGGACCGTGCTTTGGCTATCAGGGCCCCTCAGCTTTGGAACAACCTGCCCGAGGAAATAAGGCTGACACATTAAGGATCTTCTTTTAAATCATTACTCAAAACTGATTTCTACAGACTACCTTTTATGTGATGTCATCTGCTTGTTTGTTAATTTTGCATATTGCTACTGTCTGTTTATTTAATCTTATTGTTACTTTGTCTTATGTATTTTATATATTTTTTATATACTCTCATTTTGTCAATGCCAGTCTTGTTACCTCTCTCTGTGTTGTGTGTCTTGCTTTGTATTTTACTGCTTTGTGCATTGTCTGTCAAAGCACTTTGTGAACTTTGTTTTTTAAAGGTGCTATATAAATAAAGTTTATTATTATTATTATTATTATTATAATGACTTAAATATACTCCACAGTACTTGTCATTTCTCTGTATGTTCTTGCCCCCAAAAAGCCAGCAATTACCTTTTCTTTTCAAGCATGAATGGCCAGGACCTTGTTTTGGAGACATCATTAAATGAGAGTAGTAAATAGTTTTTTTCCTTTGCCATCAGAGTAATTTTCTGCGGAGTGGGTATTATCACTTGTGCTGGGAAAGGGATTGGAAGTTGTGGGCAGGCGTTGTTGACCTCATCAAGGTCACGAGAGAAAGGCTTTCCCACCAGAGATGGAGCTTGAAGGCGGTTCTGGGTTGTATTTGCATATATTAGCTTCAACAATGTGCGTGAAATGCAGCAGCATGGGCAGCCACTGTCTCGCGTTGTAGTACAGGGGTGGAAACGATTATGACACATTCACCTTGTTGCAGCTTTGTGAGATTTTGGAGTGCTGTGAGTCCCTATCTGTGTCTAAAAGCCTGATATTATAAACAGCCAATATATTTAACAACTGTAGACTCTACATAAAAAGACCAGCTGGGGATTAGTTTTAGTTGGTTTATGTAACGAAATAGACGTGCATGCCAAAGGAAAAGTAAAATAATTAGGTGATTATTTTTAATTTGAGCATTGAACATATTGATAATGGCATTCCTTGTGAAACAGCAAGAAGGCAAGCTGCTATAAAAAAAATCTCTTTCAGTCTTTTCAGCGAGACATTTAAAGGTTTCAACTCTATGTCTGGCCTCTCCTTGCTTCCCTGTATCTCTTCATTAATCGAACTGTTGCAGTCATTCATCACCTCAAACTATTTGACCTGGCCAGAGTAGCACATTCATTTCCACTCTGCCTCCCAGGAGGGGTACTCTGCAGGCAAATGCAAAAAGACAGCATATTTAGCTTTTTTTACATTATACTCAGACCATTAAAGGCTCACATGTGATTATTCAAAAAGGACTTTATATTTTAAATATGACTCTGACTGACAAATGTTCCCTTCAGAGGAGCTTCCTTGACTCTTCAGTACTGAGATCAAGATTGGTATTCATTCAATATGAATAGTTAATGTTTGAAAAGTAATTCCTCAAAGCCTGTATGTCACGTATTAATAAATCCTTGTTATCTGGCTGCTTGTAGAGGGTTTTACATGTTTGACAAATGATCAGGAAGAGCCTTTAAACTAATTCTTGACGCTCAGCAATAATTAGATAGAAAACACATCATTAAATCAGCGTGTTTCCCCGACATTTGTCAACCTGTCAGGACACAGCGAGCGCTGTCGCAATATGCATAATGTAGAAGCCACAAACCTGCATGAGCCAACCCAGACTCACTCACATGAAAAGGAAACATATATCGAGTTTTTGTTCATAATGATATTTCATGATAATATTTCAAATTGACCATTAAAAAAAACAAACCACACCAGCTCTGAAACAGTAGGTCTTTATTTCAGTATTTTGTGATAGAAAATCATCATTAGTTGCAGGAAACTTGCTGGGAAAAAAAGCAATTAAATATATGCAATAACATAATTGGCTAAAATAATTGATTTGCTATTAAAAAATGATTGCACTATACCACAAAATTAGCCTGAAGCCTCAATGTTAAATTGATTGCATTAAATGCAGTACTGAATGATATTCCAACACTATTACTGCTGAACTGAATACAGAGTTGCTTATGTTTTTCCTCCACTTGCCCTCAAACTGAATGGGCATAATGTTGCATTAATACTGTGACATTTAATCAACAAAGGACACTGAGTTTTATGAATTGGATAAATAGTTGCATTTCTTATGTATTTCCCAAACAGACAAACAAACTGCCTGCCTACATTTAGAAAACAGTCTTGACAATTTGTATTTACATGAACCAATTCAATAAAAGGCCGAGCAGGAAAATGTCAAGATATATCAGGGTAAAAGTTCAAATGCGTTTTGAGAGGCAATGATGTCAGGATGGAGACTCGTGTTCATATTTAAACACATTACATCCACCTCTTTGCGCTCCTGGCACTCACAGAGCTGAAGTACAAACACTGCTCCCCTATTACTAACCGTCAAATGTGACCTGCTGGTTTCACTGGTTGTAGTGGAGTGTGTGAGTAGCTAACATTATTTCCTCAATCCCAAGCCTCTGGGATGCTTTTCTGGGCTTTGTGGCTGTAATGCCTCGGAGCTGAATGTGAGGCTATAGCACTCACTACTGGTGGTATTTCACTATAAGCCAGAGGCAGACCACAGGCTTTCCTTAGGGGATTTACACCGGAAAAAATGAGTCAGGCTGGTTTGCAACCCCTGGAAGTGGCAGTAGAACAGAGAGGAAAAAGTGAAACGCTGCCATGAAAAATCTATCACCTTACACTTTGCAATGCATGTCATACAGTTGTGCAGAAATTGCTTGTGGTCAGGAAATTGTGGCTTGCATAATGATTCCCTCTGTTTGTCTCTCTCTCTCTCTCTCTGTCTTATTCTCCTCCAGTCATTCGGTTTTGCTTCCTTTCTCGCTCTCCCTCTTTTTCCCTCTCTCTGTCTCTCTCTTCTAAAATACACACTCACCAAAGCTGCTCCAAAGCTATATTTATTTAATTTTTTTCAATGTCAGTGGAAAAAACACAGTTATTCTTTTTTTTTTTCAAAAATATTTTCTCAAACTCAAACATCCTGCTAAGCTGATAAAGACTTTTGATGGAACTGCTGTTGTTGACATTTGGTGAGCAGCGCAGTCCTGGCTTTAATACTGTATGTCTGTGTAATGACAGTGGCAATATCACCACCAGAATGCTGACTGGTTTGTGTATGTCCATTGAGGGTGGAGGGGCGTGATATATCACCAGGAGACAAGCCAGACTCGCAGATGCTGAGCTGCCCAGATTGCATCAGCATCTAGCGGACTAAATCCTATCAGACAAGTCAGTGAAGGGAGAGGAGTCCACCGTCACAGTGCTGAAGGAAGGGAAAGTGAAAGCTAATGAACAGAAATCAGGTCACAATGGCGCAAAGAGAATTTACAACAGATGTGTCGAGGAGAAGTCACAGGAAAAGAGTGATAGATAAGGACGAAGTAGAAAAGAGGTTACCAATGATTTTAAGATGTTTGTCAGCGAACAAAGTGAACACTATATAACTGTAACCTGAACACTAACAACAAACCATAGTATGGAAATCTTGTGCAGGATTCAACATACAATTCTTGCCGGTGTACCCTGCTACACAGAAACTAGCCGCTCTCCTTAAAATGTCAATAAAGTGCATTCCAATTTGGGAGAACAGAAATCAGTCTATCATTGGTGAGTGCCATTAATTTGAATCCTGTTTTTTTTTTAATTATGGGTAATCAACACAGCAATCGTCTCTGTCAATGAGACAGGAGCCGAACCACCCACTAACTGCAGCTGTCAGTGCCAACCCGCTCAGTGGGTGCTTGGAGCGTGCCGATTAAAAGCGGCCAGGTTAATGAATGGCATTGATCAAATATGCACTTCCTTTCTCCTCCGCTGAAGTCTCTGATGCAGTTGAATATCTGTGGAGGTCTGATTTTAAGAGCTATAAATACCACCACAATGTCATCATGTGGAGAAATGTGTCTCTTTCGCAGTCTTGCAGTTTATGTCATTTATTTTAAAATCAATAAGGAGTATCGATTGTGATGATGCATTGTAGTGTGTGTGCTGTTCTTTTATTTAGTAAAGGCCTTTATTTGTTTTGCAATCTGTCTTAGATAAAAGTTGGTCATCTTCACTGGAAAATGCTTAAGAAAGACAGACAGACAGAATTGTGTCCAACATGTAGGACCTAATTCTCATAATGTGACTCTGCTACAAACCAACAGCTCAGGTTAACATCATGAAATGATACAAGATACACTGTCAGCATCATTTTTAAGGAAAAGGAAGAAAGAAAACAGTGCCAGCACTAAAGCTTGTTTTTTTTTCTTGATGCCATGTGTTTTTTTTAATCTATGTACGTCATAGCCCTATGATTCATCAGCCATTCATTGCACAATCTGACATGCCTCAAAATGTATATCATACAGTTTGACAGGTTACGTCCAAAGTTAGTGTAAAAAGCTTATGTGTAAAGTTTGCAGTGCTATTCTCATTTGTATTGCTCTGCTCCACTTACACATATCCAAAGAAAAAAATGTAACAACAGTATTAACTTGTTTATTCTTTTCTTTGGGTGCAGTATGTGTGAATCTCCTGGCGCTGCAGCTCTGCACTTGTGTGATATTGGCTGGTCCTGATTTCAGGTGCTTCGCATCAATGACACCGTGTGTCCTTGTTAGATTTTGCTGCACTGCACCTGCTCCTGTCTGGATGTCATTCTCAACATGCTAATGCCATGCTAACACTAATGCTTGCACCTGAACAATGTAAAATATGAATGTAGTTTTTTTTGTATCAAATTGTTGGTTTTTTGTTTTGTTTTTTGACTGTTGCTGCAATGCACCTGCAATGTTTACTGGTATTTGTTCCCAGATTGTGGCTGCCACCTATTCCTGCATCTCAGAATTGAAGCGATCTGTGCTTGTTTTCAATAAACCTCAATGAAGTCAGGAGTAAATCGCTCAAGATCTAGGAAGTAACCCACAATACAAATAACAGATTAAAAGAGCTCACACATTTGATTTAACAATATCATAAAATGCCCTCTGACACTGACATTTGCTTATTTTCCCTCACAGTGCTCTTTTTAAAAATGGTGCTTCGTACATGAGAAAACTGAGATTGTTCAGAGCATTTTGATATGAAACACTTGGGAAGAAGATATATAAATATTGAGAAAATACTCTAAGACCCCAGAGGCGTGATCTTGATGCACATTTAAGTCTCTGTGGTTTTGGTAGTCAGGGCAGCTATTGATTAGTTTCTGAATAATCCACATTCTTGTTGAATTAAACATTATTTTTATCACTGCTCAAAACCAGACAGACTGAGCTCAGATTAGACAGGTTTACCTCCATCTGTCCCCCTACCTGCAGAGTAAATGTATTATATCATTACTAAAAAAAAAACTAAAAAAAACCTTCATCAATAGAATACTTACCATCAAGTAAGAAACAGCCATTCCCAAAAGTACTACATAGTCCACATAGTATATAGAACTCAAATATTTTATACGATTAGATTACTTTTATCTTAGCGAACAAATGTATGCATTGTGTGTATACACAGTACCTTTATCAAGGTATTCCACAATTTGAGATATGGAAGTATCATGACCGCAGGGTTCATATTGTGTGAAACCAGCAAATGTTTGGTATTTTGTTTCAAACAGTTGATTAAATCATGAAAATCCCAATAAATGTTGGTTAATCACTTAATTGACAATTAATTCCATAGTGGTGTGAAACGTAAAAGTCAGGTTAGATCAGCAATTCACTTTCACTTAACAGAAAAGAAATGAGCACTTACAGCACATGACCGATTAAATAATGATGGTCTTTACTGAACACAAGAACAGTTTAGCTTCCCTGGGCCAAAAGTATGAGAACAATGATGACAAAATATTCAGTGACAACAACAGGAGTGTATGGAATATGAGTAATAAATCAATACTGTGTCTTGTGGAGAGCAGAGTCAAGTGAACAGTCCTGTGATGGGCACCTGGGGATGTGATGTCATCACTCAATATCCAAGTCTGATGATGAACAGGGAGTTTTTCTCAGTGCCTCCTTCTCTGTCGATTATCAAACAGGCTCACCTCGTCTTTCCGTGACGCAAGATCGATACAAAAACAGCACATGCATTCTACAATCGCTCGGCTCTCATTCGAATCATTATGCCATTCGAGGGCTTCGGACTTAATTTCTGCATTAGCACGATGACAACCCTCAGCCTGCCGAGAAGTATATTGTTGCAATGACAAGGTTTTTAATGAAACCCTCCTCGTTTGTATACAGTACGTGATGTATTATTGTGTGGCAGTACACATAATGACTTGTGCTTTTCTTCAGCACTTCTCTTACTGCACTGAGAGCCTGATGGAAAATCTCAGAGCCGGCAAAGAGAGAAAAATCAATAATCTATTCTATTTAATGGGCTGGAGTGTCACAGTAACGAGATAGGAGTGGATGAGGCGAATCGTCCATTGCCAGATCTTAACAGAAGGTTGCACACAGAGACTCGCTCTTTCCCTTTCCATCTTTCTGCCTCTCTGTCTCCTTCCTGTCATGTGCACAGCTACACATACACACACAAATTCTCTCTCTCTCTCTCTCTCTCTCTCTCTCTCTGTCTATCCCCAAACACACACATGCACAAGTGCACACATACATGCATGAAGAGAAATGCATCACTTAGAATAATTGTGTCCTGATTCATTTGTCATTTACATAGCTTTATTTATGAATAGCATTAATTACAAGTGTGATGTTACATGTAGGATTTCCTGTCCTCTTCATATTCGCTGTACTTCAGCTTCAGTTTGTAAAATGCTCATCATCCACTAAATATTTCAGAGTTTTGAGATTCAGTATTAACTTTTGCTCATGCCACAGACGCACCCTTGTAAATCTGAAAAAGAACTGGCAGCCTCTGTTTACCTCCTTTGTAAGACTGAGTTTAAATAGCAGAACACTGGCTGTTCTACTTTGCAGAGACTGTATTGCCAAACTCATGCATAGGAAATGATTTGAGAGACGTTCGACTTTGATGCTTGTTTTCCCGACACTGCGCTCTCCTCTACCGATCGACTTTTCACTATCAACTTCTAAATTAATCTCTGTGATTAAGCTATACAGGAAGGTGACAGTTTCATTCCTTGTACTACAAACAGAAGATTTAGCTGTAGTGTTTCTCTGTCGCTCTAACTTGGCAGGCGATATTGGCAGCACAATGATTTCATACCCGGCTGATGGAAATTGGAAATCATCTTCCGAAACAACGGTACTGTCTGCTGCCTTTTCTGAAATGCAGTCTGCCATAGCGCAGCGTGATATGAGTTTCATATATACCTTCGCCTCCAACTCAGACAGAACTTGTTAGTACTATGACGCCTTGACCTTTAGTAGATATTTCTGTCTTGTGACATGTGAATTACATCCCAGAGGATGTAAGGTCTCATTAATACTATTCCATAATGACCAAAAATCATCGATTTGTAGTGACCATGTGACATTTTAAATTAAAAAAGTACAAAAATAGCTTCATAAATAGTAGTATTAGCTCTGGTAACTCATCAGTAACACTACAATAAGAAACAACCCAGAACTAACTGTAAAGGACTATATATAGTAAATAATAAGTTACTTGAGAACTGACTGCAAGATACATAAAGAAACGTCCAATTATTAGTTCCTAGAGGTGAGTCTACAAACTGATCACAATCTTCATAGTTTATAATAATAGTATCAAAGATATAGAGCATGTTTCAAAGAAACCCACATTTCACGTCACAACATTGGGAAAAACATCCCTGATTAAATCTGAGTTGCTAAATGCCACAGAACCTCATTAAGTATGAGTTTGTTTTTTATGTATTGGTTCATATTGTGTATCCTCACAAGTAAATGGATATATCATACTAAGTTTTTTCTAAGAATGCATTATTACCTCAAGATGACCTCATTAACTTCCTACATTTTTGTCCCCTCAAGCAAATTGTCATCCTACTAGAGCCCGACCAATACTAGAATTTTGAGGCAGATACAGATAAGTTAAATAGTATACATTTTAACATAATCAATAAAATATATGATTAATAAAGAATTGTGACTAAGACATGTACTAGATATTTAACATGACATTTTACAGTTGAAATGTAAACTTTTATACTGATCAGCCAGAACGTTAAAATCACCTGCTTAATACTGAGTAGGTCCCCCCTCGTGCCACAAAATCAGCATGGACTCCAAAAGGTCTCTGAAGGCGTTCTATGGTATTGAGCATCAAGACGTTAGCATCAGATCCTTTAAATCCTGCAGGTTGTGAGGTGGGGCCTCCATGAATCGATCTGTTTTTCCAGCACATCTCAGAGATGCTCGGTCGGATTGAGATCTGGGGAATTAAGAGGCCAAGGCAACACCTTCAATCCTTTGTCATGTTCCTCAAAGCATTTCTGAACACTTTTTTCAGTGTTGCAAGGTGCATTATCCTGCTGAAAGAGGCCACTACCATCAGGGAATAGCATTGCCATAAAGGGGTGTATTTGCTCTGCAACAATGTTTGGTAGGTAGTACGTGTCAAAGTAACATCCACATGAATGCCAGGACCAAAGCTTTCCCAGCATAACATCACTCAGAGCCTCACACTGCTTCTGCCAGCTTGCCTTATTCCCATAGTGCATTCTGCTGTCGTCTCTTCACCACGTAAACGATGCACACGCACCCAGCCATCCACATGATGTAAAAGAAAAGTGATTCATCAGGCCAGAACACCTTCTTCCATTGCTCCATGGTTCAGTTTCAGGCACTTCCGGCAGTGGTAAGGGGTCAGCAAGGGCACAATGATCAGTCTGCAGCTACAGTAGCTCCTCTGAGGGATTGGAGATGGGCTGGCCTTCCAATTAAAGAGCCTTTCGGTGCCCATGACCCTATTGGCAGGTTCACCAGTTGTCCTTCCTTGGACCACTTTTGGTATGTTCTGACTGTTTTGGAGATGCTCCAACCCAATCATCTACGTATCACAATTTGGCCTTTGTCAACGTTGCTCAGATCTTTACACTTGCCCATTTTCCCTGCTTCCTACCCATCAACTTCAAGAACTGACTGTTCACTTGCTGCCGAACATATCACATCCCTTGACAGGTACCATTTTAACGAGATGATCAATGTAATTAACTTCACTTGTCAGTGGTTTTAATGTCTTGACTGATTGGTGTATCTGTACTGTTGATACTGATATATCTGTGATAAGCTACGGTTGGTTGAAATATCAGCCGACCATTTGATTGGCCAGATGATATTTCCCATTTAACCCAACTGGCAAATAGCATGTGACATGTTACCAAGAACCTTTAGTTCATGTCACAAACTACACACAGCACAATTCTCCCTTCAAAAAATCTAAATATTCAGTCCACATTTACATTAATATTTACATCCGTATGTCATATTCAAATCCATATGTCACCCGAGGCCCCTTGCACCCTAGACAGTACCTAAAGAAGGGAGGACAGAAGAAAGAAGTATGCACATAATTGAAGGATGGATGGGAGAATGCATGGATATGCAGGCGGTTGGGTAAGGGGATGGATAATGAAGAAAGAGGTATGGGTATACGAGAGGAAGGGTTAAGGAAGTAGGGGGATTAAAGCTATTTGGTTAAGGTTAGTGAAACAAAGTGTTCATGGTTATGATTTTACTCATCCATCAGCCCTGACCTCCTCCAACCTACTTTCTTTTGCATTAAAATACTTATACTTCCTTCCCTTACTACAGAATTTAAAAGTTATTTTGTTTGCCTGTAGATTTCGTGGAGAGTACAGACACCATGCACAATATGTTTCATCTTTAGTTGGAATATGTGATTAATGACTTCAAATGTAGGATGATGCAACAAACCCACAGTTTTGAAATCACTTAGTCCGAAGTTCAGCTACTGTACATCACAAAATCCTATAATTTGATTTAAAGTCAACCCAAGATGAATTTTTGGTGTCAAATACTAACCTCCTGTTGGCTTTTAGAGGTTAATGGCAGAAATTATCAAAACATCCATTGAATCTTTTTAAAACGCTTCTACAACATAATTGACTGTTATATTATACTAGGGTAATGTCTTTATAATAAACGAATAAATAGGGGGGTAAATCACTGGTTTGATAGGTTTCTTGGTTTTGGAGTCACTGTTTAGTAGGTTTTCAATACGGCAGAAAAAACAGAAATGCAGAGGCCAAAATACTAAATACTGAGTGGCAGCTCATTGGCCATAACTTTAGAGGACTCAACTGTTGGCATATGGTCATAAACAAAAGTTTATACATCAGTAATGCTGCATTTTTATTACAAAAACCTTCAACCAGTATATAAAGTAAACAACAAAAATGTCCCTTAATGCGAGTGCTGCATATGTTTAATTGGGGAAGGAAAGAGTAACTACTAATATATTTTATTGAAGAACATTTATTGTTATTTTAATGAAATCTCACTCAAGTAAAAGTAAAGTGCCATGTTCTGTGTATTTATGTACATAGATAAAAGTAAAAAGTAGGCCAGTTAAAATGTTTTTGTTAGGCAACAAAATAAAGTGTGTAACATGAAAATGTATGCAATATTACGCTGGCTCCAGGTGCAAACCATCAATACTGTCAGTTTCTATAGAGGGCCACTTAGCATACAACTAATTGTCAATTATGCAACCACAGTATGTGTAGCCTTACTGGAATTAACCAAAAAAGAGGACAACACTCAAGCAATTACACAAAAATGATGACCAGGCAGGTGCAACCACTCCAGTTAACTTTATGTATGTAGCTCAATATCACAAATAACAAATTTGCCTCAAGGAACTTCACTATCTGTAAAGCATACAACACCCTCAATTCTCAAATGCCATACCAGAATAAGGAAAGGTGTGTACTGTGCAAACACTGAGTAGCAAAATGTCCAGGTACACACATCTAGAGAAAGGTTAAGCAAATACATGTTTGTGTCATTACACTGTAATATGAAAATGAGCATTCTTAATATGCTAATCTATGAGAAAGCAATCACAGTTTGGTGGTAGTATACCATCATCCTCTTAAAAATGAATGTTTGTGTAAGTTCAAGGAGAAAAAGCATCTCTAGCTTTCCACATTCTACAAATGCTGGTAACAGGATCTCCTGTAAAGATCAGTTAGACTTCAGGCTGAAAAAACTAAAATCTCTGATGCCTGTGTATGAGAGTGATCAAATTAACGAGCCTAACCGTAATTTAAATGACAACTAATTTAAGTATAAGTTTTGAGAGTTGAAATAATACTGTATCACAACTTGTGCAATATATTGTATTTACAGATTTATGTCAAAGGAATTAAATCTGGTGTCGTTGTCGTTGGTAACTGTTTTCACTATTTAAGGTTCCAAATCAATCAGTGCGCTCCAGCACCTGATTCAGCTGCATATTTATGAAAGATCCCCTTTATATTTAGTTATAGTATTAAACTGCCACAAACAGTCACCTCTCTATTAACTCATGCTAATTTAAAAAACTGTCTTTAGAAGCACATTCACAGACACACACACACAGACCATATAAATGTCTGCTCATCTGTCCAGCTCTGTAGGCAGCAGATAACACTGTGCTGATTGGCAGCTTCTATATATTTATTTATTTACTTTTTAACTTGCCATCATAAGGTCTCCGGGCTCTCGTCCGTATAGTGTTCAGGACTAGAAGGTAGAGCAGCTCCAAGGGCACCTTGGCTCAGAGCCACACTTCTTAACTTCTGAAACTGCACAGGCAAACACATCAGCCCACACACACAGCCCACACTTCTGTTACGGCTTGAGCAGTCATTCATAATGAATATTATTTTAACAGAAAGTTGAGGAAGCTAATATTTATGTGCCTAAGGAAAATAGAGTATTGATATGTGCAACATAATGATGACATGCGTTCACCTTTGCTTTATTTTGGGCAGAGTAGAAGTGCAGCTGCATGAAATTAAATCCCACTGTAGCCCTCTTTAGTTTGCCTGTTAGTGGAGAATTCCCTTGCAATGTTTATTTTGAAGAGTTTTGGAAGTTTATATTCTATTTTTCTGAGTCGCTGGTAAGTCATAACGTTCAAAATCCAGACAACTTTCCTGGCTCTGAATAAGTAGCAATCATTACAGAATGACTTACATTGCCTTCTGAACTAAGAGGAAAAGAACATTGTGTTGATATTTAACCATTATTATTCCATTACTTCATCGACATCCAATCTATTGTGACTTAAACTCAGAGTCTGAGCCCATTTCCTGAATCAGTCAGTTGCTATTATCCCAAAGATTAGTCCAGAGTACAGTCAGTAACAGGATATTAGTGTTAGCATTAAAACATGCTCCATTTAACTTTTTAGAGGGAAAACTCAGTGACATGATTGCCTTCAAGCCTAGCTATCAGGCTGTCAAAGGGCAGAGGGCAGAGCAGCTGCAGACACCTCCAGCTCACAGCACAGAGGAAATCAGCACATTTCATCCGAAAGACAGCAGCAGCTGAATGGCTTGGGATAAAAGCTGTTATTGAGTCATCAGTGATTTTCAAGAACTGGTGGCAATGGTGCAAACTGATTGCATGCATTCACTATTTACATCTCATTTCCTGCTTTTTATTTCTAACAAAAAGGTCACATTTCCAAGAAATAAAAGGTTTTTTTTTGTTGTTAAGTTAGATTTACACATGAAATGCACCAATCTAACTCACTTTGTGTGGTTGCAGCAGAGTAAGCGTTCCATCCTGTGATTGAGATGCTGCAGATCTGCAATATTTGCCCTATTATCATTGAAATTGTTGTAAGTGATGGAGTAAAATGATATGAGGAAATGTATTTACTTTACCACTGTACAGTATGTGTAAGTGTGAAGTCTTGAAAAGTAGGGCTGAATCCAACAATTATTTTCATTATTGATTAACCTGCTTTTCTTAAATTATTCAATTAATTAATAGTTTAGCATACAACATGTAGAAAGAATAACAAAAAATGCTTATAAGGTTCTGGGACTCCAAGATGACATCTTCAAATGTCAGTGCAACAGTCCAAAACACAGAGATATTACATTTTAAATGATACAAAACACAAAAAGCAAAAAATCCTCACTTTTCGCTTGACTAAAACAATCAACTATCAAAATATCAATAATTAATTTTGTGTTAGTTTACTGACACAAAATTGTTTACTGCTTTACAGTTTTATAGATTTGTGTGCTGCCCTGAATATAAAATTAAGACCGGTGAAACTATAAATAATGAATGCCATCCACCCCACCCAGAAAAATAAATACAAAAGTCATGAAGCAAGCAACATCAGGAAAATAAGCATCCGTCTAATTTGGACCAATCCTGGAGTATGAAAAATATATAAATAATACATAAATATCATCCTCAAAGAATACAGCATCAAAGTATGTGTATCTTTCAGTCACAAGAAAAAGTCTGATTGAAATAGTCCTTTGTATGTTGGAAGAAAGAATTTCTTCTGAGAAAAATTTGAAGGGAGGGAGTCATAAAAGCACATCCACTTCCATCACTTCCTTATCTAACGCCTTCTGTTCAACTTCATACAAAACTAACTGGGGAGCAATAAGGGGCATCCTCACACAAGTATGACACTTTACTTAATTAAAATGGTCAAATATTTTACTGGGGCATTTATTGTGGATTGTGTGGAAAGCTTTAATTAAACAAGCCATCACAATCTTTAGTAAATGATATATCTATACTCAGATTAAATTAATTTAAGCGATAATTAACCATTTTTATCAACAACTTTCTGTTTTTAGTCGAGTTAAATTATTACTGTAATGTTCCCTTGTTGATGGGGGTGTGTAGAGTAATGGTGATTTTAATTTTAACCTCAGGGAAGGAATGACTGCACACTACAGTTGCTCAGCTATATTCAGCTCATATCCCTTCTACATTAAATTCATGGTGTTATGTTCACCTCAACAGAGGCCTAGTATTGAATTACAGAAGACACTTATAGGGGACGTACCATGCATATTTCCCAATCTATATTTGTATTCTAGGAGTCAAATCGTATAATATTGTATGATTTATGGTTTAAAAAACTGGTCTTTGATGCAGCCCCTCAGTTCAGCCTCCGTCTGAAACAGGCTGTTTAAGCTCCTGTCTCTGTTAGGACCCCCTCCCGATAAGCCCTCTGTGTTCTGATTGGTTAGTTTCCAGAAGTTGCATCTCGTCCGACTTCCAGCAGCTCAGACGAGGCTACATAAATAATCAGTATTAGTAGTTATTTACGTCATTTTCTCCTTCTTTACTCGAAGCAGAAACTTCTCAAACACACCTAAACATGTTTCACTCAAGGTCCACTTTCAGTGCTTTCAAATGAATCTCACAGTCATCACCAGCAGATGAAGTTGGCTCCGTTGTCATGGAGATATGACATGATATAATGGGTTGTATCCATGACAACTGAGCAGATTATTTCTACTGCTTAAGATGCTGGTTTTTGCAAGCTATCAACTGGTCAGTGCTGTCTGGTGGACAAAGTATGTAACACTGGTGACACTGTTTCTAACTTACCTTATTTTAGGGTCTTATTCACAAGTGAAATGGTGTGTGGGAGATTAATTGCAGATTGTCAGCGGTAATTGCAATGTCGGCAGGCTTTTGTACCTGAGTCGTGAGGAGCATGCTCATTCTGAAGGAGAAGCTTTCAATTTATTAGTTGATCTACATTGCAAGTCTCACTTATGGCAGGCCCAGGTTACTCCTCTTCAGTTCGGTCAACAGAATCTCTTTCTGTCTTACCAGAGTATAGATGTTGGGGTTAGTTATACATGCAGGTCACAAGCAAATCTAATGTCTTAACCTTCAAGTCTCAGACAAATGCCAAATTACTCTGTTGACCATGAGAATCAAGCAAGACAAGTCATATGAAATTCATATGAAGGCATACGCAATTACGACGATCTACCCTCGTTTTCGCATTTAAATCAATTCAAAGACAGTGGTCATGAAAAGATGAGTTTTATTTTCAACACATTTCAACGTTAAAGTAAACTGTTGCAGCCTGTTTACACCATGTACATTTTGATATTTGACATTTAGTGGCGATAAACAACAAGCCTCCAAAACGGCTCCAAACATTACACCTGTAACCATTTAGTCATGAGCATGTAGCTGTTTTAATTAGTAACGTGCCTGCATAGGGCTATTTAGAAACAGTCCCCTTATTGTCTTTTACATTACCAGTATGTTTTCCCAATAAAATGCATAATTGATTTGTTAGACCAACCAAGAAGTTAGCTAAAAAAAGACACATTCAAAAACCTTTCTTTGTGGATTTTGTAGTGATGGATGAAGTTGAATGTTGTGGTTGTCATGTCACTGATTTTTGAGCAGCAGACCTTGCATACTGCTGATCTCTTCTTACTATTGTCATCAACAACATAATCCTTGAATGCAAATTCATTAGTTTTGGACTAGCCCCCTCCACGATACTTTCCTCATACGTTGGCTTCTGCTGGTAAGCCACGTCCTAGAAGGTTGCCAGGTTTGCACACACTGCACTAGAAATCACTAACGTCATGTTTCAAAAACAAAACGTTACCTCTCAATATCTTGAAAATTGCAAATATTTAATATATTTAATTTTAAAAAGCCAAATCGTTTCAAGTCATGTGTCTCATGTCTAAGTCATAAATAGCAAGCCAAAGTCAAGTTGAGTCTTGACTCAGACTCAAGTCCCCCACTCCTGGTACTTTCACACCTAACATTCTCTTACCCCCTCTCTCTATCTAATCTCTATCTCTAAAAGAAAAAAAATCTCATTTGCTGCGCTACTTCATACGCCTGCAACCTCGTAGCACTTGTGACAGGTGGAACATCAGACTGAGTGTTGCAGCAATTATTTTTGAAGGCTCCTTTTTTGATCTACTATAGCTTTGACTGTACCTAATTTGTATGTTGCTCTGGGAAAAAAGCAACATACAAATGTAAATGTTAATATATATCTCAACTGGCATTAAAAAAGCATTAGGATCCCCACAGGGGGAGCTGGAGGGGGTGGCTGGGTAAAAGTGCATCTTGGCCTTGGCCTAAAAATGATGGCATATGTCAGTTACCATTTTTATGAAGCATTTTGTCAGATAATTATGCACATCTTTTTTTATCAGTTGATGAAAATTGTACAGGATGTGAATTACAAACAGGAATTTACATTCATCTAGATTATGTATTATTCTGAAGCATGAATAAAACTGTATATATCAAGTTTATAGATCTGGACTTGCAACTTCATTATTGAGTGTTACAAAGCATTTATGAACTGCTTATGTAACCTGAAGGCAAATGTAAACTGTTACCAATTGTACTCCTTCTTGAGAGTATCTAATTTCTTTCTAGCATCTGTGACAGAGCATCTGCTGCTTACCAAGGACACAATTAGCAATTCATCAATCAACTCTCTATCATAGCTAACTCCGATCATGCTCTGCCAAAAAGCATGGATATTAACAAGCAACTGTTGGCAGTCATGTCCCAGGCCAGGCTGTTCTTTGGCTTTGTAATCAATCAATCCATCAATCAAGACTTTATATTGAGGAAAATGTTGAAAAATGATATTGTCAGCTTTTGTCCCACAATAAACACACCTTAATTATTACTGTTTCCTGAAAACACGGACACGAAGTGGCTGTGACAAGGTGTTTTTTAAAGACATTTTCAACACTTCTATTAAGCAGACAAAAAACTTGAAATGTCAAAATGTCAGCGCTGCAGTCAGTGTCAATAATGCAGCCCCAGGGTGTAAATCAATATCACAATTATGGAGTTTTTGTTCCTTGTGTTATTGCTTGAGGACAAAGTTGATCATAAACAATATTTCAACAGTCCAAAACCATGGGAATAAATATTTATTGTCTTGCCTACTCAACGTCTCTCTGGAAAGGCCTCAAGTATGTCAAACTGCAAATAAGTAAATCCATATAAAGACACAGCTATACTAGAGATCCAGCTATCTCTGAGTCATCCATGTGATTGATTTATACTGTTATAAGTATAATTTGTAAATCATTTAAAATACAGTGCTGTAAACTGTTGAGTGTTAATAGTGTAGGTACCTGTATACCATACTGTATACTGACACCAACAGTGTAATTGAGACATTATGGATATAAAATAAGGCTGACAT
The DNA here is from genome assembly GCF_963691925.1 of Scomber scombrus. NCBI lineage: Eukaryota > Metazoa > Chordata > Actinopteri > Scombriformes > Scombridae > Scomber > Scomber scombrus. The sequence continues at coordinate 27,253,963 of NC_084976.1, read as the reverse complement.
TCACTGACGGCAAAGATAAACACTGGGCAAAGTAATGGTACAGAAAATCCCACCTTTCAGCCTGTCAGCAATCCTGCATTACCTCTTAAGTTTAAATGCTGCTGTAAACTGTGCTCACAGCTGAGACCTCTCTGGTGGTGACAGGGCGAGGTCACATCCCTCAGTCTATGACTTTTTTATGCCTGGAGTGCAACATTCCTTCAGTATCACCATCAGGCAATCCGATGCTCCCCTAATGAACCAATTATGATCCTCCGGAGACTATCGGGCTCCTTATTTGCACCTGCTAGCATCTACGTACAATAAATAGCTGTGGAGCATATTCTTGCTTGAATGCATAACATCGCTCTGGGGACAGAAAGATGGATTTGCTATGACTGGGTATTATTCCTCTGGTATATCCCCTTCAAATAAGAACGTCCCTCGCTGCAACTCTCCCTACTGGGACAATCTGCAGCATGACGAAGTGCAATTATGTGCCGCATAATAGCCCGTTCTAACCCTAACCCTGTCTAAGACACGAAGGGCAAAGCAAAACCCTGCGGGACACGCTGTGACTGTGGAGAATTGGGAAGGAGAGTATGTGTGACACATTGACTGAAAAAGCCAGCGACAATAGACTAATAATGGGAGGTTATGCTTCTGCGTGACATCACCAAGAAGAGGCAGCTCATTCAGGATTTCTGGCTCTGCTTGTGATGAGATGCATATAGAGGCATTAGGATGTGCTATGGCTGTTTCCCAGTTACATTTCAGCATAAGTATTGCGCCACAAGTCTCAGGTTGACAGAAAGGACATGTTTTCTAAAAACTCTATCACATTAGAGTTGGCGAGAAAGAGAGGGAAGCAAGCACACTAAGATTTAAAAAGAAAACATGATTTTATGCTTTTATTATGTTTTGTACTTGTGTTATTGTGTGATTGCTGTTCTCACTCTTTATTAGTGTGTGATTGCAGCAGCAAACAATCACTTTGTTCTTCGCATGTTGCCACAGGCCTCCTCTCTTTCAAAATGTAAATATATTTCCCGTAGGAGTTGTAGTTTGGGGTTTTTTTAATATTATTTTTTGGGTTTTTTTGCCTTTATTGGACCGTTGGTGGCACAGAGGCTGACGGGAAGCATCAGGAGAGAGAAAAATGGGTATGACATGCAACAAAGGTTCCTAGCAAGACTTGAACCAAGGATGTTGCGGTTGTATGGCATGCACTCCAGGAATTATAGTTTTAGATATCAAAACTGTAATTGGTTGGGAGAATGCTTTTTCAGCTTTCGTTGTCTCCAATACAAACAGCAGGTGGTCCATCGTGTTTCTTAAACTTACAGATTCTCTTTTCTGTCAAACACTGTGTTTTGCCTTTTCAAAGGCATGAACAATTACTATCAGAGACATGTCTTGTACAGACTACAGTATTTTTCCACAGGAGCAACCAAGTATTTCACACTGACACACATCAGGCTGAAAATATAAAGCTGAAATAAGTTGGTTGAAGAAAAATGATTTAGCTACTATTTTGATAATTGATTCATTGTTTTGTTACTTTTAGGCAATATTTTCAAAAAATCCCAATTTACAGCTTTTCAGTTGTGAGATTTGCTGCTTATCTTTGTCTTTTATGATGGAAAATTAAATGATTTTGGGGGTTTAGGCTATTGCTCTGACAAACAAGATCAAACAATTGATTAATAAGAGAACAAAATCAGAATATTAATCAATACCAAAGTAAATAGTTAGTTACAGCCCTAATCTCACATGAATAGTGCCATTAAAATGAGAATTGAACTAAAATGTTGGCCTGATTTATTTTAGAGGAAACAATTATTACAGTTTTTTTCTGATGACTTAGGCACTATCTTTGCAAAAAACAACAACACACTAACCACAAAACATTACACCAAACCAACAGACCATTATACATCTCTTGTAAAAGCAAACTGTTCTTGCAAAACTCTTCAAACTCTTTTTTTTTTTTAAATGTGTTTTTGCATCATTTGAATAAGCAGACAAAGCACCAACTACACGCTGACAGTCGAAATGAAGAACACTTGGTCATACATGTAGTAAATACACATACACACAGGTATCCAAATGTGTAAAATATTGATGTGTATTCTGAATATAAGAAACTATCAATAGTTAGGGTTTTTTTTTCTCAAAATGATTTAACACTGCTTAAACAACAAAAGCAAAGTAGTAGAAAACAAAATCATTTGTGTCAGAAAAAAAGCATGTACAGTAGAGACCATTGCTTACAGTTTTTCTAGAAGTGTATTATAATATTACAAATTGAGTGGAAAGCAGAGAATGTGCACTCAGTTTGGCACCCTTGGTAAATGCATTGGCTACAAGTGTTTCAAAGATAGTACTTCAATAATCACTGTTAGTGTTTAAAGCGCTTTTAAAAACTTCTACTTAACAGCATCGCCCTTAAAGCTGAATGACAACACCTAGAACCCAACCTTACTTGTTCTTACTAACAGCGCTGCATGTTTATGGAAAATGTAACCATATAAATTCATATAAAAGCTGCACAATTGATTTCAGAATCTATATTACTAACATATGGTTGGCAAAATTATACATATTATAATATTTTCTCTCATGTTTACACTGACTTTACAACTTGTCAGAGTTGTAAAATACTGACTTGCAATATTATATTGTAAAGTGTTAGGCAGTGTTTTGGGACATGATAAGTCTTAAAACCATAGACTGTATATAAAATGGACGTAACATCCGTGACGTCACCCATTGGTTTGTGGACTGCTGCTCGGAAGCCCTAATGCATATCCTGCTTTATCGTCACATATAAAATCAGGGAGGCCAAAATTTCACAAATGAACATCATACTGCATTGAAGAAGGCTTTAAACTAGCGATTGAGACCATAAACACATTTTGAAAAAGTTTACTGAGGTTATAAATCAATTGAGAAGTTGGTGAATTCTCCATTGACTTGTATAGAGACAGAAGTCCTTTTGACACCAAAACGGTCGCCCCCTGGTGGCCTTTTGATAGAATGCAGTTCTAAGTTACTTCTCTGTTGGCCTCATTTCAGAGGACCGGAACTCCCCGCCTGCTTAAAACACATGGATATGCCCTTGATTGGACTTCTTATTTCATATTTAATCATCTTACCGCTTTCTAAAGATACATGCCCACATACAGATACAGATTATTTTTGGTATGAACAGCATTCAGACAGAATTTCAGTCTAGTGATAGCTCAGTATAAAAATGTTCTTGAATAATTCAGTACAAATATTCTACTCCTGATGGAGAGAAATTCAACTTTAAAACATACCTCAGATCGCTGCAGAAAGGGCAGAGTCACTCAGCAGTCGATTTAATCCTGCGGGGGCAGATTTAACAAAACATATGACAAGAACTTTACAATGAAAAGCTTAAGTGATGTAACTATTCATCTGACTGAGTTGGATGATTTAGTCCTCTTAAGTCCTAGATGTGCACAAAATACATGAATAGAGATACATTGCTTCATTGATTAATATTTAAGTTGACTGGAATCAAATTCAGCAAAGATATTTATTGTTTCACTGTTATTAAGAAAAAATCACAAATGGGTTCGATTTGCTGCATTTCTTTATTTGATTTGCTGCATATTTCATCTTTGATTTAATATCTTGACAATGACAATAAAACGGGTTTTTTTTTTTCCTATTTTTTGACATTTTATGGACTCAAAAAAATAATAATTTTTTGTAGCCTGAGCTTGAACTTAAGAGAGATATCCAACTTATTTTGTCTACATAATAATGTGTGTCTGCAACAAACATAAAGGGATAAATACTTCTAGTCTAGCAACAGATGTGAAATATTACATGAAAGTAATCATTTATTTCACTATCACCAAGGTTAATTAGTTTGAAATGGGTAACCAATGTCTCATTGGGTAATTTGTCACACATTGATGAGGTAGACAATCAGTGACTCTGCTGTTGGTTGGTAACGTTAACCCCTTGTGGTATTGTAGTAATCACCTCGCATTCACAAAAATGTGAGGACTCCAAATATCCTTTTTGGAAATCCCCCTGGACCTTTTTGTGAGGAACAAAAAACAGGTATTTACTTTTATTTAGTTTACAGCCCCATACTGCCCTCAACTATTACCCTCAGCCACTGGACTAGAAACAGTATTTTTATTTTATGCAATTTTTACTGACTTCAAAGACATTGTCCTCTGTTTCTGAAGAAACATTGGAAGTTTTCCTTTCTGGGAAGACAATATTTATGCATATAGTCACTGTGGTTCAGAAGATACAGTACAGCCATTTAATGTTGGGTGTCATATTAGGTGTTTTTGCTCCAAAATATGGATGGAAAGGTTAAGATTAAGAGAGAAATTAATTTGTGAAGTCAGTTTGGGCCAAACATCCCATTATTATTGAAGGACAAAAATCAAATCATTTGGGTTTTTGGGGGTATGAAGGTTTGTTTGTGGCTTCACATCCCCATTTTTAGTTCAAATCAACCATAGTCTAGGAGTTTCTCAGTGATTGTTATTCCAGATGTTGTTGAAAAATGTTAAATGTTTGATACATTTCCGTTTGAATGGAAAGGTTCACCTATGCTGCCTTCTCACTGACAAGACTGACTGACATCTCGCTGCTCCCTCCATTTGTCATTGTTTTAAAAGGTCTTAATTGTATTACATGCAAATGAAGAGATTTTGTTTTTGCTCATTATGTATAAAATAAAATGAACAGAACATTAGTGGGTCACCAAATGAGGGAGAGAGGGGAAGGGTGAGAGACAGACAGTGATGATCAGTATGATGTCTCTTATTGTACTAAAATGAATCCTTGTTTAAACTGTGTGACGGTCAGTGTGTCATGTGTGTATATAATACTGCAGGTCAAGGCTGATCATTAGTGTGATTGCTCCAACATTTGGTGTTGAAACTTTGAATGTTTTTTTTAAGTATTAAAATGTATAATGGCAACCTATGGGAGGAATGATGAACCTCAGTTTGAAAGCTAGAATCTCAACAAATACAAATGCTAAAGTATTCATACTTAATGGACAGCTGCCCCACGTGGAAATGCTTAACATATTACAGTTTTTCACGATCTGTTACACACTAGCATTGGGCTTATTAACTAAACCTCCCAAACCTTGACGCCATCTACCAAAAGACAGACCCATTTCCCAAAACTATAAACACTATTCCCCCATTTTCAGTCATGAGCTCATTTAGAAAGCACTGGCGTTCAATATCATTAATTCAAGTCATCCCAGCTGGAACCAATTAACGCACAATTCTCCAGGTGGAAACACTAAATTCAACAAAATTGTTCACACACCTATCAGAAACTCAGGATAGACAGATAACAAGGCCAAGGGACCGTTTAGCTGTGTTACAACAATGGATCCACAATAAATGTGATTTCTTTCCACTGGTGTCGGCAAATACATGGAAATTATTCATATATATAGTATATATGAATAGTATTCATTCTTTATCAGTTTCATACTTTTACAGTATTTCATTATGTAAAGAGACTCTTCTGGGGGAAAACCATAAGCTCCATTATTCATCGCAGTAACAGGTTTTTTTCACAGTAGTGTTTTGAATTGATCTCTCAAGTGTGTAATGGCTATTTTGTAGTGTTTGTGTATTTGAAGGATTTTGTGTGATGTCTGAAGTTACAGTTTGGTGAAAGAATTTGGTTTTGACATGGAAGTTTGAGGTTTGGGAAAACAGAGCATAAGTTCAAAAAATGTGTCTTAGAAAAACATCTACTGAATGTGTCTTAGAAAAAAATCTCTGTCTAAAAAAGACCCCATGTGTGACTTGTTCTTAGAGAATAATGGAGCTTGAAGCTGATGGGGCACATCACATATTCATTAATGTTGATGAAGCCGGCTTTAATCTCTCCAAAGTGAGGATACATGGGAAGAACCTCATTGGGCAGAGGTGCACCATTATCACCATGTGTGCCATCTCTAATGTTGGTATCCTTTGCCACCAACCATCAGCACACACAATACAAAATGCCTTATCATATTTCTTGATGCACTAAATGAAAGACTGGTTTCACCCGAAGATAAAGAGCTGTTGAACCCTGACATGACTCTGTATGTCATCATTTGGGACAATGTTGCATTCCTGCACAATGGCCTTGTGAATGAATGGTTTGCAGCACAGCCCCATATGATGATGTAATTCCTCCCTGCATACTCTCCTTATCTGAACCCAAACTGAGGAATTCTTTTCTGCTTGGAGATGGGAGGTAAAGTATATGATCACCGGCCATAGGACCAGATGTTCCTCCTGGAGGCAATGAATGCTGGTTGCCTGGCAATAGGTGCAGAGGGCTGCCAGGGACGGATACACCATGCAGGGAGGGTTTTCCCTCAATGCATTGCAGGGGAAAAAAACATCCAAAGTGATGCTGATGAGAACGTGTGACCTAATCACAAGAACAAATGGTCTAAATGTGAAGTTCTGAGTATTCTTTATATTTCCACCCATAAATTTCCTTTGGTTGCTTTTATTTTCATTGCTTTCATGTTTTCATTCATAGTATTAGCATTACAGCATTTCAGAGTTTCAAACATATGGAAAAGAAGAATGATATGGATTAGTATTTCAGAGTTTGGGTGAAATTCTTTGTCTTTTCTTCTTTTGTTCTTTGGCTAAGAAAGAATGCAGTTCAAAATCTGTACCAGACTTAATGTCTGAATTTGTGTAGTCTAGGTGCTTACTGTCTCACTTGTCAGCGATATTTCACGGGCACAGACAGACCTACACACAAGAATGAAGAAAGCTTTCTTAGAAAATACCTCTGAACATAATATGTCGTAATTCTCTGAAACTAAAATATGAGAAATAATTTATGGGATTAAATAAATACAGATCAACAAAATCACAAAAATGTATTTTCACATAAATACTGTAGTCTTCCTTTATTGTGGGTATCACTTTGGACAATATACTGTAGTATTTGTGTTTACAATAGTTATAAAATACTGAAACTTCAGATTCCTCAATTTAAAAAAAAATACATGTAGGCTGTAAATCTGTCTAACTAAATAAGTCAGTGACAGTGGTGACTGTATTGAGTCTTTCAGCTTTTAAATATCTGTTGATAAAGATTCATTTATACATGCTAACACCTCTAGGGCCGTTCAGCATATGCATATTCCCTCAGGCCGCTCTTCATTGCTCATTACTCAAAGTATCCTCCTCCTTCTCCTCCTCAAAGTAACCCAACCCTCCTCCTCGGGCTCACTCAATAAGGGATGCTGTTCCGTTTTCTTTTCCAGTTACATCTCCTCAATCAGTGGGCTGATGTCTTTTTCCATGACTGTATTCTACACGGATTTAGTGCCATCCATGTGTTTTGGGAGTTAGGTCTACTATCAGGGCAGCTGGTTTGCAGGTTGTTAGGCATTGCAGTTTTCTGCCCTGTCTCTTTCTGTGCTCTGGGGAGAAGAGGGAAAAGGCTCAAAAAATATATGCTAAAGGGCTAAAGTCTCCCCTTCAGTCTCTGTAGTTGTCAGCCTGCTTCACTCGCCATTCTTCACATGCTTTCTCTTCTCCACCATGGCTTTTTACTACCTGCAGTGTGCAGAGACGCACTTCTCAACTGCATATTTTTGTTGGATTTTATGGATTTATACTGTAAACTGTGGTGATTTCACTGACTTTTGTAATTCATTCAGTTCTGATATCAATGTTTAATTTTCTGACTTAACCTTTCATCCCAAATTTTTGCAGTTTATTTCTTGAGCATTCGAAACAAAAGGTGCTTCTTTCATTGTCATTGCTCACATTCACTCCCCTTTCTGCCCTTATATTTCCATATTAACATTTTTAAAGCTCGGAATCGCCTCTGTTTTTTAATTCCTAATAGTTATCCCATGGGGAAATCCTGGTTTATTCATAACTTGAGGCAAGTTCTTCTTAAATGTGGTCTAAGCCTTCTGCAGTATTCAGGCCACTCCCTCAGGATAGACGCTGCTACTTTGGCGACTATGCAGGGAATAGTTTCATCCTCCTCTCTCCAACAAATGGGCCGCAGGTTATAAGCAGCGTACTCCACATACAGTTTACCTGCTCAAAAAATCCCTCAAACTCTAAGACTCATGGGGTAAGGTGCACAGCTACTGTTGGTTGCTTATTAACGATTTAATATCATTAATTAATTCCTCATCCATGTTTGGCCTCTAACGACTTTTAGACTCCTCCACAGAATTTCTATCTACCCCCTTTTTTTCCCATGTCTTTGTATGTTTACTGTGTAATTGTCTGGTTAAATATCCTTTAATTAGAATTGACTTTAGTTCAATTTCTCTGTCACAATCAGATGCTTAGTGCTACTTTATACAATATCATCACGATTTAGCACTTTGTCTTTCAGACCTGTTATTCTGCAACCCACCTCCTTCCCATCACCACCATGACGGCCATGTTGTCCAGAGAAACCCAACTAGCTGTAAGATCGACCATCTGCTGGTCCCATTGCACCACAACCAGCATCTAGACTACCGTGGATCCTGTCCTAGTTCATATCTTCATAAGGGCCCACACTTACGAAGATGCCTCACATCGATGGAGTGTAATGGTAAAATATTTGTGTTGCTTATCACAGTAACCATTGTTATTCACTTTCAATTAATTTCTTCTTATTGAAATGCCATCCAGACAATCCTGTCCATGCTTATGCAGGTTTGACTCATAACCTTTAACACCACCATCAACCACCATCTCCCACTTTCCCTCTCCCATCTCAGAGTAGCAGTTTCCTCTATCATTAGAGCCTCAGAGCAGAGTCTCACCAGCACGCTCCACCGGGCCCTGTGAAAGGATGCCAGGTTAGTGCATTTGTGTGTGGGCAGGTACGTGGACGTCCAGGTACAGCCAGGTTAGTGTCAAAGGCAGCCTGGGGGACAATGTGTCCGTTTGTGTGTGGGCAGGTATGTCGGCATCTAGGCACATCAACAACAACAACAGCAGCTGCGTTCATTTCCTCCAGTCAGTGCCTGCGTTTCATGAAAATCACCACTTTTTTTTTTTTTTTATGTCCCTGGGTCAATGCTGCTATTAGACTGTGTAAACATATTCTCTAACACTGATGGTTCATGTTTTATAAGCTCTTACAGTGTTCATTGATTAATGCTACCACTACAAATAATAATCATGATAATAATGATCATCAGAGGTGTCTTCAGGTTTTGAGCTTCAGTCTCAGAGGTTTAGAATAAACCTAAGTACAAAAACAAACTCTGTCTTTTTAAACCACTGTGAAGACGTCGACACTGCTACACTGTAAAACTCCAAATAAACTTTCAGAAAACATTCTCCAAATCTATCCCAACCTTTTCCAACCTATTCCAAGCCTCAGTCATTTTATTGGCTGTGCTGGTGATGAGTGAAATCTCTACACAACATGACACAAGTCTTGCAGCAGTGTTTTTTAGAGTGAACTTTAAAAAGGTGAAATATTTGTATGGAGTATGGTGAGACTTCTTAAAGGATTAGTGAGACAGCAGCTGAATAAAAACAGAATCAAAAGAGGATTTTCTCTGTAAATCAGTGAAAACCTATGTATAGTCTGCAGAGGGATGAAGGATGACGGGACATACAGGTAGAAGTTTGACAAACTGTGGGTGTAATCTGATTACCTATGATACCTCTTGTACTTTTGGAGCAATTGAAGTCCAAAATGACGACTTTTAAAGCAGTTTTCAGATCTCATCAGTGTGTGACATCATCATGCACAGACGAGAGCAACGATGAACGAAGCCAAAAATGTGTTTACCCAAAAACCCAACTAATATGCAGAACTGAATTGTAACCAAATTTGGTTGTACATGCCGCCACATTGCAAACGTGTGTAATATCTGATACAGCTCTACCCACAAGGGTCACTACAGTAACAATATAACATCATATTTCATGATACATCTATAGTTCTGTTGTCTTTGATAACATGAAACTTGGTACATAGTTTCTCTGTTAGCAACTGCACAATATATTGAAGCATGGCACCAATAGCTACACCTTGCTGTTATTGATAAAACACCACTATATCTCTTGAACGCATGATTCAATTACCACTGATTTTGGGTGGTATCTTTTGACGTGAATCACTATCACTTTTTGCTGGGACTCTTTCAGAGGCTGGGACATTGAGTAGCAACAGCAGCTGCAGCAATCACACACATTTTCTTCAGCAAATATCCTAGTCGAAATTGTTGGCTCTGAAATTTCCCTTAGGACTCAAATGTGGCCATAGGACAGCATCAGACTGCAGAATTGACAATTCAAAATATTTTGACAGCAGGACAAACTTCCAATCGCTACTGTCAAATCTAAATGATGTCCACTGTCTCAGGAACTTAAAAAAATCCTCGTAAGTATGTTGCTAATGCACTATTTTAATAATTAAAGGTTTTGTGGGTCATTTTTCGAGCCTAGGAAAGCTCCATGTTGTCTCCACTCTTTCCCTTCACTTTTCCTCTCTTCTATTTTTTTATACTGTTCTTTTTACACCACAAAATTATTTCCATCACTTCTACTTAAGTGACATTTACAAATGAGGGTAAAATCAGGAAGGCAGTGGATCTCAAATTGGAAAAGGCATTGAACTGAAGATAATGCCACCGGCTCCATAATATCAAACCAAATGATATGAAATGTCAAATGATGTGAAATTGTTGCAGAGCTGAATTTTATGCTCCTTCCTCATCAATGCAGCATTTTTTTTAGTAACCCCCTTTGGGCTTTTGAGTTAAGACCTGATTATTGTTATGAAGAGTGACCCTGAATATCATATCCAGCCGAAAAATTTTTTTTTTTTCTTTTTTTGTAATAAAAGAAATAAAAAGAAAAGATCTGATTAAAAGAAATAAAAATAAATGCTCCAATTAAAATGAATCAAATAAAAGGTCAGTTCATGCAATGCTTCGTTTAAGCATTAATACAACAATTTAGAATACTGAGTTGAATGCACCTTACTGCGCATTTTAATGATTATTTCTGTGCCTCCAGGCCAAAAATAAAGAAAATCTATCTATTTGGTGCAGAGAGGGAAAGACATGATGGTTTTATTTCACCAATGTACTGCATGCTGTTGAGATTTACATGCAGCTCATACGCTACATGTTGAGAAATGTCTTCACAACAGCTGCTGGATGCACTCTCTCCAGTGACATCCAATCTAAAACAATGTTTTCCGTATGAATGGCAGAATTTTCAATTGCCGTTACCCAGGTTTCAGCAATGATGGTTGTTTTTTTTGTTTTCTCAGCACTCTTTCTCTGAACAGACTCTCTCAGTTGCTGTTAATCATGATCTGCTTTCAGACATTGGAAATGCAGTTAATTTAGGTTAATTTGTGAAACAGAGAACAGAATGAAGGGCCTGGGTCATTGTTTAATGCAAGCAGTCAATTACTCCGTCTCTAATGAGATCAAACTGATGAAGGCCATCAAGAGTAACATAAAGCCTTATCAGTCACAGATTAATAGAGTCAGTTTGAACATTTAGGATGTTTGAATGAAATGAAACGTTCACTCTTCAGAATTTCTTCCAAACAATCTTATGGTCAGTCTCTTGACCCTCAAAATCGTGTTCAGGATTAATGATCCGTATTCGATAAAGCTTTGAAATACATAGTTGTAAACACAGTATAGACATGGGTTATATCTAATTAAGGGCCTGACCTCAAAGCCTTTGATATGTGACATGGGATGAGCAGAAAATCCCATCCTGCTCATGTATTCTTCACCTCCCCACTGAACCCGTGCCCCTTATTCCATTACATTTGATTTGGGAACCCATTCACGGTCCAGTGACTCCCATTTTCTCATGGGATTATCGACAGGGAGCTTCCATTTGTTCTAATCCATCTCTTTGTCATTCAAGAGCCGATGTCGATCCCATAATTATATCTTCCAGTCGGATCTGGCTGAGAGATTTGTATGTAAAACAGTAAGAACCTGAAATCATCACCTGAAAGATAGAGTAGATTTGAATACCTACCATTTAGACTGATGGGTTTTTTTTTCCTCTAAAGAGGGTTCTCTTCACCGATATGGAGTCAGAGGCATGTGTAGCGCAATATTTCCTTCTTTTCAGGGTCATGTATTTTGTATTTCTTGGAGTCATTCGGCGTCTTCCACGCCAGATGTGCAACACCCACAGCTCTGGAGGAGCCTCGGTTTTGTGATAAGAGGAGAGGTGAAGGCAGCTCATGTTTATGGCATGGCAGTGATGTACTTATATGTGACCCCGAGGCAGAAGAGCAGATGCTTCATTACCCTCTCTGTGCGTCGCCAGGATTATAACAACACATGGATATGGAAATAAAGGCTCACAGACTCCGTAAGGAAGGCGAGATACACCGTGAACCTGGATGTTCACAAGCTATGGCAGTATTCAGGAAAAATAATGTGCATGTGTAGATGATAGATGGATAAATTAATAAACAGATTAACAGCGATATATGTTGTATATGCTCACTGATATTAATGGACTGTTGAAAATATGAATAACACCTCTCAGCATACAGTAACACATTACAATTCAACAGCACAACTACAACTTCTAAAATGCCCATTCAATTGAATTAACCTCTCTATAACTGTTTCAACCAAAACTGCACATCATGAAAGTGGGATTAATTGCAGGAATGTTGTTAGTTATTGGACTACATGAATTTTGTCTTGGTGTACTTAAACTGGCAATTTTAACCCTCCTGTCGTTCCTCTCGGGTCAAGCTGACCCCGTCTCTTTTGACTGTTCCTTCTTTCCTTCCTTCCTCCCTCTTTCTTAAATTTTTCCTTCGTTCTTCCCCATCTTCCCTCTTTCTTTGCTCCCTCCTCCTTTCATACTTCTTTCCTCACTTCCTTCCATCCTTCCATCCTTCCTCACTTCCTTCCTTCCTTCCTTCCTTCCTTCCTTCCTTCCTTCCTTCCTTCCTTCCTTCCTTCCTTCCTTCTCTCCTTCCTTCCTACCTCTTTTCCTCCCTCCCGCCCTCCTTACTCATTTCCTTCCTTTCTACTTTCCTTCCTCCCTCTTTCCTTACTCCTTTCCTTCCTTACTCCTTTCCTCCCTCCCTCCCTCCTTACTCCTTTCCTTCCTCCCTCCCTCCTTACTCCTTTCCTTCCTTTCTCCTTTCCTCCCTCCCTCCCTCCTTACTCCTTTCCTCCCTCCCTCCCTCCTTACTCCTTTCCTTCCTTCCTCCCTTCCTCATCCCTTCCTTCCTTCCTTCCTTCCTTGACCCGGGAGGACAACAGGAGGGTTAACCAGAACTATGTAATATCCTTGCTGCATTGTTTGGCAGGTTATAGAAAAAGGTTTTAATAATGTAGTCCAATGCCCCTGTAGTAAAGGTAAGGTCTTTACTAGTAGAATTCAAATAGGTAATATTCAATGTGCATTTATTGCATAGGTTAGTATGAAGCACATGACAGAAACTGGCGCTACATTAGTTTGTATTAAATAACACAGTACAGGAAACACTTTGCAAACGTGTGGGGTTGAATGCATTTTATTTAGTTTTAGATTGTTGCTTTTTTTTTAACATGCATTAATAATGTGGTCTGTTTGTAGTCATTTTAGCCGCCTCTAAGCTGGTACTAATTGAAGGCGGACCTTGTGAAGGAAAACACACACTTATTTTGGCTAGTTACTTCAATATTGAATTATTATTTTTTACACTTGTGTAATCAAAAAATTGAATTGAATTGAGTGTTTCACTGTTTCCGCCATTCTTAAGATGAGATCCAATGTGTGTGTTCAAATCATTTGCCTCTACTGTCACGTGTACTATCGAGGGTGTTTGACCTAAAAGGCTCCACATGGTGTCCAAACAGTAATTTAAAAGGTAGTTAAGGGGTGTCCAGTGTAGTTTAATGTGGACTTCAGATTGTCTATTGTTTTATATAATGTGTAACATAACTTACGATAATTCAGACAAAAAAAGGTGTTGAGGTCAATGTCAGTGGCAGACTACATGGACACATCTGGTTGGTCATCCTAACAGTCACATGACCAAATGTAGTCCATTACTTTCTTTTGCAATGCAGAGCTACTTCCAGGTTCAATGTGAAGGTTTATCGGGATGTGGCACCCCTGTTTTCAACGATTAGTTGATTTAACTGATGAGTTGATCGACAGAAGAATAATTAGCAGCTATTTTCATAATCCAATAATCAGTGTAGTTGTTTTAAAGCAAAACTGTCAAAAATGTGCCTTTTTTTGGTAAATTTGACAGTCAACTGAACATATTTGGTTTTTGGGCTGTTTATTAGGCAAAACAAGACATTTGAAGGTGTCACCTTTCACTGCTTTGTGTCATTCTAAACGATTAATACATTCATCAAGACAATAATCATTACTTGCAGCCTGTAGATTAAGAAACTAAATACCAACCAATGGAGTTGCTCACCAACTGTGATATACATCCTTTTTTATGCTTACTAATGAATTACTATTATAGATTATGAATACAGCTATTGTCCTTTTATCTCATAAAGTTGACTTAGCTCATAAAATCATTAATATTCAGTGTATTCATAGAAATTTGCAGTTAGATGGCTGTTGTGATGATCTCCTCGTCTTCAAGTTTATTCTTCTCAGTTTTTTCCTTCTGACAGTTTGAATTGAGCCCAACAGCACATGCGGTGAAGCCATGTGACCAATAGACCTTACAGGTTTTTTTTTACATTTTTTTTATTCAACTCAGAGATTTCATCTCACTAACTTATGTTCCTTGCAGTCCCGAAGCATTTGCTCTCTGAACTCAGTCCAAAGAGATCTCAATCCCAACGGAATAGAGAGAGACTCCAGAGAAACTCCAGAGGGCAGACGATCAAACTCAAAAGCACTTGTAAATCCAGAGACTGAAAGTAAGGCTTTAAAGGGCATTTTTATTACACCGTGAGGAGGCTGTGATGAATGGGATGCAGTGTAAACATTTTCACAGGGGAACTCTATTAATGGTGGAGCGTATGACACGGTGAAAAGCAGACAAATGCAGGAGGTGTTGTGGAGGGAGATTTTTGTATTGAAGGTGTTTTTTCTCCTGATTTTGAAGGTGCAGTGTCAGCTTACTTCCTGTGATTTTTGCTTACAGAGTCAGAAAGATTGGGTCAACCGGTCACAGCATGGCACAGATTCCCTCAGTTGCATAGTGACTCTTTTCAATGTCATTCTGACGCTTTTGGAAACTCAACCTTGTATATCCACACACTCTAATAGGCTTAGTGAGTAAAGGTTATAATAAAAGACATTTTTCATCATAAAACCTGAAGTTTATATAAATGTTTTAGTCAGTTGAAAACGTATTTTAAGAGGTTGCTCAAAATACAAATAAAGATAATAGTTTTAATTCAATACATACCTGCGTATTTTTGCCTTCACTTAACAATAGAAACATATTAAGTTAGTGCACCTTGTATATCTAATGAGCATCATTTAAAAGCTGAGGAGAAATTAGCTCGGATTTGTTTTGCTGTCGGATTTTGCCCACCACAAGAAAAAAAAGGAAGGGGAAAATAGGAGCTTACATCCAATATCCAAAGTTGTTAAGTTTCTATTTAGCTTCATTTTATTTATAACGGCCACAGTGCTGCTTGAAAGGTTGATAAAATGTTACTTTTTGTCTTTTCCGACAAAAAATGGTAAGAGAGTAATTCTTCATTTTAATCTGAAGTTGGCCCCAGTTGATTAAGATTTGGTCACCAACAGCTGCTGGGTCTTATAACATTAATGACTGAATCTAGCTGTAACAAATTTAAGTTGAAATTAAATTGGTTGGTTAACTGAGCCGCAACTAAAAATAACAATCACACTTTGTGTAAACATGGACTGATAAAACCATGTTGTGAAAAGGCAACGTTAAGTAATTAGCACATAAAACGTACTAGGATATTTTATTCATTTCAAGCTATTTTACTCCAGGTTTCTGTTGTTAAGTAGACTAAGACTGCCATGTGTGCACCATTTGTATCTGCTGATACTAAAGTTTGCACAATTCAATTACCTCTTACAGAGCTAATTGTTCCGTGATTTGGCATAATGACATTTCCCTGTTCAGTAATCTGCTGCATAATGGTAGACAGGAGGCAACGACAGCTAGTTAATAGTTAGCATTTTAGTTTAGATGGCGGTCAGTAAGCAGTTGCAAGATTTTTTTGTTTTTTTCTCCTACACAGGATGGTTCAATGAGAAGGAAATAGATTGCTGTCTGGGGTGACTGTCTGAGAAGAAGGAGCAGGATCACTTACGAGAACACTTGATAGATAAATCAGACACTTATATTCAGACACGCTGCACTTTGTGTTCGTCCCCTTTTTAAATATGATGACATAAAACACTGAAATGTTCATTCTGGCCTTCTTGTGCCAGGATGGTGGGGATATTATTGATGAAGTGATGAAGATCATCATCACCAGAGGTGTCGTAATGTATGATCCAGCCAGAGGAAGGCTGGATCGAAGGAACAGGATCCTGAAAGACTTGGATATACCCAGAGCCTGTGCCTTGCAAATGGGGCTGATATACGTGTTCAACCTCAGCTACCCAAAAGAACTGAAAACTGTTTCGAAGTATTTCAAAAGATCTTAATTTGAGTTTAGTTGAAATGATGCAATATATTGTTGCGTAACCTACTTCAGCTAATCCACGTTACTAAAACATACGCAGTTTAACCTTCGTGTCGTCCTCCCGGGTCAAATTGACCCCGTCTGTTTTGACTGTTCCTTCTTTCCTCCCTCCTTCTCTCTTTCTTTCCTCCTTTCCTTCCTTCCTTTCCTTCCTCCCTTCCTTCCTCCATCCCCCTTTCTTCTGTCCTTCCTTCCTCCCTCCCTCCTTCTTTCCTACCCTTCTTCCTTCCTCCCCCTACCTTCCTCCCTTCCTTCTTTCCTCTGTCCTTCTTTCTTTCCTTCCTTCCTCTTTTCCTTTCTCCCTCCCTTCCTCCTTCTCTCTTTCTTTCCTTCCTTCCTTCCTCCCTCCTTTCCTTCATTCCTTCCTTCTTTCCTCCCTTCTTCCCCTATTCCTTCTTCCCTCCTTTCCTTCCTTCCTTCCTTTCCTTCCTTCTTCCTCCCTTCCTTCCTCCTTTCTTCCCTTGACACAAGGACAACAGGAGGGTTAATACAATAGGCCTGCAATGACTCCTCCCCTCATCAAGGTTTTAAAGTTCTATGTTTTTTTTGTTCTTTGGCGGCTGTAGTTTGTGTTCAACTGTATTGTGTTGTCCTGATGTATTTCTAATATTTAGTCTACCTTCCATGATATGATTGTGTGTCTGTATAATGCACAACAATTTTGCAACAAGCACAAATCACAAACTATACAGTGTCAACATCACTATAAAGTGGAATCAATGCCTCTCTAAAGCAGCTTCAACATAAACTGAACATGATTAACACACTCGATGTATTGCAAGACTGTGAGAAACTGCATTAGCTTTAGCGTAAATGTGTAAATTGTTCAAATTAATTTCTGATGTTTGTGTTTGAGTCAGGTTTATTTACCATGTTCTCTACAAAAATGACACAGAAAACATGTTGCACATTGTATATTCATCTGGGAGAGTACATGTAGCCATTTGATGTCAATTTGCACGGACATTTCTGAGTAGAATGGAAGTAAAATAAGAATAGTAATTTAGTAATTTGAGCACTTAAAGTCACCGCGACGTTTTAATCAATATTAACTTGATTCAACTTAACTAAGTATGTAGAGCTCAAAGTAAATCGTGTTGGTTGTACTAAACTAATTGAGTTAGTCTGCCCATAAAAGACTCGTATGACTAACTTAATAATGGTCGAGTCGGGATTCATTAAAAAGTTGCATGCATATTATAATCTTAGTTTATTTAAGTTGATGCAGCGTATTCTTTGACAAGTGACAAGGGTGTAAACAAGACTCTCCAGTTATGACCTGAAGGATGAAAAAATGAATAATTTCATGTTGCCTGAAGGGCTCTAAACTGAAACAACATTGTCATGTCTAAACCATCGAGTCTATCTGTACACAGGTTAATGCCCACTTGATCTGAGAGGTTCGATAATTCAGCACAATGACATATAAAGGCAAACATTTTGTTGCACATTAGAGCAGCACGTTCCGCATAGTGGCAATAAGAACATATTAGAGCTGCTTTGGATAACTACACGCCCTCAGTGGTCCATTTATTCAGAAAGCACACTTCATTTGAAAGTGAAAAATCAGTGAACAAGCATGAAGATGAGACATGAGTGCATCTTCAGTCCAAGCATTGACTTTTTAGTATTATTTATGCTGCCTGTAGGACTAAAGTGACGGCCTCAGAAACATGACAACGGGCCAATGCAGAAATAGCTGTTTCCAGACAGGTTTGCTTCTCCTATACAGGGGAAAGTGCAAATTCAATTACTTATTTGTGCATGTATCTAGCCTGCAGGCCTTGCCTCACAATCTAAATGGTAATCGCGAGCCTATTTATTTTTGCTGCGGAATCTAACAGCAGTGTTATATTGGTACCTTGTGTGGACGCTCCTCCACCAACATATTTTCATTAACTCATGGGACGCTTGACATAATGATTATGTTTAATCCCTGGTAAAGCAGCCATTGCTTTGTAAATGGCATGAATAAAGAGTCATTTAGAGGTAAATGGAGACATAGTAATTGTATATTATTTTTCTAATCTTAATTTACTTCAATTCCAGTCACTTCCTTATTATTACCTTTCAGTTATCTTGTGCCATGAATTCTGAAAACTTTCCTTATTCAGTCATATTTTGGTACCTGTTAAACATTTTTACCTTCACAACCTGGTTTGACTGAATAACAGCATTCATGGGTGACTTTCAGATGGACAATCGGTTGGAGTGTTTGTTTGCCCCCAGCTTCACCCTGCCAGGCTGAATAAGCTGAGACATTGTTTTGATTTCAGCCTGAGCTCCACTACTGCCTGTATCAGATTGTCTATGAAGGGGGAAGAAAACTACTACACCCTGCCCTGCAATCTTCACTGGGCTGAAGTAAATTGCTTTCATTTTGGCAAGGCTCCCCCTTTGTTATAATGTGACAAGGCTACTGATTAGACGAGAGGGGGATCAATAAACTGTCAAGCTTGTGGCTCAAAAGCAGTACAGGGAAATCAAGAGAGAGACTTTCTCCACCCTGTCACTGGCTGGAGTTCACACAGAGCCTCCAGTCTTGAGGGTTTACACCCTTCATGTGAACTGACACTCGGGAGTTTAATCTCATGACTAACCAGTTTCAGGATAATAATGTGGCTACTTCTGTATCGTAAACATTGTGTTTTCCATTTTATGTTTTATTAATTTTTTATTAATTAAATACAAATGGATGTAAATATTTGATATTATTATTACAGGATCATATTTGTTGACTTGTTGTCATTATAATTGTGATGCAACCTGAGACTCATTGTCTGGTGCATTATAAAACTGTTCAGATCATTATATACAACAATAATCATGACATCTGAAATATGAACAATAAGGATCAAAGACAAGCAGTCCTACAAACCCAACATTTTAGTTAAGAAATCACCTTGGAATTAAAAAATATGAATAAATAAATTGTGTGAAGCAGTTATTCCCAAGCTGGGCTACATGTACTCCAATTGCCAGGGGGTACACGGAAAGATGTGCAGGGGCTCATCCAATTTGTAAGAAGAAAAAAGAAAAAGAAAAAATAATGAACACATAAGTATTATAAATTGGTGTGAGAATGATCTATAGTATACGTAATGTCACAAATAAACCAACAACCATGCTCAAGACATCTTAAAAAACTAACACTGTATTATTATTATGTCCATGTTCAGTTGTCAAGTCAAAATAAACGACTTTATGTACTGAATAAATGGTAGAAATGGCCTTCTTCTACCGATCCAAGAGGGGTAGTAGTACAAATGCTTGATCAAACACACTGCTTATCCATTCATTTATAGTTCCAGGATCAATAAAAAAATAATAAATATACAGTATATTCTGTTATATTATAATAAACAGTGTTAAATAACGTCCAGTTTAAAATAATTTCCTATGAGCACACTAAGGATATAATGTTTGTTGCAGATGAAGGACTACTTGAGCTCATCTGATAGGGCTGTAGTTTATACGTCAGACAACAACGGTTGGCCTTATTGTAAATTAAAGGTAAAGATACTCATGTTATGTGTGTAAAATGTAACCTGAATGTCAAGTTAGCGTAGTAAGCTGACTTTTTTAAGGGAGGTTAAAGGAAAGAAATCAGTGGAGCCAGATGTTTTTCCACCTATGTGTCTCTTGTTCATGTAAGTGTGTTGGCATCGGTCAGTATGTCGTCTGCAACAAGCGTCAGTCAACACAGAAACGTGCCTGTCTCTAGTCGTGAGCCACCTCAAGCCATCTGTGATGCAATGAAATATTTTTTCTTTCTTTTTTTTGCTGAAGGGACCAATGCTCATTGACAGTGATGTTGATAGGACAGGGCAGGTGTCCTTTTGATGTCCTCAGCACAGTTATTAACAAGTCATATTGTATGTGAAAACCAATCATAAAGGATAACAGGCAGTAATAGCGGTTGTCTCAGTATAATTGTTTAGAACTCAGGATGCACAGAGAGAGAGGGGCGGTGAATGACATGCACAGCACAGACAGCTTTACGCTCACCAACATTTGAAGATTGTCCTTATCCATGGAGGGAAATGGAGCAGCAGGTAGCTATCTGCCATCCAATTAGGATTATTCACAGAGTTCAACAAGCATACACCTGAAAACACATTTTCATAAATTTCCAATACCCTTCTTTAATGATAAAGATAGGGGGATGCTAATGAATGTCGCAGAGTTAGACACATCCCTCCAGTAAGCATCAGCCAATCACATTTCAGATCTGTTTATCTATTAATGAGTGTATAAGAGTCTCAGCAGTGCCTGCAGTGTAAACTGTAAATGCACCGTGAAGTAATCTCTACGTTTAGTTCATTAAGCCTGAAGCTTGATGAAGCCCTTTCACACATCTGACACCATCCAACATTAGTGCTGCTAAATGTGCGACAGCTGTGGATTTGCGACAAGAGGAAGGTAACACTCGTTGTTGTTAATGCACAACAGGGATAGACCTTTATTAAACATGATACTCAGGGAATAATGCTGGGTATTTGGATACGATGACAAAACACGCCACGCTTACCTGTAGCGCCAGTTTAAACTTAAATAAATGACACCACATCAGGTAAGCATGCCTGATTAAAGATATATAGCTTCCTGCTGTGCACTGTTGTTGAACATGCAATGGTTTGGCTTTTCAAAGGTTTTCACAGAAAATTACACCACAAGACTGAAATGGCTTTGCATACATAATACCTACCTTCCGGATTATCCCCTTTGAGAATTAAAGAGTTGTTGATAGAAAGCCCAGGGGGCACAAGAAACAGCCACTTCACTTTGATCCTAACAGAAAGATGGCGGCCTCCCAAAAATATCATCTCTCCTCAACTTGACCCACTTGTTTGCTCTTATCTTCAGCGTGTTGAGGGGGAGTGAAATGACACACTGTTGCCGGTAGAAATTGATTCTGAACCTTTTTCTCTATATGACAAGGTATTTAGTAGATTTTAAGTGTTATATGATATATGCCATTTTGCGGATGCTTTTATCCAGAGTGAGTCACCGTGTTGCAAGTGCATGCATTATTACCATGAGTGGACCTGGAGAATATCTGAGCTATAATATACTCAGTGAGCTATACAAAACTGCAATCATGGGGGCTTAGACAGACAAAGTCACTCATATTGAAGGCTGGTAGCAGATAAGAATATGTCACCTTGTTTAAACCGCCTCTGTCTGCAACAGAGCTGCGTATGACATACGTATATGACTACAGGTCCTTGCTGTGTCACGACTGCAGCTAGATCACTGAGCCGGACAAATTCAGGTCCCCGGCAAGGTGACTTGTCATGTGTGCACAGGTCGTGTATAACCTCCATTATACTCTGTGTCTGAGATGGAGCACTCAGATCAGATAGTAGAAAGGGACCCTTACTTTTGTTAACAACCACTAACTTTGTCACTGCCACCATTCCAGATGTTTTGTATCTCACAAGTGTTGCTTGTTATCCTGTTGGGTTTAATGACCCACAACGCAAGCCTGAAGAATCCAAAGGGACACCAATATTAGTCTTCCTTAATAAAGTCAGTTTGTTTTAGTAAGATGTCACAATGTGTTTCTAAATATGGTGTCTATTCTGACATTTTTTTAGCCTGATGCAGATGCTCTTATCATCAGCAGCAGAAACACTTGGTTATGATCTCTTATAATTGATTTCGCTATGAGCGTACGCCCTCAAAAGATGTTGGGGGAAATACACTGAGAGACATCATTTAAAATATTAAAAGTGTAAACGAGGAAATCTTTCCCCGCGCCGTTTTAGTAATCATCATCGTCAAACAAAGTGCTCTCTTTTTTTTTTCAGCATTAACTGGATTGTCTGGATTCATACAATAAGAAATGGTTACATTAATTAAAAAAAACAGAAAAAATGTGGGGGTTTTTTTGTTGGGTTTTTTTTTTTTCTTTCCCCACGTACAGCAAGGAAGGAATCTGAGTGAACAAGGACTGTGCCAGTGAGATAAGGTGTAGAGTCTCTTTTGCCGTCTTATCAGTATCCTCTGCAGTCTTAGTACCGCCACAGCTCCAGTGGGAATTGACAATAACAACCAAAATGTTTTTTACCCTTGCTTTTTTTTCTGCAGATGGATTTGCAGGATCTTAAAGTATGAAAGCCATTGCCAAGTCCTAGTATTAAACGCTATCTTCCCTCATTTAGTCAGAGAGAACTCCAGGAAACTCAAATACGTTTCCTCAACTTTACAGGTGTTATTGACACGGACACACTAGAAGGGCATTCTACATTTCCATCAGTCTCCGCATTGGTTTTGTAGTGTTCCTAGCAATACAAATGAAAGCAAATGTTGCGGCTGAGACTGGAGAATTTTGTCATAGTTTAGGGCCGGGTGAAGTTCTTTCAACAGGAGTCGGTGTCACTGATAAACGTATTTTTCGGTAAACGTTTTTGATACTTAATACAGTGAATATGGCTCATAGGTGGGATATTTTGTCATTACTTTGTTCAAATTCTCATATCACAGCCACACAGCAGTGAAAATGTGAAAACTTTAAATGTGCATTCAGATGATAATGTTTACATAGAAGTGCAGTGCTGATCCAGCAGGGGACAGTGCTTTATGTAAGCAGCAAATATTGTGTTTTTGTCTCAAACTAATGTAAATGTACGACAACATGCATTCAACACAAAATCTGAAAAAAAGCTGCAACATTTTAAAGAACAGTAACCTGAAAATAAAGACTTGGGACATCTGCAGTGACAATGCCATCATTTAGAAACACTATAAAAGGTGCAGTGTGTAGAATTTAGTGGCATCTAGCAGAACTTGGTAGAAATTAAATGTAATATTGTAATAAGTGTGTTTTAATTAGTATATAATCACCTGAAAATAAGAATAGTTGTGTTTTTGTTATTTTAGAATTAGCCTTTTAAATCAATATATAAAGCAGGTCCTCTTGGACGGAGCCCACTATGCTGCAACGCCATGTTTCTACAGTAGCCCAGAATGGACAAACAATGACTTTAGAGAGGACCTTTCATGAGTTTCGTGGCCACTGTAGCTTCTCTTACACGCTTAAACAGGGTGAGGGAGGAGATATTCAATTGGTTGCAATCTATAACTTCACTGCTAGATGCCACTAAATCCTACACACTGGTCCTTTCAGTATAAGTCCTGCATTCAATGTTCCTGTCCAGTGTTATACTATTAAATATTATATTATTCAATGTTTAAAAGTTAATTCTTTAGCATAGAAACCACATGAAATGTATCAGCCCTACTCCAAGGTACATTTAGCAGCTATTCTGGAGCTTTTGATCATATCAGTGCCTGAAATGTACAGATTGCAGTTTTTTCCCCTGAACCCTTAAAAGACGACTCATGACTCTTATTTATTTAGTAAAAGCTGAGGTTCAGAGTTCATTTTTATAGTTGGATTTATTTATTTGATCACCTTCACTGATGTATTGAAATGTAAATAGCAAATTCATGTTGTTGTGTGAGCGAGATTTAAAAAGCGGTTAGCATTTGATGTATGTCTTTTATATATTGTATATTTTACACATGTTTTTGAACTAGGGGTCAATGTTTGCTCTCCATTCAGTGTGATAATAATGTCACTGTGACGCTGTAGTATAAGAAATCCTACTGCTAGGCTAGCTGTGAATAATCACTGGATTTCTATCCGGTGATTATTCACAGACTTTTACGGTGAACTATAGATATTTTCAGATACTGTATTTAAGAACTTGAACGTGCCAACTTGTCAGAGATAGAAAAAGTAACTATCTAGTCTCTGTCACAAATATGATTCATTATGCTTCTGATTGTGTTATTTGATTACATTGTCTGGAAACCTGACAAAGCTCCCTTTGTGTATTCATTGAGTGATCATGTAATTCTCCACTACAGTAGCAGGTGGAAACATTGAACACATACTGATGAGTACTTTTGTAACAATGCATGATATTTGTCATAATGTTTTTTGATATAAAAGTAGCTTATATTCATAGCTGCTAGATAAATGTAGTGCAAAGTATATTTAACTCAAATTGTGAAGTAGGAGTCTCACAATGGTACTCAACAACAAAAGACTTTGATAAATGTACAAAGGTGCATTCCACCTCTACCTACCTATCTAAAAGCACTGAAAAAGAATCTACTGAAAAATGAGCTTTAATAACATGAACATGGTGTGATTCTCAGGAAGTGAGCAGGCTGAAGTCGGTATTGTTACATTTTGCTTTGGAAGGTATATAAAGCAACAAAATTGCTCAAGCAACTTTTGAATAATATGACGTATCTGCCCCTGTCCAATTTTTTTTATGAAACTCTGCTCCATACTTGGCTATAAAAATGAAATACGTACATTTAAAATACATTCTCAGACATGTTAACAAGCACCAGATATATTAAATGATTAATTCCACCAGGAGAGACAAAAGAGTGGATCAGGCTTCCCCTCACTCTGCTTGCACAGCTCATTTTTGTCCTTTATGTGACATATAGAGCAGAACAGAGGGACCGCAGAGAGGTAACTAATGTATCCAGGTGGGTCATATGTAGCTGGCTGTATAATAAGCAGAATGGGATCAAATTTTTGAAAGTGGAAACAGATCAGGAAGAGTGTTCCTCCCCCTGTGAAAGTAATGTAGTGACCTTGACCAGACTTGGAGCTTGGCTTTGGGTATTTTTCCAGAGGTTGCACCAAGGTTATTTAGCTTAAGCTTTTCAGTGTTTCTGTCAGTCGAGTGAAGTTGATTGTTGTGATGTTGAAAATCAAGAAAAAGCTTCAGTCATTATTGCCAAAACATATGAAGCCAAACTATTGAAAGACACAGTTGATCAGGCTGAAAATTACCACTGAGCCATTCCTTATCTGTTATTGACCTACTGACTGACCAAAGTGCCATTTTCTCTGAGCACAATTGGCTGTGAAAAACAAAAATAACCCCCCACCCCCAAAAAGAGGGATAGCATGAGAGTGAAATGAGGCATTCAAAAATGCCCCTCAGAAAGCAGCAGTGGTTCCAGACAGACAAGCCAGGCTGCTCACAAAGACAGAAGCGCAGCATCACTGTTGTGAGCGACATCTCACAAACAGCTGCACAGTGCCATCTAGAGGTGCCCCGGGTGACAAGAAAGGGAGAGAGAGAGAGAGAGAGAGAGAGAGAGAGAGAGAGAGAGAGAGAGAGAGAGAGAGAGAGAGAGAGAGAGAGAGAGAGAGAGAGAGGGAACAAAATTGGAAGGGAAAACAGCCTGAAGTTGAATCTTGTGCACGTGTCACCCGCATTTCTGCAGGTGTGCATTCTTTGTATCAGATGGTGAAAGGTGATATCTGTCACCAGCACATGCACACGCTCAGATCCTCTCCAGGTGAAAAGAAGGCAACATGTCACTGTGATTGCTGATTCTGTTCTTGCCACATAACTAATCCCTTCCTGATCCTATTTGGGGGGAAAAAACGTGATGCAACCAAAACCGGAGCAAGGATGTCTTCAGAAGGGCTAGCAGCCTGTTAGCATGCAAAGAGAGCAACACCAGAAGATACTAGTGAAATCTGTTGAGGTTGTGGAGCTGTCAAAAATATCATAGTTTAAAGTGGCTGCTGTTGAGTAGCAATCCTTTGGCCCTTTTCTCTTTTAATCACCAGGGTTCAACTATCCCCCAGCAGCAGTGTGACATCTTTAACACTGCAGGTATACAGCCTCCAGATATATGCTGTCATCAATTTTCCTGCCCACTGAGCACACATTGTTCATGTTCAGTACACCCTTGCCACAAAAGTCAAACCTTACTGTTATCGTGTTCTCTTGCAGTTGAAACTTACCAATTCCCTTGACCAGATATACCTACTCAGTATACCGTAGCTGCTGTCAGTACTGAGGATTTGAGGAAATGCTTTGATTTCAACAGCACATTTATCCTTGTAAAATGCATTTACAA
Organism: Scomber scombrus; assembly: GCF_963691925.1. Lineage (NCBI taxonomy): Eukaryota > Metazoa > Chordata > Actinopteri > Scombriformes > Scombridae > Scomber > Scomber scombrus. Next base: position 27,227,412 of record NC_084976.1, on the reverse strand, counting down.
CTGTTTGCATAAGAGGCGATATGTGTCGTCAAATAGCCGTAACAGATAAATAGATAAATATAAAGTGAATGTGATATTTGCCTCAAATGCTAAAGGTTTGGTTCTGTTTGCACATTGGCATTTTAGAGAAAGATTTGCTTCCTTTGCCATGAAATAAGTTTAGTCGCGCATGGGCAGCACTAACAAACAAATGCTATCAGGAGTGAAAGATGCATTCAGACTTTGAGCAGGTTTATCTGGCTAACTTTACTGAATGAAACACAGGATGACTCGAAATCTGAAAAAATGAAGTTCTGGGTTTTACTCAGCAAAAATCTGACTTCCTGCAACCAACACTCATCCAGTTTGTGCTTGTGGATTCTGAAAATGATGAGACACGAGACCAATAAATAGCAGAAGCTTTTGATTTGGCTTTCATCTAATTATTTGTACTATATTTGTGTAGGAGGTGAGTGGGAGCGGGCGGTGGGTACAGGGATGGTGAAGTGCATATTCCAAAGAAATAAAGGGGGAAAAAGTCTGGAGTGGGCCGCAGTCTGAATTAATTGCCAACACCTAAAGCAAATGTAACCTCAATTTCACCACCCGATGATTACAGAGGTCACTGGAGCTCTAGGAGCTCTTGTCCTCATTTTCATCAGCAACAAAAAAAAAGTGTTCCTTGCGGGCCTATCGTGACTTTTACCAATGTCACAGTTAAAATATTCCAAATTTGGGCTCCTTCTAGGACCTATATCTGTTCTGAAATAATTATATATGCATACAAAAATGTTTTAAGGGCTGAAACCTATTTCTGTTACACTCCTTTTCCTTATCTATGAAATATCACTGTAATTATTTGCTGAGCTGCAGCCAATATCCATAGAAGGTAATTGGCATCATCCCAATGATAAACAAGAATTACTGCTCAAGTATAAAAACTGACGGGTAGTTAAATGCAATAGTGCTTTCTCTGATTTGTCATAGCAGGCAATGCACAGGTGTAACTAATAACATTAACGATTACTGTGTAGCCATTATTATATATTATTTTTTTACACCTGCATTATCAATCACACTATTGTCAGAGAGAGAAAAGTCTTTATTATACATGCTTCAATACAGGAATATTGAGTCAGTAGACATATCAGTGCTCAGTGTGTGACAGGGAGGTGTTCTGTGTTGCAGCGCAGTGAAAATTAATAGGTCTCATTTGAATGCCATTCGGCAGGAAAGATTTTAAATGTTACCTCAGACTGATTGGAGTGATTAGATGTGGCGTGCACATTTAGTTTTGATGGTAATACTGCTGCTGCTCTTTCAGCGGTGTTACAGTCTACGTGTGTACATGTTTACATAATGATGATGTTTGACAGTTGATGAAACACAGTAAACAGGACATGATAGATCCACCGGATGTTCATGTTTCGAGAGGACTGGACATCTTTCTATTCAGATAGCTTGGCATTGGGTAGCTTTGTGGTGGAATTGCCTGGACAGATGACCTGGATAATTCATCTTCTCCGAGCAACAACTGAGGCCCTAAGGACAGACAGATGGAGGGTGTTGTATGCTGTAGAGCTGCAATGATTGGTTGATTAGTTGCTGAGTAAATCAAAAAATCTTTTTGTCATTATTTAAGCAAAAATGCCAAATATGAGCTCATTTCAACTTCTCCAGTTTGATGATTTAATGCTTTTCTTTGTTACACGTGACAGTAAACTGATTATCTTTGAGTTTTTGGAGAGAAAACAAGACATTTGAAAATGTAACCTTTGAGTGGGACATTTTTACTGCCATTGTCACAAATTTCTGCTATTTTATACTCAAAACAATTAATCGAGAAAATAAACATCAGATAATCAACAATGAAAATAATCGTAGTTGCAGCCCTAGTATGCTGTACAGATTGTAAAGCCCTTTAATAAAGACCTTTGATTGTGGGATATATAAATGAAATTGATTCTTATTCTGGGAAGTATTAATGTGTTCATCAAATGTCATTGCATTAGACTATTACATTATTCAGTATCTTGTGTGCAAGTAGAACATTTTGGCAGATGGCAGTACTGGACGAAAAGTATCAGTATCATCAAACTTGGAGATAATAAATATTAATTCCCTATTTCTGGGATTCTTGCTAATAGGTGTCGCAATATATGCTCTGCAACAAAGTGTTGGATAAACAGGCCTGTGCACATCTTTTGGCCTCTAGGTATCAAACACACTCTATTTAAGATATTTAAGATTACCCTGATCATGGCATCTGACTCTGGCTATTTTTGGTGCAAAGAGTGATGCAGAGCGTAGGCACTTCCGTCAGTCATCAGCACTCAGTGTTCATGGATTTGTTTCAGACGTGTGGAAAAGTGAGGTGGAGAAAACTTTTTCCTTGATATGCCAGATGTTTCCTCAGGAGCTTCTCATATTGCCCCAGGCAAGACAACAAAGAGACACTGAGAAGAAGTTCATTGAATCATAATGTTGTTTCCTCTTCCTCAGCATGCTTACCTATTTTTTTTCAAGTGTTATTGTTATTGTTAAACTATTTTTATTCCACCACATAAATGATTTGGTAGAGAACAGTTTTCTGACCATATAAGACTGAAAAGCTGTAATTGAAAGAGTTGTATTTCCCAGACAGGCCAGAAATGGCGGTGGCATTATCAACAGAAAAAGACTACTTGTGAATGCACTCTATTACTGTTGATGCTTACACCTTACATACAATTGTACATGCTGTACTTGTCAAAAGTTTGGACACACTTTCCCATTCAAGCAAATTGTGCCCAAATGTTTGACTGGTACTATAAATGCATTACATGTTCATACTGAACTGTATACATACATTACTAACACGTGTACAGTGTGATATATTGTAGTTATAATGCAATTACTGTCAACTTTTTTGTCACACATTTACAGAATAGTAGTTAATACAACATATGGCTACTGTGTGCTGAAATCTGTGATCATCATGCAACAGTAGCTCAACTGCCCAGTCTGTCAGTAGGGTTGGATTCACGGGTGGATGGATGGATGGTTGGGTAGTCTGCTGAGGATTGTGCCATACCTCAATATGGAAAGTTTTGCCTTGATATGCCTGCAACAGCAGTTGATTTATGAATTATAAACTATAAATTGTCAAAGTCAAATTTAAGAACAACAAACACGTCTACAATATTTTCCACTTCACTCCTGAACCATGCACTTCTGTCATTTGTATGTTACACCATTGGTATGATGTCCATGAAGGTATCATCACACTCATTGTCACAATCATACTATAACCTGATACATATCAGTGTGTATCAAAGCTTTCATTCACATTAGATAACCCAATTTTCTTGTGCGTAGGGGAACCTGTGGGTGCAGATGAGGAGACCTGCGGCACATAATCCCTTTTCACTCTGCAACTACCTGCTTATAAATATAGCATCAATAGGGAACCTGTCTGATGTTTTGGGTGAGGAGAATGAAGCAACTCCAACTGAAGACTCAGTGATCTAAGTTGAATGGGGTGTCATTCGGGGAATAACCAGGGCAGAGAGGGAGGATCTGATGCCAGGTGCTGCTGCTCCCAGCGAAGGCTATTCCTCTCAGCCTCCGTCATTTTCTAAAGATTAGGCTATCTTTGCACAGCTCTACGGTGGAGCCTTTCATGAGCTTCTCCGCTGTTGTAGAAAAATGTTTAACCTCACTTGCAAAGAGGACTTCATGTAGTGCTGAAAACATTTTGTATAAATTTCAAGTCTTCCTGTATGACTGAAACTATTTCTAAAGAATGACTTTTTTTTTGTTTTTTTTTTTGACTGGTTGACACTATATTTCCCCAGAGCAACATTTTATGGACACAAAAACAAAATGAAATGCATGATACCATGACACCAAATAGCATGATATGAAAAACTCAGTTCTTTGCCATGAAAACAAAATGTTCAATAACAAAAATCGCACCTGACGGCTCCAGGTTTAGATAAGGAAGCACAAACATTAACATCAACCTTAACCTTAACTTCACTCGGATGATGACCTTCACTGTGCAGAGTTTGACAAGAGAAGACTGTTTTCATATTTATCTGCTGAAAGTTTATCTGTGCTCTCCTTAAATTGCAGTTTACCTGCGAACATGACTTTCAGGCACCAAAACAAGTCAGTGAAAAATATAGTTTCACTGGTAAACTTTTTTTGTGGAAAAAAAATATCAGAAATAAATAATTATTCCAAGCTAATTATTTATGTAGAGTATGTCTTAAAACATGTCTGTTGGAGATCTCTAATGTTTTGGATGAAAAGCATCAAAAGTAGCCACATGGTATTGTCATGTTAAAAAATAAAAAAAAGACAGCCAGTATGATGCCAGCTAGTTTCACAGGAAAAGCTGTCCAAGTCTAACTGAGGTATTCCTGGGAGAATTATTTTTGACTCTGCACAGGTGGACCTATCAATCTAGTGTCTGTTTACATGCCTGCCAGATGTTCGCCACAGTGACCAAGAATCCACAACTTAGCTTCTTTTTTTTTTTTCTTTTTTAAACTTTCCTTGACACAATCCTCAAACATTATTGAACATTCAGCTGACAGACACAGGAGGTAGTGAAGGTAATGAAGGGGGAAAGATGGTGATGGCATGCAAATGGAGAACACATAGGAAAACACAAAAAAGCATGTTAAAAAGTATATAATGTAATAATAATGTTGTTTTTAAAAAAAGCATGCTTGAATTAAAAGTATATAATGGTGATCAGTAAAAAGTTGGATATACACACTGACACTATAAAATAAACATAGATTTAAAAAAGGCTAGGGGAGTCATCATCACATCATCACTTGTTGACTTAAATACTGAATACACACATTTCAGTTCCTACAAAAAGAGTCAAGCCATTCCTCACATTGCACATTGGGCCCAGGCTCAAGATAATACTATGACAAGCTAAATACTACTGGATTATGGTGATGTTGATGGTGATAGGTCACAATGCCTACACATGCTGGTTACCGTCTACCATCGAGCACTGAGGTTTATTACAAATCTTAAAGTCCTTATTCACCTTTGCACTATGTGTGCTTGGGTTGGATGTTGGATCTGTCTCGTCTAAATATGTTACTGCCTCTGCTTGGAGTCTGTTGCAAAATGACTTGAATCTTCAGGAGCTGGTCTCACTGGGTGCATTTAAAGTAATTGTATATGACTTGGAGACAGGCAGGTTTTGACCGACTCATGTTGCTCCTCTTTGATCCCTGATGTTGATGACTAGCAACGAATGCCGATGAATAATTTTTAATATTTTATGATTTTGTAATTTATTATATATATGTTATATGTTATTTATGTCTGCAACCTTTTTAACTGTGCTGCTGCCTATCTTGTTCAGGATGCTCTTGTAAAAAAAAAAGATGTTTAATCTCAGTGAGACTTTTCCTAGTTAAAAAAAAAAGCCACCATATCTCAATAACTATTGGACGAATTACCTTGAAATTTGGTTTAGACATTCATGTCCTATTCTGGATGAGTTGCAACTTTGATACTCTGAGCTTTGTAACTCCACAATCAGTTTAAATTGAATTTGTCATTTAAGGATCAAATAGTTGAAGCCACATTTTGTCTGTGCAGGATAGGAAGTCCAAAGACAAGCCATGACAAGACAACATGGGGCAGCGCAGGACAGCAGGTCAAAACAAACTGCATCACTAAACAAGACAAGACAAGCTGGGATGTCACAAAACAAGCTGGGACGTAATAGTCGTTAACATGTTGTTTACTTTGACTGCTGACTATAGATGCTTGCAGCCACCTCAGCTTAACAAATGTGAAGCAGGCCACATTTCCACTGTTTAGTTAGATGAACAGTAATTTCACCGGTTGATGTGTTAGCGGTAGTTTTTTTTAATTACACTGCAGGTAAAACAACATCAGTTTGACAGAGGGAGCTAGCATTACTGCTGTTTCAGTGCAGTGTGTATCAGTATTTGTTTTTCTCTGGGGTTTGTGTTCTGCAATCTGTGTTTCTTCAGCTGGGATGTTGTTCATGCTGATGCTTTTTCTCTGTCTCCTGTGCGAGGGCACATCTGGGTTGCTCAGCTGTAGATCTCCAGAGAAACTCAAATTACTTCTGTGTCTTAACTTTGGTCACATAAGTGAGCTTAGCTTAATACACATTTCAGTTTTTTGGGGCCATCATGCACTAACATCACAGTTTTTTTCCGCCATTGGAGAGCAAAAGCATTGTTTTGGTGATCTTTATGTTGCTTCCCTGAGCATTAGATACATAAGATAACATAAAACAGAAACATTATTTGATACACTATCTCTGTGTCTTGTTTTGAAGCTTTTTTTACATTATGGGTACCACTCTGTTCCCACTTGCTGTAATTTAATTACAGTGGACCTTGGCATGCCCAGGCAGTGCCCACGCAGAGCGGTGCAGAATGCCAGCCGGGAACATCCTGTCTTAGGCGACAGGAACATCAGACGCGACAGATGGCTCATAAATCATGGAGGTGCGTGCACGGAGTCGATGGGAGGCCTTCCTCTGGAGAGCACGCTGCGAGCAGGTGGGCAGAGGGAGCATCAGCTCAGCAACATGAGCCCTGGACACATTACCACTCCGCCTGGGCAACTGCCTGGTGTCACAGAGGCAGAACTGGGAGGGAAAACATGGAGAACTGCTACCACTGTGTCACACTGTTCACTTCCAGTCAGCTTGTATCTCAGTGTTTAATTTGCAATTTAATATTGTCTAACATGGGTTTATTTTAATTGCATCTGATTAGGATTGATCGGATTAGAGCTATGTGGGCACATAAAAAAGTTCTTACATTCTCACATACGATGTGTACCATACGGCAGAGCTCAACTAATGAACTGATCCCAGTTGTTGTAGATCAAAACTGATGTAGGATTTAGTTTTCTGTGATTCTAACAGAGAGAAGAACCAGAGTAAAACAGGTTGGACATTATGAATTCAGAGAGGCTTATTATGTTCTTTCATTCCTTTTTATGGCACAGTCCCTCACACATGAAGTTGATCTGTGTTTTTAACAAGTGAAAATACAATTAAAAGGTATTCAACATATAAATATCTGGTACAAATCACATTTGAACTACATTCAAGAGTGCAAACACAGTATACGTATATACTTACCAAAAGGCACTCTAGCTTCTGAGTCATATTTTTCTCCTCGCAGTCTTTTTTTTAAATTACAGTCTGAGTGTGTTTTTAATCATGTTTTCTGTAAACCTGACCTTGCAGCACAAAACATAATACTATGTTTCATGAAAACATAAAGTTCAGATGAAATCTGATCCTAATGCGCTCCCTTTTTTTTATAAAGGGATATTTATTAGTGAAACTTGCTTAAATCTGAGAAGGATTAATTGCTTATACTGGAGAAAAAAAAAGTTACATGATTTACTTTCCGAGATGAATTTCTGAATTCAATTGTTTCAAAACTCTCTGATTAAGAAGAAAAGGTTGTTTTTCTGTGATTAAACTGTTTTCATTATATTCTGCATCAATTCTCCACCCGTACCTGGTAACGTGCTTGATATGCATCAGGTTTCCTTCCACCACATTTATTCATAATATATCATCAGTTGTGAGTTAATTAAGACGCCACAGCATTAATTGATCCTGATATGCTATTCATTCATAGGAAAAGTAATTTCCTTTCTGATTGCTAACAGCCTTGGCACCTAATCAACGTTTTACTTTGCATTCATTCACATGAAAGAGTTGCTGCTCCTGTAAGCGTGAGGCAGAGTGCAGCAGGTGACAGTGTGCTACATTAATAAATAACAATCCTCCATTGAAGCCAAATTTGCTTATTTCTCTTTGAGTCCACTTGAACATTGGACGGACCCTGGACACATCCCAAAGCCCCAACACAATGTAACACAGAACTATTGAAGTTTATCATTATGTATTTCATATAACTGGCTCTTGTCTTTCTTTCTCTTATGATATTGATTAAGGAATCAATTATTTTAATCAACGCAGTCTCATTCATGCACTTTCATTGATTGAATTTCCAGAGGCGCAAGTTGCTAATTACAACTGTAATTCAAGACAAATGCACTGTAGGGAGGTCATATGGCACAATGAAATATACTCTAAGAATAATAATACCTTTATATTAATTATAATGTGTATTTTTTAATGATTTGAGGACATGTCTTCTTATGCTGGTAATTCACTTGTAGCACAGTCTGGCATCATTGGAAAACAGATGTACGCAAATGTGAGTGGCTGAGGTGATGTTTTTGTTCCAAAACAAACAAGGTTTAAAATCCAGACATCACCAGCTGGCAGAGAACCAGCCCTGCAGATATATTATGGTCATTTTATTCTATCAGACAATAAATATCTTAGTTATTATGCCTTTAAGCAAGGAGGACTTTATGAATATGTATGCAGCATGGCATGTTAATTATACCCGGGTCAAATAGCATTTGCATACTATTAGAGATTTAGTGTTTTGAACTTGCTAGGAGTGCCAAATGATTGGGGTTTACTGAACCAGGACAGTTTTTTTTCATTGTCGAGTAAGTTGGCATTAAGTAAAGCATAAATTAATATGATGTCAAAAAACTCTACCTTTCTTTCTGTTAATTTATAGGAAGGAATTAACATGTCAGCCATCAATAAAATCAGTCAAGCCAGATGTGCAGGATACCATCAGGTTACGTGTAGAGTGATGATGTTAATGATGTCTTCTGCCTAAAAGTAATTCCTCACATTTCCTTTCTTTTATTGTTATCTTAGAGCCGCTATAATTGACTTTCTCTACATGGTGAGCTCATGAAGGTTACAGCTTTGACTAACAATGAGAGAATGGGACTTCAGCTAAAGGTTATCGTCTCCATGCATTACACCAGCTTGATCAGTGGTGTCACCAGGCAAGAAAGGCAACAGTGAATGAAAAATTAAAGATGATTTCAATTAGTGACAGGAAAAAAAAACCTTTGATAACCGGATATACGGCTGGATAAAAAGACTGACAGATGAATTGATGAATAATACACCAACAGACTTTATAAGTGAAATTGATTCCTTCTCAGATCAATACTTCTCATACTTACCTTGATGTGAAAGTGCAGGTATGGCCATTCAGAATCAGAGCACATCACTGGTATTCTCTAGGGAACCCCACTCTTCAGTGTAAAAAAGACTAGCTGAAATATTCAGCATTAACTCCACTTGAAGCCAATGTCACTGGCTTTCCCTTCTCTAGCTGACTTATAACACACACACAAACACACACACATATACACACACAAACACACACTCTCTCACTCTTGTGTTTGCATACTAATGTCTGTGCGCTAAACACCTTTCTATCATTCCTCTGATGAAATCTCTAGGCGTTGTTTGTTTGGAGATTGTTGTTCACTTGTTAATGAAGCACAAATCTTGAAGTGAAGTGCTGTCATGCTAAGTCTGTAACCCAGAATAGGAACATCAAAACTGTAAAGTCTCCAATGACAACTTATCACGTTGAAAGATGATTGTGGATTCAAATTCTGCCTGGCGAAGGAGAATGTGGAGTGATCTTCTGCACTGGTTTTGAGGGAATATTGTATTTTTAGCCACACCAGCAGCAGCAGCACCTCTATAGATTTCTGTCGGTGAGTCTGTCAGTTGTTCTTTCCGTCTGTTCACCATTTTAGTTCAGACTGAAATATCGCAACAAGTTTGGGATGGATCACCATTAAATATGATACAGACATTCATTTCCACCTGAGGATGAATTGTAATTACTTTGATGATCCTCTGGCGTCACCTCTAGCACCATCATCAAGTCAAAACTTCCTGCCGTCTCATTTGGTTTATGACAAAATAGCAACAATATACACAATATTTGATCGTATTTCGTTAGTATCCACTGATTTCTGGGATTCACCAATGTTTTTTTATTTTTGCTCCTCTCAGTTGTCAAGAGCAGTCCAAAACAAGAAAAACGCATTTCATTTTCACAGTGCACAAATTGTTTGGTTCAACCGAAGGAAACATGAAAATATGATTACAATTATTATAATGATTGGACTCATGGGACGATATTCAAGTTTTCATTGAAATAACAGCAACAAAGCTGACAGATTACCACAGACAGGAAAACTTATAAAGTTATGCGTATAAATACATTTTCAGGCATTTATAACATGAACATGCAAAATGTACCTTCAGCAACCGGTGTGTCTGTAAATGCATCACTCGTACGGTCTTGAGTCCCTGATGTCCCTGGCAGTGCCACCTCTCCAATTATTTCTTGAATTCTCAAGTCTACTTGCGACTTGCAAGACCACCACCATTTCTTGGCCTAATCCAGTTGACATCATGGAGCACTTGTCTTGTGCAATACTTTTTTACATTTCCATGATAAACCATTTTCTTTTCATTTTAGGTACTGTGTGTCCCTCTGTGCATCACATATGTTTTTGATTTTCCTGTAATACCAATAATGGCAATCTTGAAAATCACACTTTGTTTAAATTTATTAAACTGTACATTGATTTTACTGCTGAATTTTTTTTTTTTTTTTTTTTTTTTTTTGGTATCTCTCCATTTCTTGGGCGTGTACCAGAGTATTTGCACACAGCACAACGGTTGCCCTTATATAGTATTTAGGGGGCGTTGCCTCTCCTAATAACAAACGGCGATCAGGAATTCATCATTCAGCACACCAAGGTAAAAGCTGATTTGGCTGGGTAACACATTTGGTGCATCTAGAATTGACTTCTCTTATTTTTTCTCATAACAGAAAATTGAGAAAAAGCGTGAGAGAAATTTAAGAGAATGTTGCTGCATGAGGACTCATTATTTCAATCATGTATTATAAATGCAATGATTTAGGAAGGTAGATGTGGGAGGAAAGCAAAAACCTCCTGAAGTCACTCTTTCCTCTGTTGTCGTTGGATGCTGAATGCAGCGAGGAATACGTTCTCACTCAGCAGAGATCAGTCCATTTAAACGACCCGAGTGCAATTTTTGCTTTGCTGAATGAAGAGTTGAATGAACAGTTTTCAATACCGTTGAAATGATGGAAAGCAATTGGAATCTTTTTTTATTTGGGTGTAATTTGAAATGCTTTATCATACAGTGACTGCCAAAGTGGCAGCTGTGATTAGGATCCACTTTAAGGCATCATACATAAAGTGTTCGCTCAGCAATCAAGGTCTGCTATCTTTGTCTGCTTTCTTTTCTTTTCCTTTTTTTTTGTACCTCAGCAAGTCTCTTTTGTTTGTTTCTACAAATACAAGATTGTAGTGAACAAGTTGCCATATTGCAGTGGTGATTTGAAATGCTTTTTTTTCTGTCAGAGAGTTTTCTTTAAGGCTGAAGCAATTTACCACAACAAACACCTGATTATAAATGAGAGTGGCATGTGGGGTATTGTAGTAGAGTAACTTGTTTCGGTCATCTAGATTTTAATTAATGCCATTATGTTTTCCACAGTTGTCTGGTTGGAGAACTGCCGCCTAATAATTTTTACATGAATTATGCTTGGTACAGTATCTAAAGATGTGACTCTATGTGTCTGTGTCGTTTCTCACTGTCAGATCACATTTCTCTCTACGCTAATGGTAATTTAAATCTATTCAATTAAACGCTTCAGTAAACAAGTATGAAGTTGGCTTTAAATTTTAGCACATGAAAGGGGATGAAAGGTAATGCATTATAACTATAGTGCTACTACTACAGGCTCCAATAAGCTGCATAGGCTTAATCACTCTAACAGCAGCATAATTAAAGGATAGGTTCACAATTTTTCAAGCCTGTCTTAAAAAACAGTCAAGTGCCCAAATGAAACATGAAACAGGTTTTGCTTGCTTGCAACATCCACAGAATTGGAAATTGCAAAAATGAGATCACCTTCCTTTTAGATGACTTCATAATTATGATCAACCTTCCTGAGCAAGCCGCACATTTCAGTTGACCTTGCACCTGCAGCCTGACCTGGAGGGGAGCTCCCACAGCCAGTGGGCATTAACACCGAGCTGAACTCGGCAAAGCTGAATGCCAGAGGCAGTGGCAAAAGTTGAATGAATAACTGATTTGTAGTCTGAATTGCGTGCACCCCTGCAGGATGGCACATTGCTGCCATTTTCTGTTGAACTAGACAGGTGAGTGGGAAGCTATGAAGCAGCTCCAGGCGGGCAGATTGACCCTTGGGAGCTGGTGCATGAGAAGCATAACCCTTGAGTTCTTACATTATCACTGTAATCAGTACATTTACATTCAAACTGTGTTTACGCAGAGATGTTTGCTGTGGTATTGTGCTTTTAACAACATGAGTCCATCAGAGCAACTTTTAGTGCAGGTCTTTCAACTGAATTGACATTTCCTGTCAGCACAATTAAGGAAATGCCCCGTGAAGCTTTAGTTGTGTCTTGGATTAGATTTCCGCTATATTTGCAGTACTGTCTCTTTTCACCGCAAGGATGCTGGCCAATTAAATACTCAGAATCTGTTATTCAGCAAAACCAAATGACTGTTGACTGCTGTGCAGAAGCCTACAGTATGGAGGACTGAACTTCCTCTAAAAAGTTTAGGGGTTGGCTTCCAGATGGTCGACAGATCTGTTTAATGCACCATAGGGGAGGATGGGACAACTGCTGCAGTGCTACACTAGTCGCATATGACACCTCGAAGCATACTACTATGCTACTATTTAAGGACAAATAGATTACAGCATACTCTTTACAATTCACTGTTAAACCTCGATCAGTGTTTCATAAATGTTTGATGAAACAGTTCTATAAGTCCTTTTATGAATGTGAATCACTGACCTTAAAGTGTCCTTGTTGAAAAATAAAATCATGACTTTATCATTTAAAATTCAAAGGAAACTAATGATCAGTTTACAAAGAATTTCAACATGACGAAGATCTATAAAAGTGTATCACATCTATAATTTTTTTTTGGAGAAATCCTGTTTTCAAGTTCATTTCACTTTCATGGTGTCTAAGCGGTAAAAACACTGTGTGGTGCCAGGTCTGGAGGCAGAAGGGCAGGTGGGTGCTGATAGAGACGGGTGCACAGACACGATGAACAGAGAGAAAGAGCCAAGACCTGCCAAGCATACACAGACACCAGCAAGCCCCCAAATGACACAACATATGGAGTACAGCTGAAAAATCCCTCCACCCTTCTCTACCCACCATCATCTCATCCTCTTTTCCTGCCACGCAGCAGCTCTGTGAAAAACAGGCACCAAAGCTGTGATAGCAAGTGGTGGATTTGAATATCTATTTTTGTAACAATGGCAACCATGTTCGGCATTCTCAGAAGACATGCTAAATCGTATCCCAATTCATACTGATATTTCCTGTGTTGAAAACATAACATTTGGTATGATAAATGAATCAGTGAAGCTTGTTAGGCAATAACACTGTTCCCTGCAGCATCAAAGACAGCGAGGTGATACTTGAATACTGCCTCCTCGTGAAGACAACGAGTATATGAGAATTCAGAAAAGCAGAATGTGAGTGCTGTGAGGTTTATTTGTGATGATACGATCAATATAGTCAATGTCTTGCCCTCCACAACAGCTGTCCACCTCTCATTAATGAGACGGAGGCCAATTACCGCCAAGACCACCTTCCACCCTTGCATTAAAGGCACAACCCTTCTCTGCAGGCTAAAAAGGAGACAATGGAGGGAGTGCTTGACCTTGACTTTCCACCACTCCACTTTTGTCTTTGCGGGTGAAAGAAATATTTGTCTGGTTTTCAGTGAGATAGAGGTGATGGAAGGGGAATCAAGCTATCAGAGCCCAAGAGCTCTCTGTCTATTTCAGTGTTCTTTCTTCCTTTCAATGTTTTCCTTCTTTGACTGCTTGCTTCATTGTGCTACTTGGTGCAGTAGCAAAAAGCCTCCAGAACATAACCACCTACCACACCAGCAGCATTGCTATAACTGCAGGACATGTCCAGATGTGCAGTACATCAGACTGGCATTATCCACAGGGCCTACACCCACAGACATTTAGCTGATTCACAGGGTGTCACAGCCAGCAAATAGAGCACATGCTCCTGGCTTCCTAGTTATGGGGCATTCAGAGCTGTTCCAGGTCCAAGTAAGTTCATTGTCCAGAAATGAGAGTCATCCTTATATCTCGCCTGAACTCTAATAAAGAGCTTCACAGATGGTAAGTTAGATAATTATGATAGTGCCTTAGACTGATGGTAGTGGGTCATTTCAGTGCCAAGTCGTGACACCTATGAGTCCTCATTCATCACTGATGTATTTTGTGCAGGAGAATCGCCTGTCACCATCTGTCACTCACCCACAAGCGCCCGGATTAAATGGCTTAAGGTGGGTACATGGAGAGCATGGAAAAAATGGGATTCAGGGAATGTAGACTAGTGTTCATCAGTAGGAGGCCGATGGACTGTAAAGTTAAAAACATGGCCAACAAATGCATAATGTCAGCTACTGTAAAATAAATAAGGGAGGGCATTAAAATCAAGTTAAATTATAGAAGCATAACAAGCCATGGACATTACTAAAATGTTTCACAGTTGGAAAGTGGGAAGAGTTGCTGGTTTCCGAAAGGGTTTTTCCCAGTTCTGCAGTAACCTTACAAAAATGTCTTTAATGATATCAGCAGTGTTACTTAACACAGAAACATATGACTCTCCTGGGTAACTTAAGAACCATATACAAATATATATAGTTTTAAATATGTCATGTTTGTCACTTTCATGAAAGGCTCCAAATAGTCCAACACCCATGAGCCTCAGCTGCCATCGCTATAAAGAAGAAGGCAGTCAGAGGCATAAATCTGAGCTGTGGCAAATTCACAATTGTTACAGCTGTAAACAAAACATGGGGCCACTGTTGCAAAATGAATCCAAAATGGACCCAGAATACAAAAGTAAATTGATTTAAACTGCAGATTGTATTATTACTCTCCACCATTAGCAGTGGACAAAACAGAATTGTTTGATGTTTTTGCTGAAAAGCACTTTCTCTGTCATACTTAAATTATGTTGTTTTTTTTTTACTAATGATTCAACCCAGAGTGTGTTGCTCATCAAAGCTGTAGAAGTTCTCCCACTCTTAGTCACATCACTCTGTCTGTGGAGAGAATGGATAGAACTTCAATTCATGTTCACATCTGTATCTGATACAGATGTGTTCAAAAATATTTAAAGGACAGATGTCCAAAAGATTTTTAAAAATGCTAAAGAGAACTAAAGAGAGAGAATTAGATTAGAGTGAAAGTGAAATGAAACCTTGAAATAATATAGAAAGTAAAACTATGACTACTGCTTTATATGTAATATTATTACTATTGTTAAAATAATGAGAGCCACTGTATTTAAAAAAACAACAGGCTGACACACTGGCAGCAATCTTAGATAAATTCTGCCTTTAAGGAAAAGCAATAACCAACACCTGATGTAGACAAATGTTAAATCTTTAATACATATGTACAGTATGTGTAGTAGGAAACATACAGTATGTGAAAGCTGTGGTAAAATACACCAATACTTTGAATTGAAGAAAGTAAACAGCGGAAAGTATCTGTGAAACTATAAACCGACTTGCATAATTACTTCATCACACTTTACACATATAGAGCTGCATGGGGATTTGTCTCATGTTGATTTGCAGCCATACTTCAACTTGTCAGGCTTTGCTGCTGAACATCATGGGAATTAGGGGGATAACTTTTGCTTGGATAGCAAAAACAGAGAGAAAAGACACCATTGTTGAGTCATTATTACTCTTTTCCTTCTTCCTCTTGACGAGCCTGCTTGGGTTTCCCGGCCTCTGTAGCAATAGACATAGCTAATTAATCCCTGACGCTGAGTGGAGCTTGGGGAGATGGTTTGGGACAGCACCATGCAAAGTGGAATCCACAACATCCAAATGAGGCCTGACAGGTGACTGTGTCCCCAATGCATGCTGGAACCATCCGCAAGACGCATTTGTTTGGGATATCACAAGCAATATTGCTGACTGCTCTTTTTCTTAATTGGTATGGAATTTAAAAGAACCATTCCTACAGTTTCATTGTTAATTCTATTTAAGACCTTACACCATCTTGTTGTCGCTTTTTTTCTTGTTTCGGAAAGCCTGGAGAGAGGGACAGATTGCAACCAATAGTCTATGTTCAGTTAGTTAAAAGATGTGAAAAGCAGGCTCCAAAAATTAATTGTTGTCTCAAATCGCAGGCTCAGCACGCCTGGTGCAGGGAAGCCACTATAATGAATGTTGTATGAACAGGAGATGAATTGGAGGCCTTGCTAATTTAGTAATGTGGAAACAAATGGTTTGCTTCCTCTTCCACGATCACTCTCCGTCATTTTTTCACATTTGATATTTCACTCAGTGTGGGTTTTTTTAGGGTTTTTTTAGGAGGGGAACTGTTGCTCTTTGTGTGCGTGTCTCTCTCTCTTTCTCTCTGTTCCTCCTCTCCTTTCCCTCGCTCCCTCTGCTGATTGCTATTCATGCTTTGGAGGCAGCCTGAGCCCTAGAGCTCAAAGAGTTCAGTATCTGTTGTCCGCAGTGGTGAGAGGAAGAATGAGAAAGCAGCAATCGAAAGTAGAAAATGTGAAGGAAAAGAAGCCTGAAATTCAGTAAAACACTTATTACCTGCCAGGTTATTCATCCAGATGTTGGTGACAATAAAGGTTGCTAGAATTAAGAAAATTATTATTCAGGCTCTTCATCCTACATAGTTTAAACCACGTTATACACTTGAATTCTTAAAAATGTCCTCTTATATGATAGATGATAAACATTGCTCCAGAATTAATGTGTAAACTTCCCTTCCTGAGAAAATTCAATGTGCTTTCAAGAACTTAAAAATAGCAACTGTAGCGTACTAACTCTCCTGCGGTCTACAACCTCTGCATTGGAGATGGAGTCCTGAAGATCTACTGACATGCAAAACAAATGCCCAAAAACATATTAAAGATTGCGAGGCTGCGTACACTTTCACTCTTTATCTCTGTCTTGACTCGCATATACAAACATGTGTGCAAATACACATACGCCCACACACAACCACTGGAAAAGACACTCTGGCAAATACTGTTTACTGATATGCGGATTGGGTTTAAGAGCGGAACGCTGAGCATTTCAATCTAAACAGTAAACACTCTTAATTGGATTGTGTGCTTATGTGCTTTGATGTGAATCCTCTAAGGACTGTATATTATTAGGCCTAATTGATTCTGATACATATTTACATGAATTTGGAAAATTAGTCCAAAACAAATGTTAGTGGTTTCATTAGGAATCTAGTGGCAGGCATATCACACGCTGCTTTTTGGATGAAACAGCCATTACTATGACATTGTGTCCTTCCAGTGTCAGAGTTCACTGGTCATTTGGCAGTCCGGTGAGGCTGCTCTGTCTGTGTCAACATCTTGAGGAAATGACACCGCAGACCTCCTGTTCGTCACAAATGAGGCCCGAGGGAGGGGCCATTTGAGCCGAGCAAGGTGGCTCATCCTCACCCTGAGGTTGAGAGGTGGAGCACTGATCCTCTGTTGCTGACCTCGTATACAATCACCTACCTCCAGAGGGCGTGTGTCAAGCGAATCAACCTCTTCCACATGAGATATAGATCTGCTTCATTTTTTTTATTGATGTCAGTCAGTACAGGGCAAAGTATAGTTGCTTTGTTGATAGACAAGCCACCTCCTGTTTATAAGACCTGCATGCCCTTTAGAAGCCCACGAGTCAAATAGCGAAGTTCAAGACATGTCTAGTCCATCCTTAACAGAAGACAGATGTTCTTCGAAGTGCATGAGCAGAGGATTAAGTCTGTAGGTTGATTGAGGGTCGATGCCATTTTTTGGCATTGCTCTCCCCTGATGACACTGTAGTAGAAAAATAACACGAGCACCTTGGCCAAGCGGGCATTCACATCTTTGGTTTCACATCACCTGCAATTTGAATTCCATTACTTGCTGTGCCACACTTCAAATAAAGCTCGGGCCTATTAATTACCAAAGTATGGGTTCAGGGTAAAGGTGAACGTGCAATTACAGAATTAAATCAAGCCCCCGTTTAGCTTGTCAGTCCTGACAGAAATAATTTGGGTGAATTATTAAATGCTTCCACTGCTCTCAGCTGCTTCATTGTCGGCTCAGACACACTCAGCTGCAGGAATCCAAGCTCTGCTTCTTTCTCTCTAAAATAAAACTATTAATTGTGCTTTTTTTATTCGCCTTTTCATTCGGATTCAATTAGTTGTAAAATTGCACATATTTACGATAAACAAAAGACAAATTATCTACAGTTACTGCTGTATTTATACCTCCGAATGTTTTCTGTGTTCTTTGAACCATTTAATTAAAGAGGTCAAGCTTAATGAGATCATTTTAAATGTGTGGTGGTTACGGTAATCATGCGGAAATCGTATATCATTATCACGGTTTTAGGTCTAGTGAATTAGAAGTTTTAATTCACTACCTGATCAGGTAATTTAAAGTTTTGAGGTGAAGTTATGAATTATGCTAGGATAGCAAAGAGCCTATTTGCACACTCTTACATGTTTTACCTAATTTTATTCGGACATTTCATTTGCTGTTTTTTCTTCAGTTTGTTATATAATTAAGAAATGGCAAAATTGCAGTGATTTCCTAGTAAACCATTAATATTTGCATGACTCTTATGGCTACTGCTAACACTGCCATGTTTTAAGTGTGTTTCACTTCACTAAAACTAAAAAATTACAAAAAATATCTTGTTTTGTTTGAATTCTGCTGCTAGCATGCATTTTAACTAATTGCCTGTAATGAAGCAATTTGCCAGTGGCTGACTGGATTCAGTGGTTGGTTTCTGGGCTCTATGACAACCAGCTGTCTGTAATTAGTAAATCAAGCCAGGGTGACGTTTTGGGCAGCTAGAGTGGCTGCAAAAGAGGTCAAGATGGGCGAGTGTTTCAGTAATTGCATGGCTGTGAAGTTTATGCTGACATAACTGCAGGATGTTTGTGCCTCTGGTGGTTTTTCTTAGGTATTTTAAACCTGAATGTTTCCTGTGGTTAAAAAACAATCATAGCTGCTGAGTGTTGTGCTGTTTGGCTTACAGTGTTTGTTGTTTTTGTTTTTTTGTCTTGTAGCGCTGTTGGACTTCACTCTGTGGCAGCTGGAGGTGTGTATTGTGCTAAAACAGCAAGAGGTATGTAGTGCACTTTGATTGATGTTACTACTTTCTTATAATTACCAATTAGCAGATATATTTGACACTCACAACAATTAAGTAAATACAATTCATTCTTCAGCATATTTTTTTTTCTGCTATAGCCCGTGCAGCTGCCATGGGTTTGGATTATCCTGGAGTCCATGGTGCCCTGGATCTGTCAGGGCAAGCTCACCTTGAGATGCACCCTAGCCCAAGCCTGTTAAGACCTCCCATTTACAATAACAATGTGCCTAACATGGCACACTACAGACCAAATCAGCCGGCAGTGAGCCCCTTATATGACTGGACACATAAACAAGCTGACCCGAGGAGTTCTGAATCAACCACATTGCTTCAGAGACATGGCACTTACACTCCAGTTCAGACTGAATACACCACTGACCAATTGCTCAGCTTTCCCAGAGGACATTCTGTTAGTAACCACAAGTCCAATTTTGAGGAAGTCAAGCATGTTGCCCCTCCAACACTGGCTGAAGCCTCGGGCCAGTCTGACCCTGTGAATCGGGATCCTCAAGGTCGCAACAAGCTGCTCTCATTTGTCTACAATAAGCATGACCTTGTTGTTGATGGCTCTGTCCCAAATAGACATGGCATGTCTCTGAGCGGATTCAACCTGCCTCAAAGCAGGGGTCATGGCACTTACCAGAGGGGTCCTGGTCTGACTGGATATGGCCCGGGAAGAGAAGTCCCTCGCCTTGGCTCATCTCGATTCACCAACAGAGACCACGTCAGTGCTCTTACTAGCCACGGCTCGGATGTTGGTAGACCGGAAAGGATTCGGATCCCCGGCCATCATGCTCAGTCCCTACACAGACACCTCAATGTCAAACGGTTTGCTCCAGGTAACTTTATATCTGGTCTTATACGTCTGATAAAACCAAAATCAGGCCCAAACTAAGTCAGTGAACTAAAGGTTTTGACACATAGTTTGGCCGTCTTGTCAAATCATGTCCTTGTCAAAAGTTGTCCAAGTAAACAAACAAGCAAGCATTTTGAGAATCTGTCTATTTTGTGGGTTTTTGCCTCTACTCTCAATGTTCAGCTTACCTGTGTACAAGCTCCTGAATAAGTTTACCTGTAGTAGAGAACAAAGGAAGTGGCCGTATACATTTCAAATATAATATATAAAATCTATAAATGGTTAGAATTATTAGTGCTTCCCTTGTTTTTCCCCCGTCATCATAGATGTGTCAGTGAGATCTGGATGTTACCAGAGTGCCATCTGTTGGTTTTAATTGGTATGTATCCTTTTGGCTCACATTGTACACAGGTGCTGCTTAACAGAAGGTCAGCCTTTGACAAATCCCATAATCTGTTTACAATCTGTTGTTTTCAAGTACTACTAGTGGTTATGCTAATTTCTCCAAATAGCCTTTCAGTGATGGTGTGTTTTACTGGCAGTCTGGCATTTCTAATGGAGAAAATTAGGTGTTTTAAAATGCAGCTTTACATTTTGAATTTGGGTAACTGTATCAGCAAATTTTTAATATATATCTTTGCTCTACTCTTTCTGGAAGCACGGGTAGAATTTTTGTGAGGCAAGATTAATTGAAGAAATGCTTCACATGTCAACCCCTGGCTTTGATTCCTCACTGAGATGTTTGAGTGTGTGAAATAGTAGGCGGGTGAGGTTATCCACTAATCGACCCATAAATCAATCAATCAGGAGCCAAAGAGTGAGCCGGTTATGAACACTCATCCAGAACGTGAATAAGGAAATGAGTGACAGAACAAAGTAAAGCAATCAACTGTTTATGGGCAGCGGTAAGGAAAGCATTTGAGAGGGGCCATACATCATACATCATACATAATGTCAGGTTGGGCAGAAGAAGTTCAGCAGCAGCTGGCAGCTAGTTCAAAGGCCACCTGGAAACCACACATATGGAAATGCAAAAAACCTAAAAGTTGAGTATATCTTGCATAAGACCATTTGATAGAGTATCACATGAATGATGAAGTGCATGTCAAAACACACGGTGACTGATTACCACAGACATGCACGCTATAATATCCTGCAGTTTGCCTCTTTACCCTCGATCAATGACTTAATGACCCCTTGCACAGTTTGAGAAAAGAGGGGGCAGGTGAGAGAAGCAGGAAGAGAATAATCAACTTTGTGTGTAAACATGTGGACTGTAAAAACCCAAGATGACGATCTTTAATACACCACGAGCATATCGCCGGCTGCTCGCTGATGTCACAACGTCAAAGACAGGAGGGGTATTAGCATAAAGTGACTGACAAATAAATCTGACGTCCCTTCATATCAGAGCCTGTCCCTTGCTGTGCAGGTATGTATATTCAGCTTTTACACAGTCGGATAAGATGGCTGACAACAAACCCCATGTGGAGTAATAGGCGTCATTTACGGCACTATTGTGACTATGAGTCTGTCCCAGAATTGGTTTAATCAGATGAAAAACATTAAGAACTATACATCTAAAATAATAATGCAGTCCAGTACAACAGCCTCGCAATCAGTAGTAATTCTGTAAAGCTCACAAGGTTCAGCTTGTTGAGGCAGTGTATGAGGTATTTTATTTTTGTAGCAGCAGCGACGCTCCTCTATGTATTTCTATGTTACTTATTTTCTCCCATATTTCGTATTACAAACTGTCCACATGTTGGACACAGTCTCAACTAGCAAATCTAAGTTTCAACAAAAATTGAACAGGCAATTGTTATTTGTATCTTATTCGTTCTCATGATATTGTGAAGTAGTAATAATAATGCATTTTATTTAAAGGCACCTTTCAAAGACACCTTGCAAGACACACATAAAACAGTACATCAAACAATTATATGAACATGTATTATGTCAGCTTTCTGTATAAACAAACATTAACCCACTTGTTATGTATGTTGGCATTCAGTCAGTGCTGATGTCTGTAGTTCACTGAAAATGTCCGCTGCTAAAAGAGTCTGCTCTTCATAGCTAATACATTCTGAACCACGATGCATTGTGCATGAAATTTTTCAGCTACACGCCTTTGGACTAGCCCAGCTTGGCTGCAAGTCTACGCTCTTCATCATGTCTGCAGAGAGCATTGTGCTTGCCTGATAAATGTGCAAACACTGAGGTGCTGCATAGTCCTTCACAACCTTGAACAATGGATACTTTTGTGTTGTTATAAAGAGGCATATAAAACAATGAAAACTGCCAAATATTGTAGCTCTAATAGATAAAGCAGCAGCTATACTGGGCACATTTAGCAATCAGCAGCAGCAGCTAAGTAACACTAATGAAAACCCACAAACACGGTGCACACCAACAGACACAGCCCCTCTAATTCTGGTTGGCATCGATTGTTTCTGTTTATCTTTAAGTTTCAAGCTTTCTGGTTTCACATGCTGGTACTCCCTGTGTGCTGGCATCCCCAACAGATCCCAACAAAACGGTCCACAGGCCAGTTTAGATTCTATTTAAGTTGGATCATTGTCCAAAGACCAACACACAATAAAAGTTTATAGAGCCTACAGAGAAAGTGGTGACACTCAAGTAAGTGCTTAGTGATCCTTGCACTGCTCAGTTTTTGACTACTTTTTTTCTCAAAAATCACCTAAATGACTAAATATATGAATGGATATGAACATCTTAGACAACCCATTCAAACTGTATCAGTGCATGGTAATACAGTGGAGACTGAATACCTCTCTTTGATATTGTGTTCTGACATTTCTTAGAGGTCTTAGTTAATTTGGCCTCACAAGAAGAAGGACATTAAATCCCAGACGACTTCAAACATGTCAAAGATGATAAAATAAAGTCCATGACAATATTTCCGATGTTGTCTTTGATATAAAAAAAAAAGCAATAAATATGATGTCATTATCAATAAAATTACTTTAAATCAAACATCCAAAACATAAAGTACAAATTACATACAAATTCTAACCAGAATTGCAACCTTACATTTCCAGGTTTCCCAAAAGCCATGAATTGATCTAATTTTTAAAGTCATAAGTTATTTATTTGTCATGCAAAAGCAACATATTACAAGTCCTAGTATTGTGGAAACCTTAAAGAAAAGGCACCCATGTTGGTTTTAAACCTCAGCAAGCACAAGCTGGCAACACTGGTCTAGTCTGGTGGGCATGAGTTCCCCCAACTCTACAGAGGTGGTCTTTGACATATACTCAGCGTCTCTGTTGGTATAAATATTATGTACTACACTGAGCTGTATTTATACAGCTCTATCCTTCAAGGGTAACCATCGGAGCTGTTGGACTTGCTGTTTGCCAGCATGTGCCCTTGGGTTCAATCCCAGCACGACCTTGGCTAACTTGTTCTGAGAGGTGGAAATGGTGGTGTTGTCACTCTGAAAAGCTATTGCAGACTATGCTCTGGCAAATATCAGTGCTTGTTTTCACCATCTGTTGATGTCAGAATCTGCCAGTGTGTGTATGAGAAGTAAAAGTGGCTGCCATGGCCACCACGCACCATGTGGTACTTGGCATGACTTAAACACAACCTATGACCTAAATGTCATCATACTGTGGTGAAGCCCACTTCCTACTCATTTCTGACATGGAAAAAGACAACACTCTCAAATAACTCTCATACAACTTGCTGTAACAACATAGAACAGCTTTCCCCCTGCTGTAGTCAGAGACATCACATCAAGTAGTGTTCAAGCCTTCAAGCAGAGACTGAACAACAAACACCTCCTCAGCACAAGACTGCTATCTTAAAGCTCAAGGACTTTCATATATATATATATATATATATATATATATATATATATATATATATATATATATATATATATATATGTGTGTGTGTGTGTGTATACATTTATATATACATACATATCAGCCTCATATATATTCCTGAGTATCTGCAGATCAGTGATAGGCTCTCTGAATGGTAATCATGAAACTTCTATCTGCTCATTTTATAGTCCTCTTCTTCAGTGGTTCCTGACCTGCAGGTCAGATGTATATCTGAAGGGTGAATAGATTCTGTTTCATAGCTGGGTGTATTTTTCTGATGTTTCTCTTATTTTTGCCTTCTTGTGAAATACTTTCACTTCTTCACACAACTGAAAATCATTCAAATTATACCGTTTAAGGAGGCAACATGGTGCCACACTTTGCACAGTATTGCCATTACCTGTGATGAGTGTTCACACGTAGACAATACTTGATCTATTTTATATTTTAAAGGGTCATAAGCCAAAAAAAGTGAACAATACTTCACTCAGGCTTAATCCACTTGTTCTACCACCCCAACAAATCCCACCTTGGGTTTTTAAACGCTCTGCCATGCTGAGTGTTTTTCATTGCTCATGTTGTAACACACACCTCCTCTTCCTCCTTTACACATACCCCAGAAAAACACTGCGGTTAATAAGAGTGTGTGTGTCTGTGCTTGTCTCTCTATGTGTGTGTTGTAATGTGAGTTTTTTTTCCTTCTCTTGTTCCTTTTCTCTCCTCTTGCTGTCCCACATGAGGCTCTCTGTGAGCCCACTATAGCCTGCCAGCACAACTGACCTGTGGTAAGCGTGGATGGTGGTAAGGGGGAAATCAATAGTCAATTCCATTTTGCAGCCAGTGTGTGACAGGTACTAGATAGGAGTGGATTGGGTGCAAGAGCGTGAGTCGAAGCTTGACTGACCCCCTCCCCTCTCTCTCTCTCTCTCTCTCTCTCTCTCTCTCTCTCTCTCTCTCTCTCTCTCTCTCTCTCTCTCTCTCTCTCTCTCTCTCTCTCTCTCTCTCTCTCTCTCTCTCATCTCTCTCTCTCGACCAATCCACATGGTGGAAATAGCAGTGAAGCAGAAGAGGCCACAATCCTTGGTGTGCAGCTGGGGTATGGAGACACATTAAGCTCATGACTGAATCAGGATCCTTCTTATTTAATTGATGCTGACCAGTTACAATAAAGCTGCATTACGGGATACAGACATTTGTGTGATTTGAATACATATAACAGGACGCTTTACTGTGCAAGTGTGCGATCTGATGATTATAACAATGAACAGAAGGTTAATCACATACAACACCCACATTGTCTCTTTTCAGGACGGTTCCTCCATCTGGGAGTTGTGATAATATGGTTGTGCTGTGTCCATTTCCAATACAATACTGTATACATGAATATATATTTTATTATCTTAACATGGTCAAGTAATTAGCTTCTTCAGGAGCTTAACGCCATATCTCACACTTTTCCCCAAAGGAAAGAGTTCATGTGTGTGTGTGTGTGTGTGTGTGTGTGTGTGTGTGTGTGTGTGTGTGTGTGTGTGTGTGTGTGTGTGTGTGTGTGTGTTTGTGCGTGTCTCATTTCATGCACTTTTTTTTTAATCTTAAAAGATTTTATCAAATTCATTCTTGATCTACAATTTAAAACTATTCTTCGTTGTGTTCCATTAAAATGTGTTAATGTGAAGGACCAATTTTCGCAGCAAGGGTTCTTCACTGTATAATACTCAAAAGCAAAGGCAAACACCTCCAGTCCTAGCAGGTCTGGTCAGTAATTACTGCTGTGAGGCGGGTATTGAGTGTTTAATAGCACATAAATATCTCTGGCTGATAGTTCTGAGGTTATATATTATTATTTGAGAACACTTTCATGCATTGTTAGAGAAACAATTATTTCTTTATAGATGCAATCTGTAATTTACCTCAGTGTTAAACCCTCAGTACAGTATATTGATTTTGACTTGTAGGGTTGAGCGGAGTGGTAGGATGGGATCATTTCAACAGAAAGCAGTAAAAGAACTGGCCTTAAATATTTTTAAATCTGAATGTAAGCATCCGTTATTAACAAAAGCCATGATTACAGTAGTTTTGATTGCAGTTAACAACAGTAATTCTCTGCATAATAGTAGACAGATATGAGAGGATATTTCCAGCAGTGACTAATTTGGGGTTAGTCACATCTCTAATGTGAATAAGAATCTAAAGAGGAGACAGTATTCTAATTAAGTACAGTACAAGAGCCGTAATCAAACCTAGCAAAGCTTCATCAGTTCAACTTAGCTTCGGGGGCCCTCGGCTAATTTTACTGCTCACTGAAATGTAGCATGTAATACCCAGTGGATGGAGAACACTTCGTTCATTACTGCTGATTAGGAAAAAAAAGATCAAGCAAAATATGTCAACGCATGATAACCAGTTAATGTATTTTTAATTAGAGGCTGCTTTTCTTTTCTCCCTTTGACGCCTATTGAGAAACCTACCACTGCATGCCTTTAATTCTTCCTCCAGCGGCCTCTTGATTAACAGCTAGCTCCCATTATGTTTTTGAGGACAGCGGACTGAACGAGCAGGGATACAGCTGTTAGATTAAAAGTTGAATAGGTGACCTCACCGGCTCGCTTTGCGCACCATTTAGGTGAAGCCTCAGACGGAGAATCATTTTACAATTTAATAAGCTAATAAACGTGACATGGCAAGTAGTTTCAAGTGCCCTTGAGGGGTCATGGGACAGTTTACAATCCCATTTAAGAGCTTGTTCTATTACCATGCTGACAAAGGCTCGAACAGGCACGGAGAGGGAGATGAGTGCATTTTGAGACAGCCTTGTGATACAGCAGATCTGCTCAATGCAGAGGAGTCAGTCTGAACCAGACTTATTGCATTCTATCTTAAGGTTCCCTGGAGTCATGTTGTAGCCGCCGTATTAACACTTTATTGGAAGAGACCATCCATATTTAATTGTTTTCCCATTTCTCATAAAATGTCAGAATGGTTAAGCATTTTATGCAATAAATAAACATCCATTATCACCTGTAAAGAATTATCAAATTTGTTCCAGGATTCATTATTTTAGTTAGTTTGGAACTATATAAATATAACTCTTCTTTTTTGAAAGCCTTGAATTGAAACACCCTACTATTCCTTCCCAGAACTGGGCCCCATTGGTCATGTGTTTCTTCCTGGTAAAAATAGTGAAGTTTCACAAAATGAAAACAAGGATGTTGCTACTGTTGTCGCTGCTGCTGCTGCTTGGTTAACACGCATATGTCCTCCAGTCTGAGCTACACTGAGCCACAGTGTTTCATCTGGCTCTATCCGGGCTGATGAGAGCCTCTCGTCTATCTGGGTCTGCTGCAGCTGCTGTGGTGAGTGGCAAGCCTATCTGATGGCTCTCCTTTATCTTCACATCAATCGACTTGCTGTTCCTTTCATTTTGATAGTTGTGCCACAGTGAAAAGAGAAACTTCACAAAACTTGTTTCCAGATGACATAGGTTCACACTGGATAGTTGCTGACTGATTCAACTTACAGACCGCTCAACTTAATTTTATTTATAACTCCAGCTTTATCAGCTTTAATCAGGCCATTCTGTACTTTTGACATAAATCATTCTTTGTAGTTTCCTGTCTAATAATGCCAGTGCGTTTTTTAAATATATGAAATACTGCTGTTATAGAGGATCTTCAAATATTTGGGTTTTATTTTTAACAGTTCCAAGATGATATACTCCTTTTAAAATGAAATTACGTGAAGTGCATTGCTCAAGAGGTGTCAAATGGTAAATTCAAGTTTTGTAGGTGTATCGATAAGAGAGAAAAAAAAAAAAACAAGAAACAATCAGTACTGTTCTTAGGTTTACTTTTTAAGGAAATAATAACTTTGTGACTGTTTTCATAATGTTACTATGTATCTATGGTAGTAGCATAAGAAGAAGAAGTAAGCAGTAAGAAGAAACAGAAACTTTATTTCGGACGCATGCACAGGTCGAAATCAATAAAATAAAATAAATATAAAACAAGTCAATACAAGGACAACACAGTACATGGTTAAACAGATACAGACATGTGTTCCAGTGACTCCAAAGACAAAAGGAGTATCTTGTGTCACTTTGTGTCGGCTGGGCTAATGCCATTACAACTTCATTTTTTGATTAATTTAACCAAACCATTAATCTGTACGTTAACATCCTCAACACAGCATGAAAGGTACGGGACATTGTTAAAAACAAACATATGACTAGCACTCTGCAATCTTGAAAGCTTAAGCACGATTCTGAATGCATCATTGAAGGCAACCTGAAGCTTCTTCATTTTTGCGTACAATATGTACAATATGCTTTAAAAACAGCTGTGTTTACATAAACATGTGAAACTTGCATGCAGGCATATTAGCTTGTGCATACATTTTGGAGGACCTGTATATTCTTGCCATCCATAAAAAAAGAGGATGTGAAACAGATTGTTTTCCTTCTTTTCTGATGGGAGTTTACAGCTGCTGACCACAATGATCAGTCTGTCCAAAGATTTTTTAATGTTTAAATACAAGAACTAAAAAACTAAAAACTAAAAACTTTATAAACTAAAAATGTTTCTCTCCCCAAATACCATATTTAGAATAAACGGTTTTAGTGTGGGAAATAACACCAAAAGGGGGAAATAGTGGCAAGTATGTCATTGCACTCTCTGCCAAGGATATTGCTAAATCATGAAAGTGGGCGTTTTGTAACCCCCAACAATAACGGGAAAGGAAACATATGGTGGCTATAGCAAAATCATTATTTTTCACTGCACATAGTGACATGACTCACTGACAAACAAGAAATTAATCCAGAAACCAAATTTGATCAATACATTAGTAAGACAATTGGCCAATACAGTGAAAATAGCCAGTCCTGTCTTCATTTGAAGTATATCAAATTGTATTTGTTGACAAAATACACTCTAAATTTCATAGCATCTTCTCTTTCTTTCTTTACCTCTCTTTCTCTCGACTGCCTTTTGTCAGAACTACAAGCCTGTTAGAGGAAAGCAGGAATTCTTAAAAGGAAAGAAGCCTTTATGCACACGACTGATAAGAATGTCCATTTCTCTCACATCTCTTTAACACTGACTTCACCAAAAGGCAGGTTATTGTGGCCTGAGGGCAGCAATCTGTCTATGAGTTTCACATTTTGCAAGTAATATCTCATGCCATCTTGTGACATCGCTGGCAATTTGGCAGTCTTAACGTAACATTGCCACCCAAATGTAACGTTATTCTAGACCAGGAGGTACATGGAAGGAAGAATAACTGGAAATCCAACAATAAACCATCACTATTGAAAACTCAAGAGTCCATGGGCAATACAATTGTGGATATAGCCTGCATGTTTTAGCCTGAGGATCAATAGATTCTTCAGTTGTTCACCTAAATAGGGAAACTAAGATCAAGTGTTAAAAGAACCAACCACAGGAAGTTTGTCAATGTTGTGTTCTCAGTTACTGGCTCTGCGGACATGCGTGCATACATGTGTTACGTGTACGTGTGAACTTGTGTGCACATACATGTCTTGTGAAATGCATTTCAAGAAACCATTATGGGTTAGCTAAACTCAGTCAGACAGGATCACACAGCACATGAGAGCGTTCCTCCCTGTTGAGTTCTTAGCTGCATTTAATAATTTCCTCTTTTTTTTAGTACCACTTAATAATGAATTGCAAGCCTTAAATTTAGATTTAAGATTGGCCTTGTAAAAACAAAGAAAAAAAGGGAAATACACACTGTCATTACATTGCTATATGTATTTCCTTTTTATGTATGAATGCCCTGTGTTATAAATACATAATGAAAGAAAAGTTATTAGCTGTAGTGAGTTGAGGTAAACTGCCAATAACAATTTTCCAGAGCCCACAGTTACATCTTTAACATTTTTGTTTTGACCAAACCCATAAAACCTGTTCAATTCCCAAAGACTTTACAGAGCGAATCGTAACATTTGAGAATCATGAACGAGACAAACGTAGTTTTTGCCTCATACGTGAGTGAAATCAGTCTCACAAAAAAAAAAACACTTTCAAATGTGAAATATGTGAAATATATTTCAACTGTGATGTCAAATGCCCGAAAACCACACATGCGTATATCTGAGTCATAATGTAATTAACCACGTTATGTCAGTCATTAAATGTTTCACACGTGATGGGAATTTTTTTAAGACAGTATATGGAGATTTCATGTTATCTGGTGTTCCATATATGATAATATGTCAAATTAATGTTCTGTCAGTCATTTCATCACTTAATTGACTCTTTTGAGCACTGACCCACACTTATAATGGTTTTGTCTTTCCTCCTATTACAGCACAGAGAAACAGGCCTTCACATCATGTTATTGTTGATGATGCTTTGTGAGCCAGCAACCAGAGTTCAGTGAATTTTAAAGCGTTCATGTTTGTGGAATGGTGAGTATTTCAGCTTCCACCCACCTCTGCTAATAATGCAATGCAATCCCAACTGATTCTTGAATTTAAAAGGCAGGTTGCTGACTTAATATCACAAGTGCAATATACTGGAGAATTACTCCCATCTGCTTATTTTACAAGCTCCCATCTTCTGCTCATTATACATGACCAATCAGCTGTGGAGCGCATGCCCAACAAGGCTGGTTACCTTCTAACAACTGGCAATTACAATTTTCCTGTCTGCTTGGAGGAGTTGTATCCCTCTAATTGAATGGCATGAGAGTAGAAACACACTGTGTACAGAGAGTTGTTGGGGATATCTATTTATTTTCACCACAGATAATTTAAATTTCATTTTGTAACAACTAGGAGGGATTCAAATATTGTTTTGATAGGGCATGGAAGTTTGTAATTTAAGAATAATGCATTTCATTTTGGCTGCCTAACAGGTTTTATCGTCATGATATCCACATGGGTGTCAGTGATTGTCATGCTGGTGGCATTTGTGAATGGAGTGAGAAATGGTGAGTGTTGCTCTCAGAGTGAAATAGCAAATCTAAATGGAAATACCTAACCAGCAGTCACACCTTCTGCCCTCTGTCTTGGATTCTATCAAAATTGAATATAAAGCTTCTGTCCTTTTTTATAATAGTTATAAATTACAAAACACAGGACATTTCCAATAATGATCCTCTTCAACATGCCAGATGTGTGCCAACCCTGAGATATAAATTAATTTTCTCATTATTAGAGGATGACATACAACCATGTGCAAAGGTCCAGACGCCCTCGTCAGTGGTGCCTTTGGGGTCACCTGTCACAGCCACCTGTGTCATTAGAGACGACTGCCCTCTGGTCATTGGACAAGCTGTTCATATCGAGTGGCGCCTTGGCGATCGCTTCCTTCCCAGCAGCCCTGTGGCCACTGAGAGTGGCAGGGTTTCCAAGGTTGTTATACCAAGCTTCAATTACACCAGGGCATTCCTCACCTGCTGTGTCCAGGCTTCACCCAGTCAGATAGTAGGAGGAGTGGAGATCAGAGCTGGATGTGAGAGAGATTTCAACTTCTATTACATGTTTGCTCATTAATAATCAAATAACCTTGCCTTTATAGTTTCGTGTGCCACCAGTGAAACATGTTTGGTCATATTTGAAGAGAAATATCACATGTATTGGAATATGCTTGAAAATTAAATGTTTAACAATTGAATTAACTTGAACATTAAATTTGTCATCACCCCCTCTGAAAGATCTGATGCATTTTGGTGAATGGATAGACATTGATGTTTTATAAGTTTACAACTAAAACAACAAATTAAATCATATCATTCATGCATCATATGAAAAAATTGAAACTTTTGGCTGGAGACACATTAAGGAAACTACATTTTTTAAAAACATTTAAACTGAAAGGTAAAGTTGTAAAGATATGATGCACAGATATGATCGGCTAGTTTAGTGAAACCTGAACTGACCGCCAATAGATCGACAGATAATAACATTAACAGTGGCTCAGTTCCATTAAGTGTCCAATGAAGCCATACTGGTGAACCATCATGCAAAACACCAGATTCATGAATTTGGAAAAACTAAATGGGATTCAGCTGTCATTAATGTTATCAATTCCACTTGTGCCTCTCTAGCTTTGAAAAGGATTTGTTCAATAGGAAAAGCACAGGTGTTACTCATAACAACAATGGCAAGTATGCTATGACAGTGTTACAGTGACTCAGCATGCACTATACAAGGACCCTGAAAATAAAGACCCTCAGCTGTCAGTAAATCAAATTCAAAGGGATAAATTTGGGAGCAAAAAAGTGAACAATTTGCACCTTTCCCGTTAACGTTTTACTCTGTATTTATGCATAGATCCACCTCCAGCACCCCAAAACCTCAGCTGTCAGACAAACCTTACCACTCCAAACACCCTGACGTGTAAATGGGACCCCGGAGAGCAGGACACCTACTTCCTCACAAAGTACACCCTCCACACACAGATATGGTAATCTTCTGCCTGAACAAAACATCTACTGGAAATACAACCGCCACAGTTACCAAACAGAAATTGTAATTTTGGTTTCAGGAATGTGTGAAGCGTCATTTACATAATATTTCTGTAAGGTTGCGCAACTGTGTTTCCCACATTATGATTTCGTCATTTCAGGGACTCAAACGAGAGTCACGCTTACAATCTGCCACCAGGAGTCCACCGCTACACGGTCCCTCGCTCCGACTTCGTCCTGTTCTCAGACATGGACATATATGTGAAAGCTGTGAATGAACTTGGAGAGGCAACCTCAGCACATATCACTTTGGAACCTGTCAGTGCAGGTGAGGATTATAGAAAATGTGCTTTTATTGAATGTTGTCGCACTTGTTGTAGAAAACCTGTAACCTCCATCAAAGTTTCATTTACCAGCTATTGTCCAGTATTCAATAATTGATTATATTGGTTGATAAAGAATTCTAATTATTTCAATAATGACTGTGCCAAAACCCAGATAATCTGGATAATGTTGTGTCATATTTGAGGTTTTGTTGTGCAGTGTGCCCAGGCCAATAGTGAGAGTAATATAAAGTACAAAAATACATCCAGTGTGTCCGACACATTAATTAAACATTTGAATATGACCTTATGGTCGTCTATGTGTGTGGCATTCAGTGTACAGCAACCACTCATATATAGGAGCAATGTTAACTTCATTTTATGGCATAGTTGAAGTTTTGAGTTTGTTTAATGTGCCCAACATGGATTTTGCAGTACCTGGATTCTTGGAGTAAATATTTTATATTATTCATATTTTAACGTCTCTTCAGATCTTCATGGCCACGTATGCTTTGCCTTTCATATAATTTGTACTTTTTTCTGTACATATTAGAAAAGCTAAAGCAATTGGGGGGGAAAAAAACCTAAATTACACGAAGCCTTTTTCTGTTTAAATGTTTTATTTCAGCTAAGTTTGACCAACCAAAGATTCTGAAGGTTGAAGTTGTGCCTAGAAGGTATGGATGCCTTAGGCTAAGTTGGTGCTTATCCCAGCACCAAGCCTGGATGCATAATTTCCACCTGAGCTTGGAAGTACGACTTAAGACTGCTGACAGAAGCCAATGGAGTGAACCAGTGAGTACAAATCACTCTGGTGTCGATATAAACTGCCAGATTTTTGTTGTTATGATTAACTTTTGATACAGTGGCCAAAAGCAGACATACAACCTGTTTGAAGGATATGATGCATGTGTGTATGGAGTCTTATTTTTATGATTTGTGTGTTGTGGGTTATATTTTAGATCCTTGTGGTCCGTACTAGGCCAAAGAGATCTGTGGACCAGTGTCGGCTCCTTCATGGGACTCAGTACCTTGCCCAGATCAGAGTCAGATACCAACAGAGCCCGTGGAGTGAATGGAGCAGCAGCCAGTCCGGGGTCACCTTGGAGAGTGGTAAGGACTTGGATCAATTCAGAGTGACACAATCAGTCACTCTAACATGTTCCAATCTATCGTCTTTTCTTCCATTTCCTAGCCTTTTCAATATATGCTAATGTCATGTTCTACATCTCCCATTGCTTTGCTCTATAGCACAGACTGAATTGATATATTGAGTTTTGCTGCACACTCTGGCAACGAATCCATAAACCTATCTTGTATAGAAAACTTCTACTTTCAAAAGAGTGAAAAGTGCAGGTTTTTTGACGAGCTGCAAAGTTGACAGCCGTCTTTTTCTTTTCAG
Source organism: Scomber scombrus (assembly GCF_963691925.1). Taxonomy (NCBI): domain Eukaryota; kingdom Metazoa; phylum Chordata; class Actinopteri; order Scombriformes; family Scombridae; genus Scomber; species Scomber scombrus. The sequence goes on along the minus strand of NC_084976.1, from coordinate 27,193,391 downwards.
CTCCCACTGGACGCCTAGACTCATGGATGAAGGTATCATGGGATCACATGCGCAAACAACTCAATACACACCTGTTGTGGAAGGTACACACATCACCCGTTGCTTGGCACCTGTCACAAAACTGATATATTTTCTGTTATAGCTCTGGATGAGTGTGTGAGGTCAGCCTTTAAAATATGTACTCTGTTTTTTTCTGTTTTAGCCATCAAAACAATTCCGCTCCAACGGCCAAAATGTGTCATATATTGTCTCACTGCAAAAAGTACCAAGTGAAAGGGGACGGGTGTGCTCCACTACAGGGAATAGCTGTGCTTTCCAGCTCCCTGGGAGAGCAAGGAAAGTGTATCTGAGTGCTGTAAATGCAGCAGGGAAATCCCCTCCGACTGAAGTTCGTATTTACCTACCTAAAGGTAAAACCAGACCTTTTTAAACATGCTTATACTAGCTTAGAAAATGGCTCAGGTGTGACATATTTTTAACACAATGTGCATCATGTGTTTTTGTGTCTGTAGCTCCGGCTGCGATATCAGAAATTACAGCCATTCCTCGTGATGACACATCCCTACTGGTCCAGTGGAAAAGCCTGATTTCTCCCGGTCTCACTGATTACGTAGTGGAATGGAGACCTTTATTAAAAACAGATCGCTCTTTCATCCAGTTTGAAATTGCTGACAGAAACCAGTCAAGCCTTACCATAACAGGTATATTTCACAGTATTTATACTGTAGGTTTTAAGGATCATGTCCTTCGTATTTTACTCACCTTTGATTTGACTTTCCTAATCTGGCGTTCATCCGACAGCACAAGAATTCACTCTTATGCAAGGTCTTCTTTTTCTTGTGCACAACCTGCCTGTACACACTGTTAGGAGCTTATGGGTCCTGATCCACTCTAACCTCTTCACTCTCATCAATAGGCAGCTTTGAGCCATACAAGCCCTATGGGATCTCTGTGTATCCTAGGTTTAAGGATGGAATAGGCCTTCCTCAGACTGTTAATGCCTACTCTAGACAAAAGGGTAAGTCACCAAAGACACAAGGAGGATCACACAAAGAGCAGGCAGAGGTGTGGGAATTAGACAGCATCAACTTTGAAGAAGTGAGAAAAGAGTTTGCCACACGAGTAAAGAAAACACATATATTGTGCAATGTATAAGCAGAGGCCTGGTGTGTGATAGTATGATGCCCTCTTGTGGATAGAAGATTAATGATTTTTCAAATCATAGGCTGTAATATCCAGTGTTGAATTTTGTTGTCTCAGTAAACCCACTATAACTATAGTCACTCATGATGATTTTTCTTTTTGAAGCTCCATCTGTGGTCCCAAAAATAAGAATTAAGAATACCTGGAAGTCTCATATTGAGCTTACATGGGATGAAATACCTTTAGATCAAAGAAATGGAATTATCCAGAGCTATAAAGTCATCTACTGGGATAAGAAAGGACTCATTAATGGTAGGTGCAAGCTGGTAATTATGCTGTTTTAAAACATGTCCACGCACTTGACTCTATCTGATGGGTGACTGTTATTTCAGTGGTGAATGCAGACCTGGAGGAGAGGAGGGTGATCCTGAAGGACCTCAACATTTTGTCCCTGTATGAAGCTTTCCTGATGGTTAGCACACCCAGTGGAAGCCGAAATGGGTCAACAATTCATTTTGAAATGGAGCCCTTTGGTTGGTGTCATTTTATTCCAGCGGCTCTCTTCAAACATGACTGAGAGATCAAGACAGCTTGTGTTCTCACATCTGATATTTCATCCAGTAAATGTATTTTCTGTCCTCAGATGCGGTTGCTATTGTGATGATTGTCACTGCATCTGGTGTTGGATTTTCACTCTTGATTATTTTTATTGTCATGACTTGTTTCTCCAACCAAAAAAGGTAAGACCATAGATACACTGTGTTAAGCTGCACAGCTTCATGTTGAAGATCATAGATCCTCAATACAGTTTGATCATCTTTTGCAGGCTGAAGGGGCGTTTTTGGCCAGCTGTTCCAGATCCAGCAAATAGCAGCATCAAAAGATGGTCTTCAGACTCATCACGGGTACGGACAATTAACCAGCGCAAGATGCAATGGTTTTTATTTAATAAAACCCTGGTTACGTTAAAGTTGCACTTCTCAATATTTTATATAAATAAGTGATAAACCCACAGAGAATCATGACGTAACTCTACGGTTCCCCTCTATGAAGAGTTTGACTGTCTTTAAGATCTTCTTTCTTTCTTTTTTTTTTGGCAACTGTTGTGTTTTGGCTCAGTCTTACTACTCTCATCAGAGTTGTTGCCAGTTCCAGCAGGCAGCTGTTTTCAGTGGAAAAAGCTCTAATAAACCCACAGTACACTACCTGCCCAGCACCAAACAACAGACACACAATGTTACTGATTAGCTGGTGAACATAGTGGAGCATTTTTCGCTCAGGAGTTAGAAAGTCATATCAGACCACTAGAGGCAACTGAACTTAATGAGATAATATGTACATCTTGTGTTTACAGCCTGTTGCACTACTAACAATTAGCCAAAAATCAATTAGCCTACAACTGAAAATGCCAATAAATAATGTAATACAGGCCCTGTACAATATTACTTAGATGAATAGTTTGATATTTTGGTAAATAGATGAAGTTAGATGACAAGATTGACAACACTCTCACGTCAGCATGCTAAGTACAGTATGAAAATGTTATATCTTACCATAGCAGATTAGCTTAGCTTCAATTTTAGCATAGCATAAAGACTGGAAACAGAAAAACAGCATGCAACCACCAGGACCTCTACAGCTCACTAAATAAAAATGTATCTATACAATAACTGAAGTGTATAATATACTATATATAAACAACTCATTGTGGTTTTATTGGGTTTATGGGCTGGAGTAATTTTCTCATTTCACAAAAGATGTCAAAGTACCCCTTTAAGTACACCAGTGACTAATGTATTTTCCTTTTACAGGATACCCAAACTTCCCTGGATACTGATGAGCCAAATCCAATATATCTGTCCCACCTCAGCTTCCTGGACCTAACTATGAAACTAAATAAAAAGGATGATGACATGTGGTCAAACAGTGGCGAGGACACCAGTGATCTTGGAGACTCCATTTGTGGTTCACCCTTCATCCCTGGCTACTCTGGTTCAAACAGCGACTCTGTTCCCTATGCTACTGTAATCTTCTCTGGTGCTTGCACAAACCCACCGCCCAAAGAGCCTCATCATGTCTACCTGCGCTCTGAGTCCACACAGCCCCTTCTGGAGACAGAAGAATCCTTCAGTCCAAAGTGCTACCAGAATATGGCAGCTGATGGGATGACAACGGAGCAGTGTTTTTTTGGATCATGCCATAACATTGAGCCTGAAGAAGGAACAGATTCAGTTATTCTCTGGGATGACTTCCCATTTCTTCGAGCATTAGCCATGAACGAAACTCAAAATGACTAAAAGTAATTTGCTGTTTATTACAGCTGCAATGATTGATTGATTGATTGATTAGTTGATCGACAGGAATTTAATCAGAAACAATTTTGATCAACGATTAATCGTGTAGTTTAGGCCCTTTTTAAAGTTTTGTTTCAGGTGGCTGTAAAAATACTGTAAGAACTTTAAGACCTCACTGTGGACTCTCGGAAGTTGGACATGTTTTACTGTTTTGATGTTTTATACACTGAATGAAGATCAATTGATTATATACATGAATCAGAAAAAAATAATCAGAAGATTCATCAATAGTGAAAATATTCATTAGTTGCAGCCTTACTGATTATAAGAGCAGCTTACTGTGCAAAATGTTAGTGCAGATTTAGTTTGTGTAATGAGCCTATTGTGGTAATCCAGCTAAGCACACAGTTATAAATTCCTGCTAGATTCAGTGCTTCAATGACTTGGATATTTGATGATTATGATGCTTTGTCTTTATCGCACTGTGCAGATGTATCCTCACTTTGTAAGAAAATATTCTTACTGGAAAACATTTTTTTTAAGGTTGAAATGTGAAATTTTGTGGGTTATATGTGTTTTTTTTTTAAGTACTTAAATGATAAGAAGACACCAGTTTCTTATAATAAAAATAAATAGACAAAATCCTGGATACTGTTTCTCATTTTTCAGTGAAAATACAACTTATTTAAAGGGCAGAAATAAAAAGTTACAGTTTTTTTGGGCCTGGAAAAGAAACTCATGTGTGTATTTTGCACTAATATTGAAATTATTTCTCAGCAACTTGACTACAATAAAATCCAGGTGTGTAGATAGACAATTAAAAACACCATCTCCCAACCACTTTTCCAGTTGTTACTTATAATTTCCTTAGAAAATACCATACATAAGCCAAAATGAACTGCTCTAATGGCCTATTCTTGTAGAAACATGGACATTCAGTTTAGACCAGGAGTTCTTAACCTTTTTTACCTTGAGGCCCAATTTTTTCAGTGCAGAGTGGCCCGGAGCCCATTAAATATTAACACTGTTTAGACTGTGTTTTCTCCATAACTCCCAATAGTTCCTCGTATTCTTTATTTGTTCCCAGATTTTCAACTTCAGGAGAAGTAGGAAGGGGATTTTTTTTTTTAAAGGAATTTGAAATTTCACTTCTGTTTTCTTTTAAAAAAAGACTAAGATACCGAAGCAGTTATGGAAATAGAGAAGTACATTCACTAACGTGCTGTACTTAAGTTCAATTTTGAAGAACCTGTACTTATTTCCATTTTATGCTACTTTAAACTTTCCACTCCACTTCATTTATTTGACAGCTTCAGTTACTTATTTGGCACAATGGATAAAATAACAAGCTTTTAAAATACAACATATTGTCAAAGATAAAACCAGTGGTTTCCAACTTTTTTGGCTTTTGACGTCTATCAAAAGCTGTTAACAGCTCCACCAAATAGGCCAAGTGATTTTCCCCTCTAATCTCCTCACATCATTTCATCTCAATAAATGTTCAAATGATCCAACATTTCACCAAAAATCAAAGATAAGAGAAAACATTTTAAATCTGAAAATGTATTAGTGTATCAGAACTTAATTTGTTCCTCTTTCCTTCCCCATTAATCATCTCACCGCCCTAGACTTATCTGGTGACATTGGAGCCAGACCCCTATAGGTAAGGCTGTTAATAATCTAATGATGTATAATAGATCAGACAGAGGGACGAAATAAATATGTTTATTTTAATATAGTAAGTACATTTTGCAGCCAATACGTATGTACTTTTACTCTAGTAGCATTTTTCATGCAGCACTTTGACTAATAATGAAGTATGTTAACACAATGTTACTTTTATTGAAGTGCACTGCCGTCATTTCTCCTATCGACGTGTTTGTTCTGGCATCGATAGCAAGCCTAGAGAACAATGTTCCTGTTCTCAATCAGCTGGTTTGGTCGCAAGGAGGGAGAGTTTGGGTATAAAGTAAGGACTGTACAGGCATATATTGATAGATATAATTTTTACGTTCAACTGTATACAGATGCATCCAATAATTCAGAAAGGGCAGGAGTAGCTTTTATTGTTCCTGAGTTTCAGGTAACAGTAGGGAGAAGGATCAGTGGGGAAGTGTCCGTGTGCACAGCAGTGCAGTGGGTTGAAGAGGCAAGGCCCCTCAGAGTAGTTATTTGTTCTGATTCAAGTTCATCACTAAAAAGTCTTCAGTACAGTCACTCACACAGCAGACCAGATATTTTGATTGAGGTGCAACAAACACTAGATAGATAGCCATTTGTTGTCCCCAGAGGGAAATTCTTGATTCAAATGATGGGGGTTACAGTGGTGTTTCTATGGGTACCGGCACACATGAAAGGGGTGAAAGGGAATGAGGGGGTAGATAAGGCTGTGAAGGAGGCAACAAAGAATAGTGTTGTTGACTTGGCAGATAGCCTCAGTAAGTTGGAAATCAAGAACATAATCAAACAAAGATTGAGGAGCAGGTAGCAAAAGCAATGGGAGGAAGAGAGGACAGGACCGTGGTTCAATACAATACAAAGGAAAGTGGGAGACATGAGAAGTGCAGGACGGGACAGAAGAGAGGAAACCATAATATCAATACTTAGGTTTGGGCATACTGCACTTAATGGTACACTAGCTAAAATAGGGAAACATAACACGGGGGAATGTGAGAAATGTGGTCAACCTGATGGTGCATTGTCGGGGGTAAAAAGCCGAAAGACAGAGGTGGATTAGAAAATTAAGGCTACTAACAATAAGATACAGTATGACCTCAGAATCATGTTACAGGAACAGGCTGCAAGTAGGTGTTGGCAATTAATGTTAGAGTTTCTTAGAATGAGTGGTTTAATGGGGAGGATATAAGTTATGTGTGTGTGTTTTTTTTGTGGTATTTATTTAGTTATTTTGGAGAGGGTGTTATAGCCACTTTGATCCACACTCCATTCCAGTAGGTGGCGGTAATGCGCTAATTCGCTGTTTTCCAACCGCCATTAAACAGAAGAAGAAGAAGAAGCCGGTTTGGTCTAAACCAAAATGGCGAGCCTCATGTAGGGGTCGAGTGTGATTACCTGTCACATTTTCATCACTTTCGGGGAGTTTATTGTCTACCTTATTTACTATCCTGTGAACCATGTTCACAAGCATAGCTCTCCGGGCGGCTCTGAAGTCTTCAGCCGGCGTCCTGCGCGAGAGCGGCGCTCTGTGCTCCGCTGTGTCGGTGAAAACATGCAGCTCGGCTTTCTTATCAGGACCGAGAGTCAGCTGCGGTGAGTGTGGGGACACAGGGACAAACTGGAGGATGAGCAAACGTGTGTAGTTAATGTCTGGCTTTTTAGTATAAGTTACTGGCTGTTTTACTATGCCAAGACGTCCACGGTCAGCAGCACGCGACTGGAGCATCTTAGTTGAGTAACACTGCTGACAGAGAGCTGCAGAGGTGGTGGAAAAAAAGCCTGTTAGACTAGCTGTTCAAATGAGGTCAATTACTACTATGTTGTGATTCATGCAATACTAAAATTAAATCGGTTGCACCACGGATATAAGTCACTGCATAACATTAAATAATACGTCGATTACACACATGCCTCATGGGGGAACATCACATAATTCAACTCACTAATGGTAAAATAGCAGGTTTTCATGTCATTTTGCAACACAGTAATCAAGCAGAGACCTAGTTTATTGATATGCTGTTTCAATATCAGTCGAGCTTATTATGATGTGCAGATCAGACCCAGACTGATATATCGTCAACTGATCAAATCATCGGCCGATATTAGCCTAATAGAGATATATCTCCAATATGCACCAATATTTTTTTTTTAGTATTATAGCCCTTTTTCTTAATTCAGTTTTATTGCTTATCATTATTAAATCACTAGTGAAGTTAACTGTTTCAGTGCACTGATGTCATTTTATACAATACAATAGATTGTAAAATATCAATCCCCCATTACATTCCTTTATTACAAGTGTTTGATAACCACATTTGTGGCATTGTTGCAAAAAATATGTTATGTATATATTCTGTATATATATATAAGATGTATCAGCATCAGAATTTTTTACTCCCTAAAATCAGTAATAGCATTGGCCCCCAAAATCCAGTATCTGTCAGGCTATAGCTACTATGCCAAGTGGTTCATGCCAGCCAAAAAGTTAATGCACATGGTAACTCTTATCTTAGATTGTTGATTTGCCACCTGGCTTAGATATGATTTCACGTCCAAACTAGTTAGTTTACGCACCAAGTTATCATAGTGCAACTGATTTTAGTAGTTGATTAAGTCACAAACGACCTAGTAAGCATATAGTGTCGACTGTGCACCCAAACTTAGGAGATAACTTACACATAGCTAGTGCAACCTGCTTCAAATAACATTGGTATCACTTTTATGAATAAAAAATTAAAATTAAATGCTTTATAATAAGAATTATAACAATAATAATACTATTAATATTAGTGTCTTATAGCAGGATGAAGCACCAGTATCTCTCAGGAAACTACATCATGATAAGGATATAGAGAACCAACATCCGCTCATCATCAGATATGTGCATAGTTGTGTTTTTATCTGGGTTGTGGGACAGCCGTGCTAAACAGATAGTGTTGGTTTATGCAGCTATAACTCGTGGATCAGTTGCATCATCATCCTCTAAGTTCCTTCTTCTCACAGCTTCTCTTGCGAAAGAGCTTGTAATGAAGACAGATTAAAAGTATGTGAATATGATATGAGCTGTAGATCAGTCCAATTAATTGCCAATTTTTTTAATTAATCGCCATCTATTTTTATTATAGATTCATTATTTTTCAGGGGGGAAAAAGTCCAAATTCTCTGATTCCAGCTTCTCAAATGTGAATATTTTCTTATTTCTTTAGTCTTCTGTGACAGTAAACTGAATATTTTTGTGTTGTAGAGTGCTGTGGGACACAAGAAGACGTTTGAAGATGTTAGTTTGGGTTTTGGGAAACAGTAATGGCCATTTTTCATAATTTTCTGACATTGTGTAGATCAAATAAATAAACAATAAATCGAGAAAATAATCAACAGATTAATCAATAATGAAAATAATTGTTAGTTGCAGTCCTAATGAGAAGTCTGTGTTTGCATCTGTACATGGCATACTTATTAGCTGGTCTTTACAGAAAGCACTCAATGGATTCAGTTACAAATGCCCACTTTTCTACTTTTAGGCCACCACAGCACTCCTAATACTTTATGTAGTATTTTAAAACATCTCGCAGGGACCATCAGTGGCCTCGGTTAAAAGAGATTTCTGGGTGTCTTTGACATACAAACCAGCTTTGTGATGCTTACAACATGCCCTTTTTTTTGTATAAACTATGTCAGGTTATGTGAAATTTCCATCTGGAATCAGTCAGCTCTGTCTGGCAGACGGTGATTCATCACTGGGTCATTTATTTGTGTGTCTAGCTAATGGAAATGTGTTGAAATTGGATCTCAATATAGTTTTTGTTATTGTTTCACCTTTTCTTTCAGTCACCAAATTCATTCTTTTCAAGTGTTTTTTTTTTAATTAAATATTTCCTTTGAATCTATTATTATCTTTTTAAGTATTTATTTTACATTACATTTACAATTCAGTTTAATTTCTCTTGGTGTGCATACGTCTCCCAGTCAATGTCCACCATCCTGTACATCCTGTCACCTGTAAAGCACTTTGAATTACACGTGACTCGTGATTTAAAATAAATAAGTACATTAAAAGATTTATTAGAAATAGTCCCCTTGTCAAAGTTTTCATCATTTTTGTCCACTATATATTTATGAATATCCATGAACCCATTTATTCATGTTTTTTTTTTTCTCTCCTCAGTTGCAGGAAGTTTTGCTGCTCAACCGCCGGTGAGACATTATGCTCGGGCTGCAAAAAAAAAGAAGACAGGTGTGTTGTTAGGCTGCGTTGTCATGTAAAAATCCAATTTTGACACCAGGCGGTGAGTTGAAATACTCGATTTCAACTTTCCCAACAATTTCTTTCCTCCAGTTCCTGAGAGCCAGCTCAGTGATCTTCCTCCAACAATGCTGAAGATGGATTATGCAGCTGTACCCCTCGCTCAAACGTAAGCACACATGCATACTGTAGCTTTGATTAAATGAGTAACAATTATGTTTACATGCATTTTGTACACCTGTTATAATTGATAAGATACTCCATCACCATTAATATATTTTCTGTTAATAGGACTGATGATATTGTCAAAAGACTTCTTTCGTTGGAGTTGGGGTGCCATGTAAGTTCTGTCTGTCTTGTCATGCTTTACGCTGCTTTATCTTTCTAATGGTAATTGTTGCTCTTCTTTCAAGTGTGTGGCTGAAAGCTGAAGTCATAAACAAGTAGTTAAATACATTATGTGTTTATCCTCAGAGCGACAAGCTACAGTTGAAACAGGAACAGATGATTGCAAAAGTTCAGAGGGACGAGAATGACCGCAACTCAGTGGAAGTCAAGGGTGAATTGCTGTTTTTTGCTGCAAATAACAACAAATATAGCATCCTGCCTATTTTAATATACAGTATAGTCATACAATTCCCTTTTCCCCTTTTCTTTCAGTGGCTATTTTGACGACAAGAATCCGAAACTTTCAGGAGCATTTGCAAAAACATCGCAAGGTGAGCAAAGGAGTGAAATCAGCATCTTTTTTTGTTTGTACGTTAAATGAGGACACGTCTCATGAAGGTCTCTTTGCATGACGTAACATGATGGGGCACTTGACGTCACTAAAGCTTTCATATATGAGTATATCTCTCTGCATTTCCTCTCTGTCTTCTTCTTGTGTGAGGCAAGCATATGCTACAGGATATCCTGTGTATAACCCCCGCATCAAATAAGAACATGCGTAGTGAGGTTATGGTCGGAAATTTCCATGTTACATCATACACTGAACGTTTTTATTGAAATCAACATAGTAGGAGATCTGATCTTGGTACATTAAAGCAATTTTGAAATTTGCCACAGTCCATATCACAATGATCTTTATGACCAAAGGGTTGTAGAGATATAGATCATTTCACACATAAACTGTTACATTAGTGTATAAACTGGGCTGTATTTGGTGAACTACTACCCACCTTTTTTTGTATTTAACCTAATAACGACATTCTTTTTTGTTTTATTTGTTTGTAGGACAAAGCTAATAAGAGACGGATGCTCATGGCCATTGACAAAAGGAAAAAGCTTTTAAAACACTTAAGGCTGGTTCGCTATGATGCCTTCGAGAAGGTGTGCGAGCAGCTGGGCATCACCTACACCTTCCCTCCAGAATACTACAGAAGGGCCACCCGCCGCTGGCTAGCCAAGAAGGCCTTTTGCATTAAGGTAGCACACAAATAACCTCATTATTCATTGGCAAGTTCTCTATTATTGTCCATGATGGTGTGTAATGTTTTTTACACTGGCAGTGTAAAATAAATTGCATCAATTGGATATTAAAATCTAAATACCCTGTCAGAAATGTAACGTTAAAAAATTGTACATATATGGTGTGACTAAGGGGACTGGTATAACTCAATCCTGCTGTTGACTGATGTGTGCATTTTTCTTACTGATAAACACATTTAAGGTGTTGTTTTGAGGCTGTTCTAACACTTGGTCATATGTGTCACTTGTCAGGTCTTTAAGGAAGTGCAGAAACAGAAAGCAGAGCAGAGGCTGAAGATGAGGAAAAACTCAGCTGCTGCAGAGACCAAAGCAACAAAGACAAATGCTGCTGAGAGCCAGTAAAAGACAATATAGTGAAACACTTTGCTGAATGCTTGTGCTGAACACTGTCTTTACTTCCATTCTTCTGACGTGGTAATGTGATGTAAATCACTCCCTTTTTCATGCATCACCATCATAAAATATTATTTCCCTTATCTATCAGGTTGTATCAAAAAATGTCAGAACTTAATGGAAATAAAATGTCTAAGAAAACGGTATTGCAATAAACTGAAAATATATTTGTGTTGTCAAATAAATGTGTGACCTAACAATCATATGCACAAAAGAGAAGTTCATTGACTCATTTAATTCAGCATAGGAGTAGATAATGAGTCATCATTGTGAACATGCTCAGTGAAATGCACAAAAACCAGATAGCTTAATTTTCCACCATAGGCTGCAACTGAAAAACAATTTAACACTGAATGATGTGCACTTTATGGGGTAGACCCTTTATAAGTTTCACATCTGGCTTTGATGTAAACCTCATGCTGTGTGACAATGCATTTAGTCAAACTAACAAAGGGATCTTCCTGTAATTCCATGCGAAACCATATCACCACAAGCTATAACATTTAGCACATACGTAGACATCAAATATGCTGGATTAGAAAACAGTGTATTATAGAGATATGGCCATCATTGCATTTGTACATAGGCTCCATTATTCTGTACATTAACATAAATCCACCCATGTTTAGAAGTACTAACAAATGCAGCAAAGTGCATATGACAGCAACACCCAGATGAACATTTATATGTAGCCTATTCTCTCAGGGACAATGTTTTGCAGCCACATTTTAGTCTCTCCCCCCCCCCCCCCCCCCCCCCCCCCCCTTCTGCAAGGCATGAAAGTTGATCAAAACCTCAAGCTGCAATGTGATGCATTAGCAGATAGTAGGTTTTATTAGAATAGGTGGTGTGAGATTCTGACAAATGCATTACTGTTCGATGAACAATAAGTTCCCTGAAAAGTGCTGATCTGATGATAGAGAAAGCCTGTTTAAATGGAAGTCGTGCATTTGTGATCTGTAGCTGTTTGAGATAATACCCACTATCAAACTTAAAGTAAAGCACCAGTTCTTGTTAAGAGGCTGAATCACCACAAAGATGTTGTCATCATGGCAAACCAGCATTTCACAGCTCAAACTCTTCAGAGCTTCCTGTGTGGTGCGCAGTTTGTCAGTTCGATCAGAAGGAGTGCAGACTGACTGCTCTTCTGGTAAGTGACATCCTTTTTTTTTTACCTCTCGCACTACCGTAACTTCTGAATTCACATTTAATAACTTTTATAAATGCAAAAGTATTAAGATCACCACAATACTTCCACATTTTAAGTATTTAAGGCTGAACAAGAGTATTTTTGAACAACATTAGTGGATGAACTGAACTCACATGCACTGACCGTGTTGAGAAGCATTTTCTGAAAATGTGGGTGTATTTCTGATTTAATAACCATGAGAAACGATTATAAATTAACCAGCGAGTGCATCTTATAAGCTGCCAAATCCCACAAACTAGTATCTTGTTCAGTGATAAGAAACAAGTGCATGAAATGTTTGTTGCTATGATTACGTTGCATGAATGCTGATAGCGTTCCTATCTTCTCACAGACAGCACTAGAATATATTTAATTATATTTCTGAATGATTCCTTTAAAGGTTAAAATTTGACATTTGCAACTTTACAAATGAGTAGACTCATATATAAGTACAGAAAACAAAATATGAAAATGAGCATATTGAAAAATCGATTTAGGCCATGTCTCCTACAGCTTTTCCACCTGCAACAAACTCTTCTCTTGCTCTATCTTCGCACTAACAGCCTAATGTGTTCCCTACTAGGCAGCTAAATCTAAACAAGCAGAACCAACGATCCAAATGTCAAACCCAGTGGTTACCAATCAACCAGGTGCAGGCGGCTATGGGACAAATGTCCAAACTGGGGAGTGGAGCACTGGCCTGTGCTCCTGCTGCAGTGACATATTGATCTGTGAGTACAATTCAAGATGCCTACTCTGACTCTATATTTTTTTTTCCATTGAAGACACACTCAAGCACCTCTCAACCTCAACAATCACATAAATACTTTTCTGTCGTGCAGGTGCTCTTGGTTGCTTCTGTCCAATTGCATTGAGCTGCTACACAGCGAATAAATATGGAGAAAACTGTTGCTTGGGTTGTGTGCCGGGAGGCACAACAGCCATGAGGACTCACATGAGACTGACCTATGGTATTCAGGTACGTTGTATTTCTCTCATATCGTGGGAGGTCACATAGAGGAAGTCTGACTTGTTTCCAGTAACTTATGACATACAAAGATTACATTAACTTAGGAAAGGTTGGGTCTTCCTTGCTATTGAGCAACCTGAACTGCAGCACATTTCCTCATATAAGGTTGAAATGTTCTGTGTTGTGATTTTGTTGCAATATTTTAACCACAGGGGACAATATGCAACGATGCCTTGATGACATTTTTCTGCGGACTTTGTGAGGTGTGCAGGATGGCACGAGAAATCCGCATCAGGAATGGAGAAGTTTCATCATAACAGCAATAAAGGATTCTGACCCACTATGTGTCTCGTTTTATACTGATAAGATCATTTCTCTATTGCTGTAAAGCCTGGCTTTCATTGAAACAATAAAGAAACCACTACAAAATTTCATTTAAAAACATTTAACATTCAATTAAGTTCGGAATTTCAATAAAAAATATTGTTATAGACAAAACAAGAGAAGTTTCATTAAAAACAATACATTTGATTTATCCTGTGAACCAGGTTCTATCAAGATTAAAAATGATATTGATGGAAAGTGTGTCGACAACAATTCAAAAGAGAAATCATGTATATAGTTTCATTACATCTTTTGTTTTTCTTTGTCAATTCATGTACTTATTTGTTGATCAAATATTCATTTTATGGTTTGAACACGATACAATAAAAAAAAGGAAAACAACATTCAAGATGAAGCCTTTTGTACAACACTGTCAATAAAAAATATGATTGTTTATTATTTGTATTATTCATTATTTTATTATTTACTTTCTAATGTTGGCATAATAAGTTGTAAGAGGTTTAAACAAAGACTGATTTTCATTCTTGGATTGCTTAATGTTTATTATTTTTAGAGACTTGAATAGGTGAACATAGAGTATTTCACAATGCCACATAGTCAAGATTGATATAATACACACTATGGTCACATTAGTTTCACATCTGCACCCTTTCCTTGTGCGGATATGTCTGACCCCACCCAAGCGAAAAGGCGACAGAAGCACACTAGAGAAGCTGTGCTTGTACCACTGGTTTGCTATGGAGAACAATAACGCTCAAAACTAACTTTAGTAGCAATTTTTATCTGTGATATATTATACTTTAAAGGTGAAAGGTATGTTCCATGTCTGTCTAGTTACATAACAATGTTTTGACAGTATTTCATCTATTTATCCACCTAATCATCCAACTATTATTTTTATGATTATATGATATTCCGAATATTGTGAACCACTATGAAGCTCTTCTTGTTTTTTCACATAACTGTCATTTTATAGTCTTGAGTCACAATGCCTCATAGCACTAGTTTGGGGTGTTTTGTAGTTTTAGAAATGCAGTTGTGTGATTTGGGCACAAGAGAGCTCTGTTGTACACTTGAGATCAGTTGTTTAGGGGAACATAAGGCCAGGGGGGAACATAAGGCCAGGGGGGAAAAAAGTAAATGTAAAATCTCCACAGAAGTTTTTAGGTTTCATTTTTGTCTTCAAACCATTTTCATTACTGCAGGGAGAGGGTGTTCAACAACAACAGGGATGGTCTCTGTCAGAAACTGTGCCTCCTGTGCTGAATCAGAAAGTTCACACTTCCTGTATCAAATGAATACACGTCACCTGTTTCTCCACAACAAGATCAAATCAACAAAGATTGTGCTTAACCTCTGAATATTTACATCTATGAATTTTATTTTTTTTACTCTAAAATCCAAGTTTTAGTGCATCACATTAAGAGGATGCAGCAATATATCCTTAGATTGAATCCAGCTCTGATACTTTGTAAGGAATAGGGTCGATTTTCACTTCTCAAATATAACATTTCACACATAAAAAAGGTAGTTTTTTTAGGCCTTAATGATCTCCATATAACCTAAGTCATACGAGCACAGCATTTTTGAGGCCTAATTTGCTTCCTTTCCTCGTACAAATTAAAAGTCTACTGCATTCTTTAAGCCATATGAGGAACAACACATGCATCTTAATACTGTCTCAACCCTCAGAACTCATGCATGGAAGCACATATAAGCATTTATTTATTAATTTATTTACATACTTATTAATTTCAACTCTCATCTTTCCTGTGGTATTTTGTTTGTTTTAAATGTATGATTGTATCCCTGTACCTTTTATGTTGGTTTATGTTTGTTTTGTGTGATAGTTTTCCTGTGTAAAGTCAGAAAGAGAAAAAACACCTCGGGGGCGAGCTTTTTCTCTGAACGCGCGCTCCCATCGCAGTTTCACGACGCGGGGCTATGCGACACAAGAGCCACTGACGTATAGGTCGCTGATTGGCTGTTCACTTCGTGGCCTGGCAACCAGAAGAGGCTTTGGCAACCAGACAGACTCCCTTTCATCAAGCTTTCGAGCTAGTTTAAGGCTAGCTACAATCGCTAGCTGCCTGTTTTAGTTTTTTTTTTTTTTTTTGACACTAGAGGGATTAAACTAACCAAATATCACCATGTCTTCAAAGACTCTACCTCTGCTTTTCATCAACCTCGGTGGAGAAATGCTGTACATCCTGGACCAGCGGCTTCGAGCTCAGAATATCCCTCCTGTCAAGTCTGAGAAAGGTAGCAGCTAAAAGCTAACAACACAAATGTCACCCTGCAGCGAAACGTAGTAAAATGTTACACTGCAATAACTGCACATCCAGTTTGATCGATTACTCGGTTATTTTGGACGATGGTGTCGTTGATTCAGGAGAAAGTTAATATAAAGGAAATTCAATTTTGTTATTCCATACATTTTGCTAAAATCATAACTCACGTAGGTTAGTTAACAATTGTCTTCAAAATGCCATCATGTGTGGACTGACTACCAGAAAATTAGACTAGATGCTGCAAATTCGCACAGTCTATATCCGATAATGCATGTGTCATTTTAGCATAAGAAATTTCATTATGTAAGGTTTTGTGATGCTATTAAAGGTCAGGTTCACAATTGTTTATGTCTGTCTTAAAACAACAGTCTGGTGTCAATTTGAACATTGACAGGTGTTCCTTGTTGTAATGATTCAATCCCCTTTAAATGCCCTTTCAGTGTAAGTGATGGAGGTCATTTTGTGCAAAAATGCATTTAAAAGTTTATCTGAAGGTTGTATGAGACTTCAGCAGTCTGAGTTAGTCATATCAAATGGAAATCATTTCCATCACATTCAGGCATCAAATTCCCTCTTTCTGTTTCTCTGTTGAGCTGCAGTGGAACTAAAGTAACAAAAAGAGGAAACATCTACATGATTAAACTCATTTAGATGAAGTTTCATATTAGCCTCAGATAAACTTTAGAATGCTTTCTTTTTTTTTTACAACAGGCTTGTGGATTTTCCCCCCATCACTTGCAACGTAATATATCACGTAAAGGGATCTTCTAACGGCCAGTATAAACGGGAGGAAAGATTATGATTATGGCAAAATATACCTGTTTCAGTGTTCATTTGGGCACCTGACTGTTTGACAAGTTGTGAACCCGTCCTTCAACACAAGCTGGTTGTCAGAACTTCATTTCATTTGTCTATCTCATTTTAATTCATAAAGTCCCCGTTAACGCTGGCTGGACAGAGGATGACGGAAGGAAAGGTATTACTGCAGAAGTTAATCAATGCTGCATAGTAGCTCTTTGCTCTGCTTTACCTAGACCAAACCAATGCGCTGGATATACTAGAGGATCTGATAAACAACACAGTCCAAATGAGATCTCATGTGCACAGATCTGCTCTCAAATGCTGTGCAGAGGTTGGCTCTGCACACAGGTGCATCAGTGTTTCATGCAAAGTAAGTAAGTGGCTGGGTCACTCGAGTGCTTCACTCCTGGCCACAGACTTGATTAGTTAAAAGGGCCTAACTTGTATAGTTGCTTAAATAATCTAGGGAGACATTTTTTTAAAACATGATCTCTGAATATAACCACATTTTTGCCTCAAATTAAAAAAAGCATTCCCAGCTGCTGAGCAGGCCAGTAGCCAGAAAATAGAAATTACTCATACCTAATAATAATCTGTTTTTTCTGCATATCTCGAGAGCCTCATCTGGTGTGACCACAGTGTCTCTCTGTTTCTACTCTGAGAGCTGTGCTGATTTCGTCATGGCTCCTTTTATTGCCTGAACTTTTGCTTGCTTATGGTTAAATGGTGCTTAAGCTCCTGCAACTCGCAACATTAAGATGCAGTAGTTGAGTTTTGTTTTGCCTCCGATCCAATAAAAATTACTGTAAAATGTTGTTTACCCTAAAAGTTTGACTGTCTGTGATTATTTCTGTCAATTGCAACAGTAATTGACGGAAATTAGGATCACAGAAAATAAAATAAAAATTCTAATGGGGGCTCACATCCCAAAATGTTCTTCCTGGCTACGGGCCTGCTACCAAGTAGGATACATGGCTGCTGGTTCTCCACGCTGCTGCTTTGTTAGGGCCTTTGGAATTGGCTTCAGGGTTTGCCCAGCAGATAGAAAGCTCATCTGCTCGCTATTCAGCTGACACTAGGTACACAAGCATGTCCTCAGTTAACTTCTCTGTCGTACTGTTTGTTGACCAACTAGTTATGAATGACATCATCACCACCATGTTCAACAAAAAGTTCCTGGAGGAGCTTTTCAAGCTGCAGGAGCTTTACTCCAAGAAGGCACTGCGGACTGTGTTCGACAGGCTGGCCCACGCCTCCATAATGAGACTCAATCAAGCTAGCATGGACAAGGTAGAGTGATCACGCATGCAGATGTAGTTCACAGCTGTTTACTTTGCTGTAACACATGTTGAGTTGTCATTTACCACTCTGTTCTTTTTATACCCCCATTCACCCGTGATCCCTGTGATTGGAGGCGCTATGTTTTTAGGTTGTCTTTCTTGTCCATCCGTCTTTCTGTCTATCTCCGGGGGGGGGGGGGGGGGGGTTTCCACAGTTTTGGGGGCAGCAATGGAGAAGGCCCTTTCCCCATAGCACTTAGTCCTGGATCTGTGGACAGAATGACAGAGATGAAGTCTCACACAAATGTCTAACAGGGTATAATAATAATGAGGTATGTCATGATGTTTTCTATCCAAAAGGTCAAAGGTTATCTTCACTGTTGCATTATAATGTTCTGCAACGCCATAACTCAAGAACAGATGGGGAGACAGTGACCATATTTCACATCTGGTTGGACACTGAATTGGTGACATTAATTCTTGGTGCCCATCATGACATTGTGGTGATAGTAAAGATCCTCTGTGCTGCCAGGTTGAAGATTCATCTGAAGCATCCACATTTTAGCATTTGTAGCTTCTTTGCATTTTGCTTTCCCAAAGTACTTGTATGAGACTTCCCTCTTTACTTCCCTCTCCCTGGATGACAGCGAGGACAGGGGGCCCACTGTTCCTCTGGTAGTCCACCACAAGCTTATTGGTTTTGCTGATATAGAGCTTCAGGTGATTATCGTTGCACCATGTGACGAAGCTCTCTATCAGTCCTCTGTACTGTACTGTAAAATTATCTCTAAATGAAGACAGTATGTTTCTGACTGGAAATTATTCACTAGAATCATACATGTCAATATAGTGATAAATGAATTTAGCCAAAAAATACACTTAACACCTTTTTATTGAATTTCTTCAAAGTCTTCACTACAAGCATTATATGAGTCTGGACAGATGTGGAAGTAAACTGCAACTTGACTGGTTGATGGACACATGCAGCCACGACTTGAGGCGCTATTTCTAGTTTTTCTCCCAATTTGAATTTTCACTTCAGAGCACAAACTTTATCTAGATATTAATCACATTTTTTCATCAACAGCAGAGTTGTGTCAGTTTGTCGTAGAGCTTTTTCAGGACGTGCACTAGATTAGTATATTGGAGTCAAACATGCTTTTGTCTATTAGATGAATCTACACATCAATCATTGCTGTATATATTCATGTAACATGGATGGAATGACAATAAACATCCTTGAATCCATTGCATTCAAGCTTATAGTATAACAGTAATATCTATTGCAATGTTTAGTATGTGGCTCTCTTTTCTGTTAAACAACAAAGGCATGAGGATTTTTTTATGTGTGTCCTTTCTCACAGCTCTACGACTTGATGACCATGGCTTTCAAGTACCAGGTGCTTCTCTGTCCTCGGCCCAAAGACATCCTCCTGGTCTCCTTCAACCACATGGATGCAATCAAAGACTTTGTGAAAAACTCTCCCGGTATTCTCAGCCAGATTGATGACACATACAGGAAGCTCATAGAGGTGACTTAATGTATTCACATTCATTATGAACAAGAGTGAGAAGCCACTTGTTGGTGTTTCCTGCAGCTTTGTGCAACATCTTTTGACTGAATGTGAACTAGGTCAACTGTAAAAGGAGGCAGAATGCAAAAGGATCCCAAACGTATCTAACTATATTAAGAAGAGAGGGAAACAACTTCAGATGTAAAAATAGTGATGTTTTTATTAGAGTTTACTCATGTATAGTCAGCTGTGGAGTATAATCTGGCTTCACGTTCACTTCGCTGGTGACACAGTGCGAGTCATTGCTTTTCCTCAGGCAAGATTTAAGAATAAAGCGCAACTTAAATAAGCAGCAAGAGTCACAGTCATATGACCAAAAATAGTAGAAGGTCAACACATTAGACCAGTGAAGATAAGCAAAAGAAAACCATCCAGTCCAACTACAATCTGACTACCAAGCCAACAGAGTTCAGCAGAAGCATTTTACTTGGCAGTTACTTATTTTAAAAATAAGAAAAAACTGTGAAGTAACGTGTTCAAGTGACTAAATAACACAACTGTTGTCATTGAAGTAATCAATGATTCAGGTCATACAGTATGTGATTATGAATTATTGCATATATTGAGCTATGACTGCATGGGTTAGGAGACATGTCAAGGGCAGTTTTTTTAAATCATTTGCTTGTTGTTATATGATTATGCTGGGATAAAATGGATAATGCTGATAAGGAAATAAAACATATACTGGTACGTCCATAAGTTATAATAATAATAATAATCAGTTTTTATATCAAAATTCAGTTTCTGTGTTTATCATTTGCTTATAAAGTCATTTATTATTCAATGTTGAGTTAATCTAATTTGTCATGTATATTTTTTAGATGTACACACCCTTATCTAGTGGTGAATTCCAGCTGATTAGACAAACTCTTCTTATCTTCTTCCAAGACATGCATATAAGGGTAAGTCCATTAGTCATTTGGAAAACCTTACGTGCATTCTTACTGATTTTGATTTAATGGAAAGTATTTTAATAATCTTAATTGGAGAATATTCTCCTTTTTTCCCCCTCTGTGCCAGGTGTCTATTTTCCTCAAGGACAAAGTGCAGAACTCCAATGGCCGCTTTGTACTTCCCACCAGTGGTCCAGTGCCCCATGGAACAAAAATTCCAGGCTTGATAAGGTACCACGGCATACAGCTGTTATCACTCAGACTGATGGAGATAACTGAGACTAAGATTAAACAAATGGTTTGGATGGTGAAATTGACTTTTGGTTTATCTCATGATGTTTAATGTTTGCTTTTTTCTCTTTTAAAAGCTGTAGTCTATTTGTTGATCTTTAACAGAAACCGTAATCTCAAGTTAAGTAAGCCCTTGTGCAGCTAATTGCATTACAGAGGTTTTGTAGAACAAGCATTTGGATTCTAATTTTAGATGTGTTGTACTTATAGCTTGGATTAAATTGCTTACGGGCTGTATGTGCACAGTGCAAGTTTTAATACATTAAGAAAACAAGAGCTCACATGTGAAACATCTGAGTATTACTGGAAATGCACAGAACGGCCACAAATCAAAGAACTACTTTTATCATGAGCAACAGAAATTCAAAAGAAATGGCTGTGTACAAACAAGGTATTGAGAGCTTACATGTCCATAATATTTTGTGTTTTTGTATCTTATAATTTTAGGATGTTTAGCTGTACAGGTGAGGAGATCAGCAGGCTGCAGTTCAATAATGCAGGAAACTATACTGGTGCTCTCCGGGAAGGATCTTTTGAGAGTTTCGGAGACAGGGTCACCAAACTAGGAACAAACATGTAAGACTTTCAAAACATGCATATGACCATGACTTGGTGATATTTATACTATGACATTTAGTTAAAAGATTCTCTGTCGAGATGCCCTGTGGTTTAGAGATTAAGCTCTCTCTCTCTCTCCCTCATTTCCTGTTATCTTTCTGCTATGGGTGTCTAAGAAAGGCATAAATTGTCCAAAACATAATGAATGGGCCATTTGGATGGGCTTCACAGCTCATCCAAGGGTTTGAACAGTTCTACAGACTGTTGGCAAGTCCTAGACATTTAAAGCTCTGTGAGTAATAATTGAATGTGATAGTTTACACAGTAACCCATCATCTACTGACATCTGCTTGCAGAAAAGCAGACTAAATAAAGTATTTCTGCTGCAGGTCATATTTTGGACTGTGTTGCATAGATATACTCTCAGTATTCATTCTCTCTGTATTTGTCACTGACTCTCAGGTACAGTGTGAGCCGCCCAGTGGAAACCCATATGTCAGGAACATCTAAAAACTCTGCTCAACACACTAAGGTGAAACAAGTTCACTGTTAGCACGTGTAATGATTTTTTTGTTTATTAGTAAACAATATTTCTTGAACTTCATGCACACAAGTAAACATAACTCCAGTAAACCAGCAGTTGTGTCAACAGGTCAATGCTGCTCCCAACCCTCTGGCCAAAGAGGAGCTGAACCTGTTGGCCAGGTTAATGGGAGGTTTAGAGGTTCAGAAACCAGGAAACGCAGACAGTGGCTTCCGGATCAACCTCTTTGCTACTGATGAGGAAGAAGAGTGGGTACCTTTTACCCGGCGTGAAGAAAATAAAATGACTTATTTGTGTATTTTTATTCAAACCTAACATTTTCTTCTTCTTTATCTCAGAGAGGCATTAATATCAAGACCAGATGAGCTTTCATATGGAGTCATAAAAATCCAAGCAACAAAGGTAAAGCTTATTCATCTGTCCACACAAATTCTCTCTTTGAGTGATACCCATCATCTGTGTCATGAAAATCTAAATATTTATTGCTTGCTATCACTTTAATGGCTAAAAACGGATTGTTCATCTATCTCATTATACAGTTAGTTATCAGAGATGTAAGGCTTTGCTTTTCTAATAGGATTTACTTTAATGAGGAATAAGTCTGACCTCTCTGGCACTGGTGCATAACACTTTCTTACAGGACCAACAGGCCAATGCTGAGCTGGCCAAAATCATGGGGGAATTCACAGAGTCTGGAGATCAATCTCCCAGTGCCAGCAGCAAAGGAGATGACCTTCTGGCCATGATGGACGGCCTGTGACATGTTCTCCCTGACAGAAATGCCCAGGGGTTGGAACACAATGCATTGTCAACAGTCTGTTCTACTGTAGAGTAGTCCGCTGCCGGCACCTGCAAATACACTGCGACAAACTCACATGCAGCCAGAAAGCCTTGTCTTTGGGTGCTTTTTAAATGCAGATGTATGCAGGTGTTTCAGTTGATGAAATGACCAACTGCAAATTTGCATCACCAACAACAAAGGATATGTGGGGAGCCAAGCTTTAAGATATAATACACTGTAATGGTTTGCTGTAAACTGAGAGGAGATGAGGTGCATTGAGAAATACAGTAGGCTTATATTAGTGTGTTGAATATGTGTATGTGGTAATGGCCCAACATCTGTTTGTATAATGTCAAGATGTTGCATTTTCTTACACATTTAACTCAGTCTCTGCTGCTGTTTCACACATCATTTGACCTAGATTTTAATAACACATCACAGTTTCAGATAATTTTCAGGTTCATAGTCCATAATTCCATATGTGTGTATTACACATTGTGAGGAGGGAGTTTGTTAACTTCGTCTGTGTTCTAATGAACAAACTATTAAATTATACTGTGGGGGAATCAGTGCAAACCCAAGTGCTCTTTCTAATGTGATTCAGATTCCTTCAAATCTTTATTTTCATAGGAAATGTGTTCATCTTGCATCACGCTGTACTACCTTAATACTGTATGAGGACTGACTTGTAACAAAAAAGGATATTATGGACAATTTTCACTACCCTGTGATGTCTCTCAGTGTTGAGCTATGGCCCAGAAATGTGCTCATTGATGAGTACCTGGTTATTTTAGAGAGTAATGCAATATGAGTAATTGTTATATGTAAATAAATGTATTAAATACTTTATTTATTTGAATGTATACTTTTCTGTGTATAGGGAAGTGAATATTGCTGCAGTTGTTGAATTGTTGAATGTGCAATGTTGAATTTTTAATAAATAGTTGAGTAAAATATTTAAAAAAAACTTATGTTTGCATAAATGTTATTGTGTGAGCTGTATTGTCTGAGCAGTGATGCAATCAAGTGTTAATAATGGCATGCACTGTGAAACAGATTGTTGTAGTTGAAAAGATGTGACAGTAGGGGGAGCTGTCAGACCTTGCTCAACACCTTGTATTGTACTATATGAGGTCTATTCAAACTGACTTACCAATACGTTTCTACAATGCATTTCATTATACAATTCAGGTTCAATATCTATTCTTTTTCACTCATTCACGGTCATGAGGTGTGTAGGAGTCACTGAAACACAAATAAACACATGTTGGATTTATGTCTTTGGATATTAGCATGTTTAATCAACAAATAAACAGTAGAAGTGGTATGCTTCAGTTTAATCCACAATTAGAGTCCCTTCCCCAGAATAGACCCACAATAAGAATTGCTATAGCAACAGTTATCTGCACCCAAGATATTTGTGTGCTGTCTGCCTGCAGACGAGTCAAACTGAGATAGTCTGCACTCCCCGAGTCAACCACACACACACACACACACACACACACACACACACACACACACACACACATGAATATGGTGCATACCATGCAAGCAAAACATGCTGAGACATTTCTCTGAATTGATCCAGGTGGAGGAGGATTCTGGTGATGTCTTCCCAATAATCTTGGCAAAGGAGAGATGAGAAACACTACGTGCCCTGAGGATACAACCTACCTGAAAAACAAACAGAAACCAGAGCTCACACCAGTCATGCTGCAACACTGTGCAGTGAGCTCACTAAAACACAATTTCACTGTAAAGATGTGCAAACTTGCTCATACATTTCTTTGGCAGGATAATCCAATTACAGTTGCATGTTCACAAAAACATAAAGATCTCTAACATAACAAATACAAATCATTATATTTAAACACTTCCCTTATAAAGTTGAAAAGTCTAAATCAAATATCATGATATTTTTTACAAAGTACCTCAAGACTGATATTATGACAATATTGTAGTGATGACTATTGGTACTTTCACAAAATATTTAAATAATCATCAGTAATGTAGATATAATGAGTAAGTGGGTAAAGGCAAATAACAGAGAAACAGTCTGGTAAATTCAGAAAATAACATCACTTTACTGTAATGAAGCCTTTAAATCCAGGAAAGGACAACACTTGTGCCATTTCACAATACTGTAATCAAAATCTAAGATGATATATACTCTCATATCACAATTTCAACTAAATGTACAAACAATAAAGTCTTTAAAATCAAGTCAAAATAAGTTTCCCTAAACATGCCAAAAGAGCTTCTGAAACTTGTTTCTCTCACAGACCCTGCGTTTTGAGTCATGATTCAGTTTCCTCTTTAAAAACTGTGGGCAGGACACTGTAAAGTCACAGGCTGACAAGTGTTTCATGTGGCCGGGGGCATATGCGCTGCTGAGTCAAGGCAGGAGGACTAGTGCAACATAAACAAGCCTCTGCCATTTAGATTGCTCTCTCTATGTCTGTCACACCTGCCCACTAGTTTGAAACTGGTAGTTGTGGGTGGAATTTAAGATTAATAAGGAAACCTAAATTGGGAACGTAGGTGGGCTTTAAAATGTCACAGTCATTCAAAACTGAACTGCTGAGTAACTGAAGAAGAAATCGACTTTTGAAGTAAATTGTGGCTGTGTTTTAGCAATGAAACCTTGGCAAACGCAACACAGGTAGAACTGGACCAGAAACTTGATGAGATGAATTTGAAAATAGTATAGTTTTCATCAAATTAAGCACTGAATGACTCACTGAAACACAGTTTTGCTGATATGGTAACCCTGGGTGAACTGTAATATGTGCCTCATGAAAAACTGCTGCAGTTATATGAAGCAATTTAACCAAAAGTCAAAGATCTCTATGTGCACAGTAACTTTCTGCTACATTACTATATGAACACGTTTCCCTAGGGAAAATATACATGATTTATTTTGTGATTTATGTGAGATTAATAGGTTTAGTTGCTTTTTTCACAAATATTTCAACAATGCAGCTCCATTCTTAGTGTCTTTAAAGTCCATGTAGGCCGGATATTTGTATGTGCACAACACAACGAATAACAAAATAACTGAAATGACTTAGAAGAACCACAAGCTTAATTTAAACTTCTCAGAAACAGACAGCACTGATGCGATTCAATGCTCTCTTCAATTTAGCAACTTATATTATGCAAAAAAAATGTCATCATCAGTGCGCAACAATTTACTAGGGGGGGGGAAAAACAGGCAGTTGCTGTCATTGGTCGATCGTAGCTGTCAATCAAGTGAGCATGTGCGTCATTTCCGTTGTCAGGTGGTGCTGTCGCTGTGGAAAGATGCGATCAGAGAAGAGCGGAGGCTTTTCCTTAATTGCTCATTTCGGTAACAGAGGCTAAACAATCTGAAACCAACCCTCTGTGGTCTCTTCCATTTAAATCAAGTTTGTCCACCGCAAACGTTTGCCCGAAGAAATGTCGACGTTGTAACGAGACAACGCAGACTTTACCCGGCGGTTTTGGCTCGAGGTAAGCGAGGTGGTTACTACGTTGCTATCTAGCTTTCTGGCACGGCTAGCCAGCTGTAATGTTACCTACTTTGTTTAAATGGCCTCCCGGCTGTTCTCGGCGTTAGATAACGTCGCTTGGCTACTAGCAGTGACATTATTAAAAACCTCTCCGAAACGAACCGATACGTGCTAAAGTAGCCGCTACCTAGCTCACGGCTGCTCCGTGTAGTTTGCACCGAAAGCTCAACTCCTTGTTGTGTTGTGAGCCCCTTTGTGTGGCCGGTGTGCTGCTGCTGTGGTACCGTCTTTAGCCGAGGGATTCACCCAGCTTTTTATGCTTTTCCCCCTGCTTGTAAACTTGTATCTACACTCCAGCTTGGGTTAATGTTACCTGACGTAAATATACACATCGTTAAAAAAATGGTGTTTGGTTAAATGTCTCACAGCCTGGTAATGCGGTTTAGTATGTGTTTTAAAGCGACTCACCGCGGCCAAATACCGGTTGTTGTGGGTGAAACACATTACCACCTGTCTACTCAAGTTATTAGCTGTCCTTTGAGTGTTTTTTTTTTGCACAAGTTGCAAGGCATAACGTCAGGGTTTATACAACACTCGCTGCCAGGAGCTTGAACGGTGTCCAGACCTTGTGGTCGCAAAATGGCACCATCAACGCGTGACACTGTGCATTTGTAATTATATATTTTTTTCTCTATTCGTCAAGTGTGTTTTAAAAAAAAAAAATATTATTATTATTATTTTACAGTGTGACCTTGTGACCACAGCTTTGTTGTGTGTTGGTCAAGGACGTCGTGATTGGGGATAGCGTTAAGTTAGACAACAACTGCAGTTTAAAGGTAGGTTTGGATAGATAGCGCTAGATGTGAGTATGTGTGTGAAAGAGAGGTGACATGATTGATTGACATGTCGTCCAAGCAGCAGGACTGAAGCATGCATGACCTTCGAGCTGCTTCAACGCTTTGTCCGGTCTTTTTTTAAATCTATTTGTGGATCCATTGGTCTGATCACACCCGCATGTTTACTACCTACCTACCTACCAAGTGTCTTTTTTTGCCTTCTTTGTCTTGTCTCGATAATACTTTGATTTTGCAATCAAGCTTGCAGAGCCAGACAAGTAGCACGGAGTCTGGTGGGTGGATCTTGAGACACCTACGTGGTTGTTTTGTTCTGATACTATTTAAGGAGCCCACATTTCTCGTGGGCACCGGCAGCGTGTCTCTCCTTTTTTTTTGTTGTGTGATATGATTCAGAGGCTTGTATCTGTTCTTGTCCTCCCTCTTGTACAGTCAGAGGCAGAGGCAGTCTTGCTTGCCAGATCACTGGCTGTGCAGAGAGGCAAGGCAGTGTCAGAAAAGGATAGCTGTGTGCTGTCATCGCGCTGATGTCATTTAGGTCAGTGTGCATTAGTTGGTTGCATTGACCTTTGCCTTTTTTAGATGTGTTAGGGGGTTGGTGCTCTGCAGCAGTGCAGCTGGTTTTTTAGTAGGTAGATGAATAGCCTTGGGTCCATTTTGCTGTGTGTTGTGTTGCAGTTTTCTGTCCATGAGTCAGTTTAGTGTTACAAGTCCACGCTGCATGTTGGATAGGTGGCTGCTGTGGAGAGAGAAGTAAATGAATACAGAGCACACTCCCAGATAACTTTTGTAGGAAATGGCCACAAATGTAATGCCTGTTTAGTTTTTGGTTCTGTCTGCTTACTTTTAGTTAATCAAGCAGGCGTTCTCGTGCACACAACCTATAATTTAAAATGTTTTTTTTTTTTAATCTTTCAGCTCTGGACGCAGTGTGTACACGGTCACTTCTTCTAACCATTTTGGCTGTTGAATGGGGAAAAAAGTTTGTATCGTTTCCTACCCTGGAGCCTCATGAATCGCTGTAGTTGATTATCCGTTGCTTTTCTTAGAGTAGTCTAGAGTAAGATGCTCGCTTACTATTGGCAGCGTGACTCGGTGTCACTCTGGCTTGTGCCATAAACGCTGTCAGAAAACCTCAGCTCATCAGACTCAGTGGGTGATGACTAGTGGAGATGGAGACAGATGGGCGAGAGACATGATGATGACACTGTCTGCTGTCTGGGATCACAAAAAGCCTCATGGAAGTGAGAATTTATACCAGCCCATACTGACTGCCAACTGTCCATGCCTCCGTGCCTCCCCAAAAAACGCCAACTGGCGAGCGGGCGCACAATTAAGTTTTTAAAACAAGAAGATTAATAATTCATTAACATACTCATTTTTTCTTCTTCCCTTTGCTCCACTTGCAAGACTGGTTACATATTCAGAAGTTTTTTGGCGTTAGTCAGTGTCGTCTGCAGATTAAGAGGAGCTGTACATTTTATCAGTCTGAATCACCTCGCTTGTGTAGCTAAAATATTCTTTCATTTATTATCAGTCTGCAACATTTTTACTTCATGTGTCATTTTGTGTGTCGCCTTTCTTGTGGACCTAACCTCGATAAGTTAATTGTTTTTTTTTCTTTCATTTTTTTCATGACGCACATGTCAGAGGCTCTTCTTTTGGTGTCGTCACCTGGACATTTAAGCATTTCTGTCCAATGGAAACTCTGGATGACAGCGGGGGTGAATCATTCCTCTCGGTTCAAGGCACTACTTCCCTGTTACGGGAAACAGATGGGGTTTCATCACATAAGAACTCGGCATCAGTAAACAAAGCATACCTCTCTTGCTCTCTGATTTCTGGGAGGTAGATCTGCTGCAGCGGTTAAAATAGTATGTGTAATGATGATGTGTCATACTGTCAGTGGTTATCCTAGCGTGTGAATCAAGTTCCTTATCATAGCGTAAGGGCTTGGCTTTTTTTGTGTGTGTGTGTGTGTTTCAGCCTTGTTGGTACATGCATGTCTTTTCAGAGGAAGGTCTGTGCAGATAAGCCGGCTGTACAGATTTTGAGATGAAACACACAGATTAAGAGCGGAAGGATTTTCTAAACCCACGTCCACTGCAACAGGAAAAGCTAAAGATGAGACGAGACCCAAATTTAAAAAAAAAAGCATGTGTTTTTAAAAGAACCGTATGCCAGCGCAGTGAATTTCTATGGAAGTGCTTTAAATTGCAGATTGTGGTACATTTGCATCGCCTGTTTGGGGGGGAGATTGAATCTGAGGTGTCACCCTTGACACCAGCAGCCATCATTCTGAATGGAGCCGTAATGGCCTCACATTCACACTGAGGTGTTGGTAAATGTGTGGGAGGGATATTTAAAATAGGCTGGGAGGAGCTGCCCTGGAGTTTACCTCTTTTCACTTGTGCTCACTCTGACCACTAATCATTGCACTCTCCACCAAGCCTGCAGGACTACTGCTAAAAGCTCTGGGTATACTTTCTATTTTTAAACGGACTATTTATAAAAAGCATTGTTTGGTTACAAGTTACCAGAAATATTCGTCGTCATGGTTTAAAGTTTGTGTCCTTGCAGTCACATGCTCTTACGCACTAACTCGACTATCTTTATCCTGTGTACTAATCTGATTTATTCCCCCGTAGAGCTCCAGTATGTCAAAGCGGCGCTCGTCAGAGAGGGGGGCTGGAGAGACATCAGGCAGGGCCAGCAAGCTGCAATGTCCTGGGATATCTGGCAGCAACGCCAAGAGAGCCGGGCCCTTCATTCTTGGTAAGGAGGCTACTCATGCTTTGCCCGGGCCCCAAAAGTATGAAAATAGTAGCCTGTCAGAAACGCCTGTGCGGCTGAGATTTAGTGTACATTTTTGTTTTTGTATGTGTGGCTTGTATCTGTGTAGGAAATCAGGAAGTGTGTGTGTGTGTGTGTGTGTGTGTGTGTGTGTGTGTGTGTGTGTGTGTGTGT
Source organism: Scomber scombrus (assembly GCF_963691925.1). Taxonomy (NCBI): domain Eukaryota; kingdom Metazoa; phylum Chordata; class Actinopteri; order Scombriformes; family Scombridae; genus Scomber; species Scomber scombrus. The sequence continues at coordinate 27,163,324 of NC_084976.1, read as the reverse complement.
GTGTGTGTGTGTGTGTGTGTGTGTGTGTGTGTGTGTGTGTGTGTGTGTGTGTGTGTGTGTGTGTGTGTGTGTGTGTGTGTGTGTGTGTGTGTGTGTGTGTGTGTGTGTGTGACTGTAAGAGTTGCGGGGTGTCTTTGTGTGTATGTACGCCTGAGACAAGAATGCCAAGAATTTTGCTGATCCCCATGACATCGGCCAGAAAACGTCTGAGACCGTCCCGGGGCAAGGTTACCCCCCCCCCCTCCCCGGAAGATGTATTTCTCTCCCGTGCTCTCAAATTGTTTTTCTACTACACGACTCAACTGCAGAGCGCCAAAGAAAACATTACACTAGCGGTGTTAATGGGTACGAGCACATGCAGCCTTTAATGAGTTGCAGTGAGAGCACACACTCCGGCATGTAGCCTGCCTTTTGGTCATGCAGCTGTTCCCTTTCTTATACTTGCAGGGCCTCGCCTGGGCAACTCACCAGTGCCCAGCATAGTGCAGTGTCTGGCCAGAAAGGACGGCACCGATGACTTCTATCAGCTGAAAGTAAGTGTGTCAAGTTGACTCTTTTATTGGTGTTTCTCTGTAGCGCAAACACAGCAATTAAAGCACATAATTCAATAGAAAATGTAGCTAATAATTCAAAACAAAGCTGTGGTGTCCCAGTAGACTTCTGAACCTTTGACCTTCCTTTGTTGGTGTTCATTTATTGCCTCCCCCCCTCTTTCAGTTTGGCACAAACAACGAAACCATAGCAAGGGCAGTCTGTTTATTGGGGCTATCCAATGTCTGTTACACAACGGAGGGTTATAGAAGAGGAATGGGAGGGAGGAAGGTAGCGCCCCACCTGGAATGCCAACTTTTAACCCCCAAGACCATGTAGTGAGTCAGTGCGTGACCCTCCCCTCATACCCGTGACTACAGCGCCTCAGTGTCTGCTGCACAGCTTGTTTACTTTACATTAGGATATGAGCCACTGTTAAAGCTATACTATTGCATTGGCTGCTCCACTCCACACACTGTAACTCTTCGCTACATGCTGAACAGATGTAAATCAGTGTCATGTCTTCAGTCATGAAAAGGTTTAGCGTCAGGATTGATGATAATCTTCAACATAAATGGTTAAAGCTGTCTCCGCTGTCCGATCCTGTACAGGCTTGACCTCTAATGTTTGCTGTGTGCTCTTGTGTGCTAATGGCAGATCTTGACGCTGGAGGAACGAGTGGACTCTGCCGGGGAGACTCAGGAGGAGAGGCAGGGGAAGATGCTGCTGCACACAGAGTACTCCCTCCTTTCTCTGCTGCACAACCAGGATGGGGTGGTGCACCATCACGGCCTCTTCCAGGTAGAATGAGCCGTGCACGCATTTGCATGTGTGCATATATTTGTCAAATAATTAATCTCATGGTTAAATAAAGAAAATAGTTCTTCTTTTTTATTTATTTATTCATTTTTATTACTCAGAACAATGTGGGCGAGTTCTGTATAACTGAGCAAGCTGAAAACGCCAACATCACCATGGAGACGTTTCTGTCACTTTCTATTCAGTTCAGATTATGGCGTCATCATAAAGTACAAGTAACAACATGCTCTTATCTGCTCAGTAATAGCAGAGGTAAGCCTGTCATTAGTCCAGCCAGCTGCTTGTATTTTCCTTATCAGGGTAGTTTCAACAGAGAAGTGAGCATACCATTAAAAGCCATATTTATCTGCAGCCATTCTCTATTCACAGCCCCATCCATTCACAATGAGACCCCCTCCCTCACCTGTCTTCCCGTCTGCCTCCTCCTCCTCCTCTAACTTTGTTATTGTTCCATCTGCCTTCTCTCTCTCTCTATCCCTCTCTCTTTGTTTTCCCTCTTTGTCTCTCTTTCACATCCTGTCTGTTCTACTCTGCCGGTGTTCTCAGAATAGCAGCATCGAGCCATGCGCTCTGATTCGTTTAGGTCTGCAATATTGATTGGATTATTATAGTGCATCTTCACTGGGAGAACCAGTTTAATAATGAAAGCTTTCAGAGGTGGGCTACGTCTAAAATAAATAAAAAATGACAACCTGATACAGAAATCAATGAGAAGTGGTGACTCTGCTTAGACTGGAGTTGGAAGAAGAGGAATGACCTTTTGTTATTCGTCCTTCACCACCCAGTGTGGAGGGGCAGATGTGTCTCATTCACATTGGCTACATGCAGGCTGTTGATTGATGACCTCTACCCTGCTTGAATCCATTTCCCTCTATACTGAATGAATCAGCGTGATGATAGTACATGAATCAGTTTGATGCATTCAGCTTATATTGATTGGACGCAGTCAGAAAGTGCCTCTGAAATACATTACATCAACACCACTCACACTTCTCTTTGTTGGTGTTCCCCAGGATAGAGCTTACGAAATAGTGGAGGACATGGAGGCCAACAAGGTGCGCAAGATGAAGAAGCGGATCTGCCTAGTGCTGGACTGCCTGTGTGCTCATGACTTCAGCGACAAGACGGCAGATTTAATAAACCTACAGCATTATGTCATAAAGGAGAAGCGACTGAGCGAGCGCGAAGCCATAGTCATCTTCTACGATGTGGTGCGTGTGGTGGAGGCCCTACATAAGGTGAGTCTAAGGCAGGATTTAGGTGGACTACTCTAAGATAAGCTGCATTTCTCTAAAGAAAAAGGCTTTATCTATGACATGATCCCACAAAATACAAACGTGCACTTTTCATTTTTTCAAATTTTCATTTTCATCAATGAACAAAGCTGTCGTACTACAATGTTTTTGTCGTTTGTGGGAGAACATTTTTTGTTTGCTAGCTGCACATCCTTTCTGATTACTCATTTCCCATGCTTGTGTGCCACTCCCAGAAACAAAATGATTGTTTTGATACCAGTGATCCACTAAGCACAAACACTTTTTTTTCTTCTCTCTGTCTGTCTCCTGCCTGCAGAAAAACATAGTGCACAGAGACCTCAAGTTGGGAAACATGGTGCTGAACAAACGGTAAGACTCATTCACTCATTCGGCCTTTGATGGCCAATAGGGTTGGGTGATATTCTCAGTAGTCTTATCATCAACCTGTGAGATCGCCAATACCCAAGGAAGAGGTGGAGGGGGGCATCATTTTTTATTTAACGTTATCTTATGTTTAATATCACAATCCAAATTGTACCGATGACCTTAACTACTCTCGTGGAGCGCAGAGCAAAGTTTTGGTGAGCAATGAGCAGGCATATGGAGAACAGAGATGTGATGTGGAAAAAAAGACCGCGAACTGCTTTGTAATTAAAGATTTAAATATAATCACTCGTGCTGTGAAACATTACAGTGGGTGGATATGCAGCTCCACCAGAAATCTAAATGCACAGTTCAGTGCAGATTCTAGAGATCTTTTATAACATTTTAGTTCTGATGGTAAGTTAGTTCAAATCGGCTTAGGAAAAAAACAAATTGCCGATATACGATCCAATCGCCGGTCGGAACATGCCTAATGGCCAATAACATGTCTCATTAGACCGCATCAGTCATTTTATCCTGCCAGTAAGTCATTCTGTCTCATCTCACGTGTGAAAGAAAGGCCTCTGCTGGCCCCAGCAGGCTGTATCCTGTGTGCAGCTGGCTTTAAACCCAAGCAGAGGTCACATTCTCAGACTAAGAGTGAGCTCAGTCGAAGGAACCCAAAGCCTTTCTCTCTCATGCTTGACTCTGGATCTGTGTTGAGTAAAGGCTGATGATTCATTCCCCATAGTTGGATTTTTTTCTTTTTTTTGAAGTGAAGGGTGGACTGGACAGAAAAGAATATGCCCACTGCTTTGTTCTCAGTGGGAGAGACGAGCGTTTGGGGTGGCGGGGTGCAACAGGACCCCGGTGAGTGCACCTCAGGTCACAGCTGCAGTTCAGACAGGCGCTGCAGAATTAAAAAAACTACTCGTCTGTAAAGCCCTCTCAAAACATATGTATGAATGTGTGAGAGAGATAGTGTATATTGTGTATTAGGGGTGAAAGCCACTTTCACAGTGTGAATACTGATATTAATGCTGCTGCTTTCTTTTTAATATTAATTGAAGAGCTGCGTCCAATGATTATTTTCTTTATCGATTAATCTGCTCATTATTTTTTTTTATTAATCGATTAGTCGTTCGGTCCATAAAATGTCAGAAAATAGTGAAAATGTCAGTCACTGTTTCCAAAAGCCCAAGATATCATCCTTGTTTAGTTAACAACACAACGGTATTCAGTTTACTGTTTAAAGTACTTTGGACTTTTTCATCTTAAAAAATGACTTGATTATCAAAGTAATTGTCGATTAATTTAATAGTTGACGAATGTAATCATTAATTGTTGCGACACTAATGAATTTATCCGTATTGAGAGGAATTCTTTCAGCTTTTGCATTAGTCCTATGGTGGGTTGCCTCTGAACAGCAGAGTTATGCTTCACAGTCTTGGAGATGCTGATTTAACATCCCACAAGACTAACACCGACACACTCTCGTGTTCCTACGCGTGCTCGCACACACCTTTGCATCCAAACATCTAGTAAGCTTGCATCACAGAGTTGTCCCACAGTCTACTCCTCGTACATGAGCTGCATGTGTGAGTACATGTATTGAGATGTCACTTCCCCGGCTTATCTTTTCACCACATAAACACTCTGCATCTCAGGCATCACAGCCCGTTGCCTCTACCAGCAGCAGCAAGCAGCAGCAGCAGCAGTAGTGGCGGTGATGAAACAGGAGAGTGTTTTGGTCAGGGGAGGAGGGTGGCGGGGAGCAGAGCAGATGAGCGGAACACTCCGTCCCAGCTGGAGACAAAGGAGAGGCCTGCCAAAGGCCCCATAGCTCAGCGCTGACTCATACCACAATGCACGTCACACACACTAACTCACTCACTCACACACACACACACACACACACACACACACACACACATGCATGTGCACACACAGTCATCATTTATTTACCCTCTACTCTGCTTTTTTCTGTGTTCTTTTACACCCGAGTCCCCTTCCTGCTTTTATTGTCTTTATGATTTGTTCCCATTTTGTCATATCCTTTATTCTTTTCACTTTTTCCTGTCTCCTGCATGCATCATACTTTGCTTAGTTGCATGTTTCCTCCATCACTCCACCCTGGACATGTATGAATGTACAGTCAGAATGGGATGGACTCATCCCAAAATCCCCTGTCTTTCTCTTCCTCCTCCTCCTGCTTCTTCTTGTTGTCACTCTGGGAAAGGCACCGATGCCATCAACAAGCTCAGCAGTTTATGCAAGAATGATGCGATTTCCTCTTGCACAGCCAGCTGTTATGAAAGCAGGATGTCAGCGTTGTTGACTATGTATGTTGGAGCTGTTGACCTCCTACATTTTAAATGTATGTCTAAAAGGCCATAACCATTCACAGAGAAACATACTGCAGCAAGGGGTTCCTGTCAGTTTACATCAGGAATATTGTATCATGTGACAGACAGACTGATACTGACTGAACTAAAATTGAGTAGATTATTTGTGCAGTATGGAATATAAATGGGGTGAAAAAGACATTAAGAACATAGAAAAAATTCTTGTAAATGCTTATATCACCTTTTTGAAACATGCAAATGTGTTAAATAGTAATCTGCTGAGATGCAATAATATGCACATTAGATATCAAAGATAAAAACGTTTGCTACAGTAAAGTTTTGGTTTCAGTGAAAACCTCCAAATCATTACTTCCCAACAGTTCTGAGAAATGAAATATGCTTGTCTCAGAAAAGGTTGCCCTGCGTTTAACCCCCTTTCTCGTCAGCTGGTGTATTTTCAGCAAAATGTTGCTGGGAGAGAGAAGTCTGCGGGGGGGGGCCTGTTTAGGTTTCTGGTTTCCTGACAACCCGGGGTCACATGACCAGGAAGCAGCGATGGTGTGGTCTCCTCAGTCCTCAGGGACCCTTGCCTCACGAGGCAAACATGCAATTTCATTTTCCCAATCTCCGGTGCAAGAATAGAAGCTTGGGTCGTGATGCACACAGACAAAAGAACAGACTCCATAAAGGAAGCTTTTATGTCGAGGGTCCTTGAAGCATTGCGCTCTGTTGCCCTGGCCCATCCTTCTGCAGATCACAAGGACGCTATATGGTTATAGAGACTCGGATAAGAAAAGCTGTTGAAGGGTTGAATCACATAAGCAGCTGGAAATTATGTGGACCTCACATTCTATGGGAAGATTGAGATCGGAACATTTGGTCGAGCGTTTGAGAGGAATTGGCTCCAGACCTTGTAATGGGAGCAGCGAGTGTATGTGATGGAGCAGGGTGTGAAAGTGAGAGAGAATAAGGGAAGCTGTTGACCTAAGGCTTTTTAGAAAGCGGATGTGGGTGAGGAGCGTGATCCAGAGAGGACCCGGGCTGTAGACCGTGGCTTCTTTTGTGTGCGCTCATGTGCTCTTGAGTGCATTTCGGTGTGTGTGTGTGCTCTGGTGTGTGCGTGTTTAGCATGGGAGTGATTGTGTGGGTGCACTTGAAGTTGCACATTTGTGTACATATTTTAAATCTTCGTGAGCTTTATATATTCGTTTGCCAGCCCATCACCATTCAGGCTGAGTCATCAAGACAATTATCCCAAGCCACAGGTTGACTCATATGTTTGTCAAAGTGTGGCTTTTTTATTTTCTCTTTCTCCTCTAAAAGAACACAGTGATACAGAACAGTCCACAGTCCCTCGGCTTTAATACTGTTAGGTTTCACTGTGCCACGAGCAAACTCAATTTACCTTGATGAGTCAGACAAAATATAGTGCCACATTGTTTCCACAGAAACCAAATTAATCAAACATCGCTGCTAACAGCAGAAGACCTTTACAGACTTTGAAGCGCCAGTGTGTCTTGATCTTGTTTTCAAAATGTCTAAAGCCGTCGGCTAAAACAGTAACGTTGATGACAAACTCACTTTGCGTAAAGCATCTTAGTTTACAGAAAGCTTTACAGGAAAACACAGAAAATAAAATAAAGTCGCATTAAAGAATTATCTACGAAAGATCCCTAATGCATGGCTGACCAAGAGTTTAGAGGCCCACGTGGTAAAACAGTCATCTATAGTTGAAGAGTCTCTGCTTTTGCAGTTTAAATGTTGTCAATAGTTGCAATGGCCTGAGGATCAATAACAGATTTCTTTCTGTGAGATGAACCTGCATGCTTAAAAGTAGAGAATAAACCAACTGCTGCAGATGTGGAGTCAGACAGATAATCTACAATGATATATTAAATCAAAGCAAACACATTTTGAGGAATATACAGCACACAGGGAGACCTCCACACAGTTTAATAGTCTTCTTTATTCTTTTAATGCATGTATAGTATAAGGAAATGGGAGACTTTTCCTCTAATAAGGGTTTGCATACTCCTGTTTTGCGTCTGGCAATCATGAGATAGTGATGTGTTTTTAAGGCCCAGTGAACCGTAACATTGTTAAAACAACGAGGCATGCTAGCAAGTTCTCCCTGTCTCTGTCAGCCTGTGTTTACTTCATGCTCGGAACTGTGACTGTGCGGTGTTTCACATTCTTAACTTACACTATGAGTAAGACTGCTTTGCCACTAAGCATTCGCCATAGTTTGATCAAGTAAAAGGGGAGAATACTGACAGTGCGGATCTTTGGAAATTTTACAATTTCATTATAGTAGTAATGTTTTGATTCAAGAAGTATAAAAGGTATTCATCAGGTGTGTGTGTGTGTGTGTGTGTGTGTGTGTGTGCCTGCAGGACACACAGAATCACCATCACCAACTTCTGCTTGGGAAAACACCTGGTGAGCGAGGACGACCTGCTGAAAGACCAGAGAGGAAGTCCGGCCTACATCAGCCCTGATGTATTAAGTGGTGAGTGAAAAACAAGACATTTTGCATGATTTTTTTTTTTTGCTTTTTAATGCACAACAAAGGTGCTTTTCAGACTGCCTGCAAATTTCTGAAAAGTTCCTTTCTGACATTTGGTTATGTGTGGTTTATATCAGCCAGTGTGTGACTGGTGGGAAAACCTTCCTCATTGCCTCAGATTTGATGCTGTCCAGTGTTAAATGTGAAATAAGATTTATTGTTAAGTGTAGTCACCGCAAGAGATACACACTTGTCTGTATTTCCTTTAATGGCAGTCTTTAAAGGCCAGCAGCTCCCGTTAGAAGAGTGACCCTCGTCGATCCGGGTCCAGATGGAATCCTGGGATTCTTTTAAAAGGGCATTGCGTAACGTTTAGCAGTCAGTCTTGTGTTTGATTTTCCGGTTATTAAGCAACAAGAAAGAGCTTGTGTTGCAATCGTGGACTGACAAAAGCTAGGAATAGCTTCTTTTTTTTCAGTCTTTGTTTGTGTAATCATTGTGATGTTGCATTTTCTCATGGTATGTGTCTGCAAAGGAAGCCGTTTCCTCTTTGTGAGGGACAGTTTCTGTGTCTGTGAAAAGCGGAAATCCATTTGTATTGTTCAGCTCATTAGTCAAGAGATAAATGTGCAGACTTGAGTGGCACACACCGATCACGTTGATGTCGCAAGCTCCTCATGACAGACCCCGGCGTCCGCCAGTTTAAACATTAATTTCCAGAGCTTCATCTTGAACAGCGTACAAGATTTTAAACAGGAGTTGTTCACCTTCAGCCACTCAAATGTATATCAGCATAACGTGACAGGCACACAATTAAACAGAGCTTCAGTGACTCACACAGTGATGACTCACTGGAGGGAAACTACTCCCATCTAACCCCTTCCCCTCCCATCCCCTGCCTGTTTGAGTGTGTGTATGTGTATGTGTGTGTGTGTGTCACAAGCTTTAACATAATTGCCTGCTGCTGTTGCTGCCGCCTGCCTGGCTGTAATAACACTGCCTATGGTCTCGCACAGCCATGATGCCCCCCTGCCGCACTGGCTCTAGTTTATTCATCACCAATCCATGGCTAATTTAATGGCTTAGGGTTAATTATAAAAGCAGTTTTGCCGTTTCAAAAGACTGTGGTGTGCTGGAAATTTCTTGGAAGTTTAATGGATATGGAGTCAACACTTGTGTTTGTCTTTGCTCATCTTGTTAATCATTAAACTGGGTGACTTGTCAAGAATTGAACTTGTTGATCACCAATGAGTCACACAGGGTAAAAGGTGTTATTGCCCCAAATAAAATGTTGATTTCAGGCTTTTATGGCTTTTATGGCCAGCGGAGGAAAGTTAAGTACTTTGTTTTTATCATGTAAATAGTTACATCTGTGGATATCAAATGCTTATCCTACACCCTCTCTATCTTAATCACAGGTCGGCCGTACCGTGGTAAACCCAGCGACATGTGGGCTCTTGGTGTGGTCCTGTTCACCATGCTATACGGCCAGTTCCCCTTTTATGACAGCATACCTCAAGAGCTCTTCCGTAAGATCAAGGCTGCTGAATACTCTATCCCAGAGTGAGTACTTTCCCTGTCTACGTTTCTGTGTTTGGATGTTTATCCAGAGCAATGTAACTGAACTGATCTTACAACATAATGTATGAAACACATTTACTGTAGTTTGTACTGTTTGTACTGTTTGTCCTCTGTTCTGTGGTGCAGAGTTACAAATGAGTTAATAAAATCAGTTTTTACAGAAGATTGTTACAGAATATTCTTGAGCATGTGACAACAGACTGCATGGCTTTCAGACCTTCAAATGAATTAAAAATGTTTCTAAACAAACTGTTATAATGTGAAACATTTGCTGCAATTTACCACATTTGTATCACCAGGCTCAACCTGAAGCAATAATGGCAGTGTAATCTTTCAATACAGGCTTTGTTGACTTGTGACTTATGGTCACATTTTGCCAATAAAACTGTCCCTTGCTGTTCCCCCTCCACCTCCTCACAGGGATGGTCGAGTGTCAGAGAACACGGTGTGCCTGATCCGTAAGCTGCTGGTGCTGGATCCTCAGCAGAGGCTGACTGCAGGAGAGGTGCTGGAGTCGCTCAGTGCCATCATTGCCTCATGGTAATTGCTCCCCCTGCTGGATGTTACAATCATTACATTAAAATGGGTTGATTCTGAGGTCTGGGTTTATTTTTTGTGTACAACAGGCATGCCCAAACTATTCCATAAAGGGCCTGCAGGTTTTTGTTCCAACCAATCAAGAGCACACAATTCAACCAATCAACGGTCTGAAGCCTTAAATCAGCTGATCAAATGAATCAAGCCTGGTGTGCTCCTGCTCGGTTGGAATGAAAACCTGCAGCCACACGGACCTGTATGGAATAGTTTGCACATCCCTGGTGTACAATGTCTACTACTAGATGCCACAGTTTCATTGTCTGCACATGTACGTGTATTCTGTACAATTATTGCACACTGGTCATTTAAACTTGTCAGGCTCACCTTTGTTAATCTGCCTTTTTGTAAATCATAGGCAGTCTGTGTCGTCGTTGAGTGGCCCTCTGCAGGTTGTGCCTGACATTGATGATCAAGTCAATCACTCAGAACATATGCAAGAGGTAAGGTTGTTTGCTTTGCTTTCCCTTACATTATGTTTATGTTAATTTTTTCTGATTGTATTTAGATTAGCACAAACGTTGCATCACATTGACTAGTAAAGATAGAGGGAAAAAATAGATTCTTAGATGCATCATGATTCAGACGTGGACGATTCTGCATCAATTCACAAAAATCTTTTTCAAGATCAGTTTTCCAAATGATAGTCACTAATGTGATGTTGCAACTCAGCTGTTAGAGCAGTGGAGCACCCAGACAGTCTATAGCATGTACATGATAGAGTTCATCTTAACAAAAGGCAGCGTTTTTTTGGTTTAATGACTAAATAATTACCTTTTTGAGAGAAATACATGAAGTATATTGTGCCTTCAAATTAATTAATCAAATCTAGTTAACTTTTTAAAATTAAAAGGCTGCAGACTATTTATCTCTGCCGGTTATGTTTCATATTGTATTACATTGGACTAAGAACTGTGCAAAAACAAATCATGTATAGAAATAAAAAATGTTGATGCATCTAGATGCACCAATAATCATTTTGTCATCACATTGTAGCCTTGTGAATTGAATCATGAGGTGTTTAAAGATTCCCATTCCAATGCAGTAATACAGAAAATTGAAACTGAATATGTTTTGTTCTTCCAGGCCAAGGTGATTGAAGAGTCTTCACAGTACGAGTTTGAGAACTATATGCGCCAGCAGCTGCTGCTGGCTGAAGAGAAGAACACTATCCATGAGGCCAAGAGCTTTCTCACCAAGCGTCAGTTTGGCAGCATCCCACCTGTAAGGCGTCTGGGCCACGACGCCCAGCCTGTCAGTCCCTTAGATGCTGCCATCCTGGCACAGCGGTTCCTCCGGAAGTAGACCTCAGCCACCCATCTCAGAGTCTCTGGCCTCCCCAGGGAGTAAAGAGACCTGCGGAGTCCCGAGAAGACTGAGGATAAGCCCTAAAACTGAACTCGCATACATGGGGCCCAGCCCAAACCAGGGCATAGACGGCCCCATATGTTGGTGGGCTTTGGGCAAGCTAGGTGGAACGGGCATGAGGAGGGTACCAGAACAAACTGCCAACCCAGAACTTGACTCCCCATGTCTGAGATCCTCCAGTGAAACATGAAACGGCCTGGAGGAAGATCCGAACCAAAGGTTCCTTGCCCTCAGGTCATCCACAGTCAGATCTCACTGTGCAACTAACCTGATGGCACAGTCGCACACAGGCCTAACACAAGGCTCTGCCTGGAGCGTTGCAGAGAATATTTACCCCATATTCCTCATCCTCCTTTGAGATCTCCGTACTTTAACACTTTCCCATCAACTCTGGATCTCCTGAGCAATACAGGACCAGAATCATGTAGCAACCCCTTCTCTTCCTAGTGGTTAATGGTATTGCCTCAAGTCAGATCACCTGATCACAGATGTCACTTCTCTATACCTCCATTCCACCCTCCTCCTCCTCTCACTCCTTCCTCTTCCTCTCTGCCGTTTTCCTGTATCTCAAATGATCCAGACTGGTCCTGTCTGTAACTCTGACTTCAAATCAATCTACCTCTCTGTCTCTCCTCTCTGTTGGTAAACCATGCTCACTGTTCTGAGACAAGGGATTGTAACGATGGAGTCTTGATGCCACCAGTGACATAAAGCATTAATGTTTTCTGTCAGAGTGATAATGCTTTGAAACCATCTCAGTGGTTTTGAAAAATCTGAATAAGCTTTTTATCATATTTACCTTAATGAGTAGCATTTTATCCCTACCTTTGGCATTGAAGATATTGAATATCAAAGTATGTGTACAAGCATTCTTTGATATTTGCAGAACGCATTGTCTCTTGCTTTTTGCTCATCCCTGTGGAAATCTATTTTTAGCATCTAGGCAGCTAGTGTGAGGTACCTGGAAGTCAACATGCCAAGAACTGAAAGCGGGAAAACTGTTGGATCCTCCATGCCAAGGCATATTGATGGTAACGCTTCCTCAGTGCCATTATAGTGAAGATCAGGCACTGTCATGTTTCTATTGCCAAAAATCATGTCTTAAAATGATTCTTAGCCAAGGAACTGGTACCCACAGCCTCTTTCAGAATCAAATGGCTTCCAGGTATTCCAACTTCCCTGTTTCTCTTTATCAAGACAGATCATGGGACAAGTGTTTCCTTTTTTTTTTTTCAGTATGAATGTGAACTGTCATTCAACGCTTTGATACATCTGCAGTATCACGTGTGTGCGTGTGTGTGTGTGCGTGTGTGTGCGTGTGTGTGTGTGTGTGTATTTGTGTGTGTGTTTCTGGCCAGGGTCCGCAGAGCTGTCGAACCTCTGACAGACGCAGACCCTTTAAGCTATCCTCCAATCTTTTGTGTTCTGTTATCTGGCCTGCCGCCTCCGTGGCAGACACTGTGAAAACCAGAGCAGGCTTTGCAAAGACAGGGCTTGACTGAATGTTTAACTGAGTCATGGATGCCTAGTAAAGATTGAAAAGTATCACATATCTATTGCCATTCTCAAGCCCTCTGTCTAGCTACATGCTTGTACATGCTTGTATTATCCCACTATAGGCTCTTTAAGAGACTAGCTGGTGGCTGGTAATCGATACTGTAATATTTCATAGAGAAATGAAAATACAGATTCATTGGTTTTAAGTTTAGTTGCTGGGTTGTCTTGGCTTTTGATGCGTTCTTCTCTTTTTATCAAAGTGTTTCTTCAAACCATGGCAAAGCTACTAACCAGTGACTGTTAGACATCTGTACACTGCAACTTGCCTTTGCGTATTGGTACCTGCTTTAGGCTATCTAGACTTCTTCCTATTTATATTCATACTTTTTGCATGATCATAGGCTCTGGAATATTTTCAAATGTCTTTCTTTCTTTTCTCTTTGTAATTCATGTTGATTTATTTATTCACTTGTGTAGACTTTTCCCCCAAACCACTGGGGCTTGTATCACTGACTGTGATTAGTCAAAATTTCCTTCAGATGGAAATATCTATTAAGACTAGTTGTAACTTAAGCCAGTGAAACAAGCCCTGAATCTCTTTAAGTGTTGTTAACTCCAACCGTGGTTCTACTTTAGCCATCTCATTCTGATTCTTTCAGCCACATTCATGAAAGAGTAGCATCTGTTGTTTTTTTTTTTTCTTGTTCCTTTTTGGATTCCAAAATCATTTTCTTGCCATTTTGCCACAAAGTCTGTGGTCAACTTAAGCTACACTAATAACGAGACTGACTTTTGCATAGTTCTATTTTTTACAAAATACAAAAATGATACTCGCACATTATTTTGATTTACGGGAGGTTTTTTTCCCCCTTATCATTAACCCCAAATCCCCCACACAAGGTTGCTCTCTCTGGTCAGTATGTAAATATGTACCATCATGACTGCGCCAGTCGTATTGTATGTAGTTCTACCCAGCGAGATACCAACTCTGTTTCGACACATGCCTATTGACGTGCATTATAGGCCACGTTGGCCATCAACCACCACATCCGGAGGCTAAAATAATATGTCAAGAGAGCTGTTGGCTTTCTCCCACCTCAATGTGAATTTCATGGGTATACAGCAGTATTGTAGTAGTCTAGGTTGTTCATCAGAAAAGGAGGGTGTTTCACCAACACCATAGCCATCGCTGAATGCTGACATTAAGTGATCGTCTGTGGAAAGTGTCTTACGCCATCTTCCATGAGGCCCAGTATAGCCCAGCTACAGAATAGTAACTAGAGGTTCAATATACCCTTGATGTAGATGTTATTATCTGTCCCCCCCTTAATCAAAAAGTGTTTCACTTTCTAGCTAGTGGATTGTACCACATTCAATGTTTGTTTGACAGAGTTGTATTGGTAGACTGCAATGTGGATTGAAAAGCATGGAAATAGTGTGAGGTTAAACTCTGTGTAAAACATGTGAGTGTTGCATGATTTTGAATTTGCAAGGTGCGCCGGAGTAACAAACTCTTTTGGGTCTTACAGGAAACTCTAAAGCAAAAATTGATATACAATTGGATAGTAGTAAAATTGTGTCAGTAATTTTCAGAAAGTTCAGTTTTTATGATTTTTCTCCCTGCTTTTAAAGTCATAAGTCTTCAGTATATAACCAATATATTGTTGACTGTTTCAACTGGAAACTTGGTGTAGGATATGATATGTGTAGTTAAAAACCCAATGGGATAATTTGTTCTAAGCTGCTTGGTCAGAAATGGGCATCTAGATACAGAAAACTGCGTAATTGTACAGATGAAAAACACGTTTGTATAAAAAACATATTTTTCTACTTCATCAGATCTCTACATGCATGTCAGCAATAAACTTTGATATGGAAACGTTCAAATTTGTGTTGTCTCTGTATTGTAACACTTCCTTTTACCACCAGTAGGTGGAGCAGTTTGTAAAAAAAATGACACTAAAGCCAGCAGTAGGAGTATGTTCAGTGTTGGCTTTTTGTGATGAATGTTTTTCTTTGTTGTCTTCCACATATTTCTCTAGCAGATGTGTACAATACAGTCTACAGAATATATTGTACTTCTGTGCCAGTCATCTGCATGTGCCTCTACATGATGAGGTCTCAGGCCTTTTGGGGGTGAAACCTGCATGATGAATGAACAGAATATAGAATAATCAGCTCTCTGTGCATCTGTACAGTCTCCGTCATGTGGTAAGTGGGGTTTTGGACCAGACCAAGGTAGACATGCTCAAACAGGAAACCTCCTGCTGATTCTGACAGCACTGCAGGACCCTGTGGACCGCTCTGCTGATCCCCCACCTCACCTCAGGCCTTCAAATTCAAACACCCTCTTGTGTAGGCCATTAATTCCATTAGAAATCATGTTACGGCTGCCAAAATATACACACGGAAATCTCGTAAGTAAGCCTGACAGACACATTGGATTATTTCAGTGATAATGACATGTGCAAATGTTGCATGAACAGTCACTGTATACTATAACCTTGTAGAATCAGCTTTTTAGTCCTTTTTAAGCTGCAATGATAAACACCTATGCGTGTCTACATTATACCAGAAAGGATTTTCAAACAAATCAAAGTACTGAACTTGTGCCTTACATTTTGCAGATCAGTTTCAGTGAACAACTAGTTACTAAAAGCAGAACTCTTGTGATGACTCACTCAAACAAAGAATAACCTTTCCCACCCTTCTGAGAGCTTGTCACGTTTGGGTTTCTCCACTGGATTGTTACACCCCCTCTTCCTTCTCCATGTCAAGCTGGGCTGAGATCTCCAGGGTCAAAGTTCCACAGATGCCTTGTCCCTATAAACTACAACCAGCTGGCCTTGAGGAGGTCCATCCTGGATTCGTGTGTGTCTCAAACAAACAATTGTTCATTAAAGACTACGTAAGACATCAACGATGTTCTTGCTAAATTACCTTAGAGAGCATTACATATTCACTTTCAATGGAGGAGAGCAGGATTTATCCAGCTGGACATGGATGACAAAGGATAAGCATGGTTGCACATTTCCAGATGTGCGTATGCAGCAGTATTGTCACAGCTTTGTGTGTGTGTATATTTTACAAGTAGCTGTGTATTGAACTGTTAAAAATGTATTGGGAAAAATGATCTAAAGTGCACAGCTGCATCTGCGTTGTATATTACTTTGTGTTTATGTCTGTGGGAGCGTGTGAATGTGTGTCTCCAGCTGTGTCCAACATGCTGGCGCATTATGGCCTCTCATGACAGACACTTGAGCAAAACACACACAGCACTTAAAGGCTCCAAAGTTTATGCAAAAACAAAATGGGACTAGTTTCAACATTGAGTAACAGATATAATGTTCCCACAACTTCCTAAAGAAAAGTCACATGAGATAAGATGATCGACGCCTCAAAGGCTTAAACATCAGATTTTATGCAGTTGAGTGATTATTCTCTGGTGGAAGTTCCCTCCTCCGAGCATGTGTCTCTGATGTCTGATGATAATGTCTGGCCTGGTCCAGTCACTGTATACTCGTTCCAGTTAATAAAAGTAAGAAAGGCAAAAAGTACTCTCAGGCTATCAAGGCCTACAATGAAGATTACATACCATGTTGTGAAAGTGCTGCATTTGAAAAACAACATAGTAATGATTTTGCGATTTTGATTTTTGTGAATGTGATAGAGCTAGGCATTTCATTTTGATATTTCTTGTGTACATGTTAAAATCTTGACCTGATTGGGCTCATACAGAAAGATTTGGTTGTTGTTATTGTTTTTTATCCTGTGGGTACAATGAAATTTTACCTGACTAACATTACCATCCCTAACTTCCATTAAAGGCCACAAAAAACTGTTCCTGTGTGAATTCAACTGGAGAAAAATTAATATCCAGAATACTATATCATTTTTGAAGACTCTGTGCAAAATTTGATTCCAGTTAATGCCTCTAAGACTCATATAAAAAAGAGATGATGAGATTAGCAGCATATTATTTGCACCTACAGAGATTTTGAACTAAGTTCGTTTTTGTTGGCAGGTTGTCATGGCCACAAAAACGACTTCATAACAGATTCTGCGTACGGTCTCCATATGAGCAGCTGAGCAACAGAGACGGAAACATCTGCTAAAAGTCTTCCTTACTTATTTTGCACAACTATTTCTTAAGTGTTGGCCTTCAACATTTTTGACTGCTGTTAAAATGATAAAACAGAAGATCTGAACATGACAAACGCAATTACGATATCATCAAGCACACAGTGAACAGAGTCACAGTGACCACAAAAGCATGTAAATCGTCTGAAGTGTCCAGATATCTCTGTTTTATTACTGCTTTCATTAACTTTGCAGTTCATTAGATTTTTTGTCACATGCTGCCATGTTCTCTTAAACTAATATGACTCTGACATAAGGTGCTCCTGCTCCATATTATACCACTCAAGATCTTTTAACATGATACCTACATTTGAGGCAATAAAACAAACAAGGTAACAAAACCACACATCCTCATATTCCTCCCACATTAAAGAGAAACAGCCTAATTCAGTAACAGACAGTGACTTCAGATGTGGCTGTAAAACTGGTGCCAGCTAAACTTTGTGGCATGAACACATGGTGTGCCCTACAGCAGTGTGAGCACAAAACTGCACAGGACACTAACCGAGTTGTTTTTCCCGTGTTGAACCAACTGTTTCTTTCAACACACAGCCTTAAATTATATTTTTTTAATGTCTCAAATGTTGGAGTGAATAGCATCTCGCTGACCTCAACTATAACTTTAACTGCAATTGCAAAGTTTGACCTAATTTGACCTTAATTAAAGTAATAGTTCAGCATTTTGGGAAATATGCTTATTCATTGTCTTAGACGAATGATGAATGTCTGTGTGTTCAGTACAAAAATGGAACGACAGGGCAAGAAGCTAGATAAACTGCTAACATAACTCCACTTGAAACCAAAACCTTCATTTTCAGACAAATGTCTTTGTATGACTTAAAAAAAGCAAGATACATTTAATTAGTGATCTTAAGAAGTGTTGGTGGGTGTATTTTTTGAATTTTGGAGAGAGCCAGCTAGCTGTTATCCCCTATATGCTAAGTTAACTTTCATCTTACTCCAGCTCCATACTTAAAGTCGAGATGAAAGGGGGAAAAAAGTATTTTAAACCATATTATATCACATCCCTGGCCATATTGTGCACATATTTAACAATATATGTTAAAAAAAAAAATCAAAATCACATCAAATTTTTTGTATTCTTATATCAAAGTCCAATCATGTTTATTTAATGTAAAACAACATGTGATGTGTGCATATGTATGATTTAACTAACCAATTTCAACCAATATCATCATATCTACCATGCATGTTTTATAAGAGCTGGATACTGGACCAAAAATGGCACGCATTCAGTCCCATAGGACTTGCTCGACTGGCACATACACCAAAAAAAGTTTCTAGCTTCCAGGTTCGCCTCACATTATGCAGCCCACTGAATATGCATAGTCAGGGGGGGTTGCCAGAAATGTTCACATCGGGCCCCACCACCACACACAGGTCACGCCAGCCTTGTGAAATTTCTGTAACCACACCTCTACCTGTGAAGGCTTGCAACTCTCTTGTAGTCCAATACTAACTGTACAATATTTTCCTGACTTTGAGCTGTGATAATATAACACTGTGTAGACATGCATGCAACACTCTGCATACAAATAAAGTGTTAGTTTAATTGTAAATGAAATATTCTATTAATGTCTATTAAGACGTCTCATTTACAGTGGTGATGCATGGGTTTTTTTTTTTTTTTTGCTGCAATACCATGAGTGGCCACTAGGAAAAACAAAATTAATTATTTGGATTATTTGATTTTATTATTCCTTTAAATAATTTAAATTTAATTGAAAGTTTGTCAGCCCAAGTAACAGTTGCTTTGTTTTTTGACCTCAGCAGTCTGAAAAATGACGTGAACGAATCCCACCAGAAGGTAATAGGCTATTACTAAAGTTCTGTGCAGACACAGGACATAACCCCTCTTACTCATAATCATCTGAAACCCATCAGTCTGTGGCAGAAGATTGTTTACAGCTGCTCTCTGTCTCGCTGTGACCTTGTCCTGTTCTGCAAGAGAATGAAACACCTCTGTTTCTTGTCTTATGTCAAGATGACATCTTGGGACATTAATACAACCTATAATCATTCTGTAGTGTTTACATTTGACGTGATGCAGAATGGCTGTGATGGTCCCGTCCAAATCCTTGCATATTTTGCCTACACATGGCTTGATTTCACGTTGAGAAGTAGCGTTTCTCTTGCATAAATCTCAAGAGGAGGACGCTGAGACGAGCCAGGCCAGCTGATGGTGGATTATCATGGAGTGAAAAGACCTTTTTGGGTTCAATGTTTTTTTTAAATACCATTTATCAACTATTCTTCGTCTAGCACATATTGAGCACACTTGATGAATTCCCTCTTCCCCTTCTCCTCAACCCAATCCATCAGGAGCAAAGTGGGAAATCCAAAATGGCGCAAGAATGAGTGTGTCATTTTCAAACTGCCCGCTAACTCTGAACATCTGGTCCTACGGGGAGGAGGGCGACCCGTTCAATGGGAGCCCTTGTCTTCCCTGTCAACACCACGAGAACAGCCCCGCCACAAGGTGAACAAGGAGGCATGTGTGTGCTGGATGTGGGTGTATGGACTGACACCGCACATACATTGACTCACAAATACTGTGTATCTGTTGAAAGCGCTACTGTAGTTTGAATGAATATTTTTCTTTCAGATTACAACAGACCAACTTTGTTCATTTCCTAAATAAACTTTGATATTCTTTGCTTAGTGAAGACTGAATTTAAACTTAGCTGTAAAATGTTGTTATCCTTGTCTCACTTTTATCTACAGTTGCAACGACTAGATGATTGATCGATTAGTTTATCGTCAGAAAATTATTGAAATCTAAAAAAAACCTATTATTAATAAAAGAATCGTTTAGTTATTTAAGCAGAAATGCAAAAAAAAAAAATACTTACTCTAATGGGAGGAAATGATACTGGGGGAAAATTAGCAAGCATTTATCTGGCAATAAAAGCACCCCCCCCACAGCCACAACCTGGACTAAATTCACTTTAAATTGTATATTGCACTTTATTTTTATTTTTATTTTTATTTTTATTTTTATTTTTATTTTTATTTTTATTTTTATTTTTATTTTTATTTTTATTTTTATTTTTATTTTTATTTTTATTTTTATTTTCATTTTCATTTTTATTTTTATTTTTATTTTTATTTTTATTTTTATTTTTATTTTTATTTTTATTTTTATTTTTATTTTTATTTTTATTTTTATTTTTATTTTTATTTTTATTTTTATTTTTATTTTTATTTTTATTTTTGCACTTTATCACACAGCCTCAGACCTGTTTTTCTTATTTAGTATATTGTATTTTGTATTTAATTTTTTTGTATATTGTTCTTTGATGTCTTTGTGTATTAAGCTGCTGGACCCTAAATTTCCCCAAGGGGATCAATAAAGTTTACATCTATCTATCTACATCTAAGCATTTTTCAGCAGGCCTACTCTCTGACATTTGGGTAACATGGTGAGCTGATTGATCATGAGAATAGTTGGCAGATTGATCAATAGAGAAAATAATCATTAGTTACAGCCCTACTTTTATTAATTTATTTTTCCATATTATAGCTGTGGAATTTTGTTGAATTTTGAAAATTGATGGCCCTGTGGAGTTTCCCATGTTCCTATGTAGATCCTGGGGACTACAGCTGTGAACTACATTTCCCATGTGCACTTGCATGACAACACACAGGTGTGCTCTAGCTGTCATTAAAATCACCGGGACTCCCTTTGGTAGTAGAGCCGCAACAATTAGTCCATTAAAGGATTGTATTTGTCAACTTTTGAATTAATCACCAACTTTGGTAATTGATTAATCCTTTGGAATCTTTTTTTTTTTTCCCGGGTTTATTTAGTCTTCTGTATGGTAAGTGAATGTATTTGGATTGTGGACTTCTGGTCAGGACAAAAGAACACATTTGAGGATGTGACCTTAGCCTTTGGGAAATAGTGATAGAGTTTTTTCACCATTTTCCGAGATTAACCGAGAAAATAATCAACAGATCAAGAGATCAGAGATTCATTTGAATTTTTAGAGCTTTGTAACCCCAAAATATGTGCACCATGATAAAGTGAAAATGTAGCTCACACAGAGATTTGTTCTTAATGATTGCAAGGACTGAGGGTTTTGATGAAAATATTTCTCTACAGTTTTCTCCGTTATGATCATTTAAAGATCTTAGATCACACTTTAGGTCATCTTTGCTGAAGAGACCATATATTTACATCAGGAAAAACATGTGTTGTTGACTTTTGACGAGAAATACTAAATGTAGATTCAAGTGAGCATAAAAGAATGCGCAAAAATCCCAAATAGACTCGCGCTCCAATCCCACATTGTTCATTTGTGGGTAGGGGGAGCGTTGGCTTGGGAAAAGAGCTGCCGTCCATCGATGGTGATTATGACTCTCGCAGCTGTCCCCACTGAGCACAGTCAGCAGAGAGAAATCTTCCCTGCTAATGCTGTGGAAAAGCTCAAGAAAACAGCTGTCTGTCAGCACTCGTCTGTCCCTAATGATGTTTGAGCTCACACTATATTCTCTCTCACACTTTAGAGATATAAACAGTGAAGACACATTATTAAATTACTGTACTTTCCTGCAAGTGCAGAAGATTTTGGGATGATTTTTCCATTCAGTTTGGGCCAAAAGGACTCTATTGGGAAAATAAAGGTTCCATCCAGCTGGAATCGCCAAGACCCTTTTTCCTAATCTTTATAAACCCTTTTTGGGATATAGTGTCACAAAAATTGTTATTCTAATTATACCTGATAGCAGTGGTGGAAGAAGTATTCAGATCACTAACTTGCTAAAGATAAAAGTATCAAATGTAAAAATACTCCAAAGCAGCAAAATGTACTTTAAGTATCACCTGTTGTAGCGGCTGGAGGTGGATCTATCTTGAACTACTTTATATACAGATAGTTTAGTCCAGTGGTTCCCAACCTAGGAGTCAGGCCCACGAAAGGGTCACCAGATCAATCCTAGGGGTCGTGAGATGATTAATGGGAAGAAAACAACTTCTGATACACATCTGTTTTCAGTTTTTTGGACTTTTTCTCTAATCTTTGATTTTTGGGGAACATTTTGATCATTTGAGTGTTTATTGAAATGAAACCATGTGAGGGGAAAATCACTATTTGGTGTCGCTGTTGACAACTCATAGACGTCTGAAATGTGACCGTGACAACACATTGCTTTTTGTATGACGTGAAAAGACAAAAAGGTTGGAAATCACTGGATCTTCAACGATGGTTATATTTTTAAAGCTTATTATATTTTCCATTGAGTGAAATCTTCATCTGAAAAGTAACTGAAGTGCAGTGGGGTGGAAAGTACAATATTTCCCTCTGAAATGTAGTGCAGTGGAAGTATAAAGTAGCATCACATGGACGTGCTTAAGTGAAGTACAAGTACCTCAAAACTGGACTTAAGTACATTATTTGAGTAAATGTACTTATACAATCCACCAATACTTGATGGATTTTTTTCTTTACTAGCCCATATGTTTTTGTTCATGCATCATCATGAACATTATAGACTGAGAAATGTTGTGTCTTGTCAGGACCCTCTTGAAAACACGTCCCTGGGGGTCTTTCCTACAAACACTGAAATATGTCCAAAAAAACAGCTGACTGTATTTTTTGATGTTAATTAATATGTGGCACTTGGAGTATTCTCTTCTCTTTCTTTTTAAAGTAGGTCTGCTTTTGCCTTAGCAGATTCAGCACTTTAAAAAATACCTGGCGTCTTGTCATGTTTCTGCAGTTCACACTAACATGAGACATTTATTGTGTGAAAGTGCACAAAGCAATGAGTTTTGACATCAGTCATGTGGGCGTTCAACAACTGAATCATTTACAGAAATCAAGTGATTTCACTTGTCATATGAGTATGATGAGGAAAATAAAGCCCACCAGCATAGAAACCACAAGGCTTCTTTATGCCGGTAAAGATACCAGATTTACCAAAAACTTGAAGAAATTCTCACTCTCACATCCTCCTCCTCTTCTTCTTCTCAAGTGCCTCCCACTCATTTTTCTTGTATCTTGAGATGGCAAACAGCCCCTGGATTTCCTCTTGTTGCCCCTTCAAAAGCGTGCTTTGGTGCGGGTGGTGGAGACACGTCTCTTTCTCTTTGTGTTTGCTGTAAATATTTTCTGCCATCAAAGAGTCAAACTACAGAGCTCAGTCTAATCTCTGGAAGCCCATAAGCACAGGATGAGAGAGAGAGAGAGAGAGAGAGAGAGAGAGAGAGAGAGAGAGACCTGTCCTGTTATAAGTTAAAAGCTGAATTCATAAAAAATAAAAAAACATATGTTCACAATTTCATACACCTTGTGTTTTACGATACAGCATTATTTATGTCTGGTCACCAGAGGGAAGGGTCTAGCTACAGTCTTTACTACCCCTAACCCTACAGGACACACCCACTTTACTACACAACTCACACCCCCTGATGTTGTCACCCTAGCGGCATGTTATATGACACACCCCCCATGACCCCTAACCTTAACCCTAACAATCCCCCTCCTCATGCTGAAACCTAACCAAGTGTGTCGTACAGATACTGCACGTTTGTGCTGCGGCTGCAGCTGGGAAACCAAGAGAATTAGAGTTCACCATTATCCTGCAATAACACTTGTGGCCACAGTAGGCGCTTTTAAAAGTTATTTTGGAAAATGTTTGTCCATCTAAATCTACCTGAGTGTACTTTACACTGCAGTGATATGGCTGGTGACTTTCTATATTTTCTTATTGTCAGCAAATCTCATGTGCATAGTCAAACCAATGAACCAATGAACTGATCTACTTGCAAGTATTGTGTGTGTATCCAAAGTCTGATATATCTTATTTCTCTTTGCCATACTGTAGACCTCCGTTGCGATCCAAAAACTATTAAAAACAGCTCATTGAGCCACACTGCTGGACTGGTTTGACATGCTTCAAGTCAAAGATTACGGTCACATTAGTCTGCAGACACAGTTCCGTTTACGGTACTTTGCTAGCTTGTTGTGCTACATGTCAACAACCTCTTGACTTTGTAGGGGAGACTGGGGTAAGATGAGCCATTTTTCATATTTAGGATCACTACATCAAGGTAATCATAGTTTTGTCGCTAACTAATATATCTGCATATATTTCAGGATGTTGTGCATCCCTTCAAACAAACAGAATGAGTGTAAACATAACTGTTTCAATAATATAGCATGGTCTCGTAGCACAACTTACCCCGTGTATGGGGTAAGTTGAGCATAGGAGCGGGGTAAGTTGAGCCATATAAGCAATAATTGGTGGCTCAACTTACCCCAGTTTCCCCTACTACATTTAACATTTCTAAAAGAACTACAAAGCAAAAACAAAGTCAAGAAGTAAGCAGAATGAGGAGCTCCCTGGTAGCTGAATGGTTACTGCTCATGCCACAAAACAGCAACGTCCCTAGTTTGAGTCGAAAAATATAGAAAATCATTAGCCATATCCAATGTTGCAAATCACAATTGGCGTCAAATGTATATATGTCAACATACTTGATCAATAAAGTTGACTCTGATTCTCATGTTGCAGTATTTCAGGTTTTTAAATGAGAAAGCTGGTCATATTCTCTTCTAGTGATGGAGTAACCTTTACTGAGAACTATAGGGCCTTGCTGTTTTAGGAAATTCCTTTAAAAAAAAAAAAAGAAACTATATATTATATGACCCATTTATAAAATGTACATCTTCAGTTGAGTTGAAAGGAGTTAAAGGAGTTTTAAAAAGTACTGAGAGACACATTAACACAGTATTGGTTTAATTGTTACTGTATGTGTATATGTAATGCATATTTCCTGTATTCCGCTCAACCATGTTTAAAACAGTCCAACAGTATGAAAATCAATTAGCACTGTAGACCTTTCCAAAGTAATGTGCACATTAAACTACACAAGCACACACTCACTGACTAAAAGAGGATAAATTGCCAGTGTGTGACAAGTTTCAGGAATCTGGTGATTGATTTTCATATTGGACAGAAATGAATGGACACCAAAAATACATCCAAATGTCTAAAATTATAAAGCATGCATTTAAGAACAGTGAGCAGTAATTTAAAGTATACATGAATAGTAGTTAAGTTTATAAGACTTGCATAAACACTGGTGTGATCCTTTCAAATTTGCTAGAGTGTCAACCTTTAATTATAGGCCTGTTTGTGACATCTGTGACATCCGCACCACACAGATAATTTGACTATGTTGCATCATAAAAAGAAAGCAGATGAAATGTAAGAACGAGAATCAACAGCCCACCTACAATTGTGACAGAAGTCATATTTTTTTCCTACCTACTGCTTCTGTCTCTCTCTCTCTGAACCATCACTCTTCCCACACAAAACCAAACAGAGCTGGAGGTAGTCATTAGAGGCTTCCCAGGGTAATGCTTGACTGAGTGCTCAGGTCTATTCTCGCTCAGTGAAGATGAAGTGGGCTCACGGTGGTTCTTAGTCGACGCTGGGTGACAAACATTCATATAGAGTGTAATTCTTGTGGTTGTGTCTTCAACCCCAATGAGGCATGGGTGGAGTGCCACTTACTAAAACCAAACCAGGATTTTCCAAGTGGTGCCAGGCACCCATGGAGAGGTAACAAGTCTGGACCAAACTTTATACATTCTGGCCCATATGTGAATTCCTCAGGGGTTTGTGTTGGGAGCCGTCCCATCCTGGCTGCTGGTTTAATTTGCAGATGTGTTATATCAACTCTCAGATGTATGTCCCCTTGGATAAAAGACTCTCCTAAATTAAACTGTAAATTGAAAATTGTAATCGTTGTTCCATATTTTTGTGCAGGGCTGTCACAGTTGTACCAGCAGGATATAGAAAACAGGATTCAAGTCTCCAGAGGTTTGTCATCGATCTAGATTATGTCTATGTTTGGAGAAGCACTGTGTCTGCTACCTTGTTGTCCTGTTTATTACCTAGCAGCGTTTTCGGTCATGCATCATGGCAGGTCACAGATTTTTTACAGAGTGAGCAGTGTTTTTTTATGTTCTGTTTATTTGCACATGTCCATCAGTACTCTGAATTTAAACCACTGTTTATTTTACTGCTGATCCAGACCAATTTTTCCAGTCAGTTTAGCTTCACAAATTATGGTTAATTCACTATTAAAGTACTTTGCAAATTTCCAGTTTTGCTTATTTTGTCCATACTGCAATTCTACCTTGCACATTGCTTTCTTGCACATTTGCATTGGTACATTTTTATATTCTTTTATTCAAGGATTTATTATTACTACTAACTATTTTATAGTAGTTTTACCTCCTCTATCATAACTGTGAGTTGAACAATTGTAACAAAGCTATTTCCCTGCAGGGATCAATAAACTTTGTCTGATTCTGATGTTCACAGCTCTTCTACAAGCATCAAGCTGTGTTACATGAATTATTCATAAGAAGCACATACTGTATATGCTGTTTGAAAATCATTTAACATTTTGACAGAAAGAGATGACAGCAGGATGTGCATTTTGGCTCTGCTTAGATTTATAAAATTAAGACCTGCTCTATTCTTGCTTTTCAATAAAGGGCTCTGCCTTTCTGTACACCCTCTTAAAAGGCGGCAGTGGCTGAAATTCCTGACAGGCTATCATTTCCCTCGAGATAATGAATGTATTTGAAAAATGTGGCGCAAAGCTATATAATTTTATTTTTTCTGGAAGTGACGCCGGGTGTTCTGTGTGAAGTACACTGAAATAACATGGATAAAGGAGCGGTTTCAGAAGCCAGAATATTACACAGATAGCATCTCTTCCTGTGTTAATTGAATTCAGATACCAGAGAGCCGTTCATACTCTGTGAACACTCTACAGCACACAGTTTTGTTCGTCTGATTGGATGCAATCACTTTAAAGTTGTAAATATTAATTTGTCATTATTGTACAGTGCAGTAAGTGCATTGAACTAATCAGTGTTAGAATATGCTAAAATGTTCTCCAGCAATCGAAAACAAAACAGAAATAAAACTTTGGGTCACCTTCAATTGTTAATGAAAAATAAAAATAAAACAAGCGACATTTCTTGGCGTTATCACTTGAACCGTCTCTTTGCAGGTCTACCTAAAAAACCTATCAAACAAGATCAAGAAAGTAGACCACATCACTCTAGTTCTCAGATCGTTGCGTTGGCTTCCTGTCCGTTAAAGAGCTGATGTTGAAATATTACTGTTGGCAGGGGCGGACTGGCAATCTGGATGTTCTGGAAAGGTCCAGAACGGCCATCTGGTGGACGGCCGTCGGCCTGCCTGGTTCATCAACCAAAAAGTCAGATAAAACCACACTAACAGCCAACAACAGGGGGCACTAATACGATAACTTGTTTGCCAAGTGTGAAAAAAACAAAGAAGAGTGAATCATCAAGCAGACAACATATGGAAAAAGGTGAATGGTAAAAGTTAAAAGAAAGCTAAGTCTCTGGAGGCTGATGCATCAAAATGTAAAAAGCTCACAGAGCATTTTGGCTGCAGCGTACCTGCCAGCAGCAGCAGCAGCAGCAGTAATGTGGTCCTACACGTCGGTCAAAGCACTGAGTCGTCCAGCAAAAGTGTTGCGGACCAGGTGGAAGTTGAACCTGATGAGCATCCACAGGCTGGTCATGATGAGGGACAGACAGCAGAGGTGGCAGGCAGTGAGGGATACAACAGTAGGCTACATTTATTCAGGTTACCATTGACCCTTCTCTTATAGTCAGCTTTTACCAACTGGGTTTGCATATGATGATGAAAAATATCATTCCATTTAGTGCTGTTAAAATTGAAGTGCTAAATCTTGCTGTCAAGTTAATATGAAAAAATACATAAATAAATGTGTTAAAAATTTATCGTGAGGTGACCGCGATTTCATCTCGTCGTTATAGCGTGCTCACTTCTGCAGGTAGATAGAAGACCATGGTGGTGAATGAAAATGGAAAACGTAAAACATCCATTGGTATCACTCTTGACATGCAAGCAAGTGGGGGAAAGGGCTAAATAAAGCTCCATATTTAACCAAAAGTTTGGGGAGTTAAAATCTCACTGTCTCCCATCTGAGTGCTGTTTGTTTCTCTGTCATTGTGAGGAGATATCAGTGACTGTTCGTACACGGCTGGGTGTTGGGCCTATTAGGGAGAAAGTCCAGGGCCGTTTTTCAGTCCCAGTCCGTCCCTGACTGTCGGTTTATGAAGCATTGAATGGTTTAGGGCCAAAAGGCATTTCTGATCTGCTGCTACATTATAATCCGTCCAGACGTCTCTGCTTAATGTCTCCATGGTCAAAACTAAACATGGAGAAACAGCATTCAGTGTTTATACATCACGTATCTGCAACAAACTCAGAAAACTTTAGGTCTGCTCCAACTCAGTTCTTTTAAATCAAGGTTTGATTTTTTTTCAGTTTGCCTCTGCCTTTTAAATCAAAACTGTATTTATTTATTTAATCGTTCATATTTCTCTATTTTTCTCTATATAAGGCCTTGGGTATTTTTTTATTGTTTTTTTATGTCTTACATAAAGCACTTTGAATAGTCTTCTTGTTAAAAGAAGATGACATAAACTAGCCTTGAAAGATAAAGACTTACATAGTTGAGGATAAATCTATAATAATTCCATGAGCAAAAAAAACACTATTTAGTTTTAGCAATCAAATACATCGAGCAGGCAGCAATGAAACAGAAACTGAAACGTCTGAAGTCTCTCCGCAGTCATAATGAAAGTTGGACTCCCATTTCGACCACAACGGTAACTTCCCTTCCATCTGTGGAAACACTCTGTACCAAAGCCCAGATTACATTTTTGCTGCAGTATTCTTGCTGTAAATGATCCTCTGTACTGTAAAATAGACTTTAAGAGGGCCTGACTGTTATTTATTAGGCCCCACTGATCACGCTCTCTACCTCAGCAGCAGGTTTTGAGACTTTTTATTCCAAAAACCTGGTCCATCAGGAACCGCAGCAGGGATTCAGACAGCAGACGGGACCGGGAGAAATGAATGTCCAGGGAGTGTGGAGAAGGTTCTGTTACAAAGTCAAAAGAAAAGGTATAAAACAATGAACAAGCGTGTGAGGAATGTCTTAAAACGTTGACAATCTTTTTATGGATCACATGTATAGATAGTAGTTGATTTTTGTCAGTTCTTTTCTGCATTAAGATAAGCATCTTTTCCTTTATTCAACATGCTTATATTCTTTTATTCTACTTTCACAAGGTGTCAGCTGTGTTTACGCTCTAATATATATTAAAACTGGCATAACAACCTGTGGTTTAGAGTTCAAGACTTCAAGCTGTGTTTATTGTTCCCGCTACACACTCGCATGCATAATGTCTTTCAATCTCACAAGCTGCCCAAGTTGCTTCCAGTGAATACTTTGTGAGCCTGTAATAGTTTATTTTCTCCTCTCTCATGTCCCGGGGTGAACTCAGCGGTCGTGTTGTCCAGATTGCATGTTGGGTCTCGCTGAGCTTTCAGGATAAACATTACCCCCAACATTGTACTGTCCAACCGAACGGAGCCGTTGGTTCTATTTCTGGATGCTGAAAATGATGCGGTGATGAGTCAACTTTGCCTAAGAATGCTGAAAATATGCATTGATGTTGACCAAGAACACAACTTTGACTTTAGGTTTGTGTAAGAGACATTCCTAAACTTGTAAGGATAAAGTTTTGAAACTGAAATTTAAACTTTTTTTTTTGTTATGTATGTCTTTATACACAATCAGAATTCAGTCCAGAAACCTAATCAGAGTGTGTTTGGCTTGGAATCCATACAGAGGAATGTTCAATGTATGGCAATTTTTCTTGGACGTTGGAGGCACATTTCCAATCCATCCATTTAATTTCCCGTTAAGACACTGACTACATCCTCATGTTACAGCTATTGATACGGCTCCTCAGATTGGATCCAGGAGAAGTCTGGTCTAAAAGCGAGCGGAGTGGACTACGTGCTGTGAGAGAAGTGAACTGTCTTAGGGGGGTTGGATCGAGATGCCTTAGTCCCCGCTTTCTTAGTTGAGCAGCTGCAGCCCTGGAATTTCATTCTCTCAGAGGAGGTTTTTAATACATTTCACTCAATGAAGCAAAAAACAAGATTTTCCTTGGTGTGAGTTCTGTGCCGGATGCTGTGTGGTACCTTGACAATCCAGCATTCTTCACCAATCTTTTAAAAGGTATCAATCCAAGTAAAGATATCAGTGATTACATATTCTAACATCTATCTAACTACACACATCCAGAGGAAACAAGAGTGCTTGAAAGAACCAGCAAATTGCACAGTTTTTGCATGAGGGCAAAGCATTTTGGCTGTTTCCCAGATTGCAGGTCACTGATTTTTATCAGCGATGGTCATCACATTAAGCTGAAGCCACATAAACACTGGGGGTTTGAGCAGGAAACTGATTTATGATGGTTTGCCCATTTTTTTCTTCCAAGCATGCAGCCTCAATGTAAACACCCTGACACCGCACAAGCTGATTACAAGTGAGGCAGATGGTTTCCACTCCAAGGGAGTCATGTTTTTGCATTCCCCTGTCACGCGAAAGTTGAAAAATGCAATGCAGCACACATGCATGCACATATGCAGTGCATTCATAAGCACACTAACACACTTTTATACTGGCACTTTCACTTACCCCCTGAACTCTCAGGTGTTGATATATATCCTGTGCTTGAGGGGAGCCTCTATCAAAAATGTATGTGAAATGCATTCAGCAAAGATTGTCAGTGTGGATTTTTTTTGGCTGGGTGTGTAGTGCTGTGCCTGAACGGAGAGGGATGTGCATCACCAGAGCTTCACCTTGAGCAAACTGTAATGTCATAAATCACTGAGGTTCAAATTTGAACCTTGAAGATGAGTCCCAACACTGGGTTTCCCCATAAATATATAATTTTACTCTGAGCCCCTCTGAACTACAGACTACTGCTATCATGCTAAGAACAGAACACATCAAATGGTTCATGAACTCAGCAGCTCTCCATTTTGAATGACAGTAATATATTCTCGGCTGTGCCTGAGGGAAGTGATAGCTTACAGTATGAGGGTGCTTTGATATGGGCTGACTGTGCACAAAAAGATGAGATTGGTCCTCTGCATGCCAGCTCTTGTTCCAGCTCCTCATAGGGGGGAGTAAATCATTAAGTACCTTAGCTAAGAAGTCAAAAGGTGTGAGCCCATGCTCTGAAGATCAAGATGAGATGGCGACAGATGATGATGTTTGAAATAGGAATCGCTGCACTCTAACATGCACCCAGTGGCTTCAGACCAAACACATTTCCTGCTGTTCTTTTATATCTGTTCAAAGAAAGGAGGGTCACACTTATCTGCAGGCTAAAGAAGCTCTCTGTGAACAGAGCATGGAAGGACATCTGCTCCCCAAAACCCTCGGGTCTCAAAAACAGAACTTGAGACGAACTTGTTCTGGTACAATTACATGCTATTCATTTACTTTTTTGACACCATTTTGCTCCACCGACTGTGCAAAGTGCTTGTTTTCCAATGAAAAGTAGCTCAGCTTGTTATCACAAGTGTCAATGTGTGTTGACTATAACTGCAGGGGTTTCTTCTGGTAAAGAGGTAAATGACCAGCAGGCCACAGCAGTGACTGCAGTCCAGATGCCAGATGGATGCCTCTAACCCGAAACTGTTGATTTAGTCAACCATGAGTCAACAGTTCCCAGCAGAGGGGGATGGCAGGATGGGGGGGACAGAAGAGAGGAAGTGCAATGGTGTTGAGCGATTACATGGGGCTTAAGCTTCTGGGTAGGGGGGCAAACAGGAAGCGGATGCCTGAATGATTCCGCTGCATAAAAGTGAGCGCTGTGTACTGATGTGAGTGGAGAATGCTGTAATTATGATGTTGTTCATGGGTGTTTAAGTGTGTGAATTTGGGCAGGGCCACGTGCACGAGTGCATGTACAAACATATGCCTACATCCAATTCACATTTAAACAAATATGAAGACATTTAGTGGAATATTGTGCCAAGAGTTAGATGAGAAGATCGATACCACTCTGTCCATTGGCCAGGAGAGTATTAGCTTAGCTTAGCATGAAAACTTCCAGTATTTAAGCTAAGCTAACTGTCTTCTGGCTTCATATTTAACAAACAGGTTTTATTCATTTAACTATCTGCAAGAAAGTAAATAATGGTATTTCCCATATTTTCTAAAAAGTTAAACAATTCCTTGATGGGAATTCTCGCACCAAAAATATATTTAATTTTTATTTTATTTTATTTTATTTTATTGATTTTATCTCTTATTGTGTACTTCTATTGTGTTATCTATTTATTGTGTTTTATCTTGTTGTGCAGCACTTTGGAAAACCTTGTGTTTGTTAAAATCGTGCTATATAAATAAAGTGGATTGGATTAGATCTTGTGAGTATAAAAAACATGTCAAACTAACCCTGCAGCATAGTCCACTCTCAGATATTCTCTTTTTTGGAGGAGTTTTGGAGCAATTAGGGGGCTTTGGTTTGAAAGAGGAGTAGTGGAGAAACTTTGAGTGTTTGAAAGATAATAAGGATCAAAGATCAATTATTCTGAATGATTGGTTTGAGAAGTGTCTATGCAAGTTTTGTTTTGTTTTTTTGGTTTTTTTTCACATTTGGCAGAACGAAATTTACACTTACGAGCAGTGAGTGTTTGATACTAAAAAGTAAAGTATTCCTTTTTAAAAGAACAGAAATTGTTTGCCACATCTGCTCCCTGTCTCCTGTCTGCTCGCCTGTTGGATCCTGTCCTCAGAATGTGCTGTCAAGTAAACCTGCACTCTGACTTTCAGCGGTGTTGACTTCCAACCTGGCTCGGCTCTGCAGTCCCCATCAGCAGCTGTGTGTGCAACCGTGTTATTATCTCGATTACACTCCTCCAGCACACTCCTCCAGGCTCCACCTTAATGAGAGGGAGAGGAAAAAAAAGACAGCAGCTGATGGTTCTGGGCTGCATCATTGGACACACACACACACACACACACACACACACACACACACACACACAAACACTTTTAGGCACACATAAATAACTTGCATATGTGTAAATGGGGTACTAATGGACATGCATAAACTGAGATGCATATAGTCACCTGCACATATGCTGAAAAACACACTTATCTTACAGGTATTTATTTCTATCCATCTTCATTTCTGTAAAGCATATGTCCATTGTACAGCTCAGTGTGTGTGTGTGTGTGTGTGTGTGTGTGTGTGTGTAGTATATTCATATTCAGCTTAGTCAATGTTAGACTCTTCACTGTGGGAAAAGCATGAATAGAAACAGATTGTTTGTTGACATATTATTGATTCCTGTCTCTATGTCAATATGTGCAGGCTTTTGAGAGGCTGCACAATTGCATGTGGTTTACAGCAAAAAGCAGCCCTACACCACATTTCTGTTTGACGTTTCACTTCAACTTGTTCTCAGCAGTAAATACCAGTGAGGGTCTGTATTTTTAGTTCTTATCTGTGAGATAGTTCAAGCTCATTTCTAAAAAAATCTATTTCTCTCCATGTGTGTACATCAAGCATACAAAGATAGGAGTGGCTGTTTTATAAAAGGGATGAGTATGAGGCTGGGCCTCCTTTGGGAAAGTTATGCTTATGGTAATATCATGGAGGTACAAGCGATCAGAAGCATGGATTCATCTGGCACCTGAAGTCCCATGGGGGTGACCAGAGGGAGAGACAGGCAGTAATACTGTCTGTTTTTATGGTTAGACATTTTAGAATCTCCCTACTATCATTCCCCTCAGTCTGAAGCAATATCCCACTTCAGAATGAACTGAATGACCTCCTTGTGTGCATAGCTATCAAAAAGGAAGAAAACGCGCCCCTTTGTTTCTGCAATAAAAACACAATCAGTCATTAGAGATCTGTTTGTACCATTAGCTCTGTATCATCATGAGACCTTCACAGCTAACTGACTTTTCACCAGAATAAATGGATGACACACTTGCATGCTTTTAGACCAGAGCCCCAAGGAGGGTCATTGCACTTAAACAAGTGACTCTTTAACTGCAAAGCCAAACAAGATCTTTTTACTTCTTAGACCTTCTGATGAGCCCCTAAACTATACAAAGTCCTTTGATGATAATGCCTGATGATAAATTAGGACACTGGTTCCAGAGTGAAAATTTGATGAGAGCATGAGATCCTCTAAGCAGCACACAGACAAAGAGCATAAAGTAGGCAATAAAAATGAAGTGCTTTTGTATATTGAACATTATAGACTCTATATAAAGAACATGGTGTCACCCATTGGTTTATAATGGAGCCACGAGTTGTTGCTTATCATCTGCACCATCTTTTCTGTTTGGATTCATTATTATTTGTAGTATTTCTGAAGAGAAGTTGACACTTTTTGAATCAGAGTCAACTAGAGCTACAGATGTTTTAAAGCCAGCATCTCGCAGCTGTTGGTGACTTTGCATGTTAAGGCACTTTCGCATTGGCTTCAGCCTCAAGCCACGGTAGTTGCAGCTTGTTTGACACAATTAAAAGTTACAGACCTTTCTTTGTTTGAATTACATTTTGTCTGTGATTAAGATGATTCACATCCTTTCAATGAGTCCAATAATGTAACAAGGCTGTACATTTAAGTGGGACATACATTTCATATGATACGTATTATATGTTGTTTTTTAATCTCTTTACTAATGCTTTCCTCTTATGGGTATTTATATCTTACATGTTTTTGTACTCAGTGTTGGTTGATAAGCATGGGAGTACTAATATTCCCATGACTTCATGGATGAATAAACAGAGCTTTGACCTCGATACTGACACCACAGTATATTATATTGTGGGACAGTATGGTCTTGTTCCAAACTTTTACCCCATTTGGGTTTTACTATGAAAACTGAGCAAGAAACTGGTTTTGTTTTCACCACATAATACAAAAAAACACTATATACAGCTATCATATCAATATATTTATATATAAAATTTCACGAGGGCAATGCTGTCAATGAATCCGAATTTCAGTTGGTGTAGAGATTGGCTTATAGAGATATTTGTTGAAACTACAGTCAAAAGATTGTGAGAGTAAAAGTAATAAATGTATATGAAGCCCTCTTATTGGTGTAATGTGCAGTTGTAACTTTTAGATTAGTGGCTGTATTTGCACAAATGGTTTTCAGATGTGTTAACACCTCATTTATACAACAATGATGAAACATATGTTTGCAGTCCAACACAAAAGTTTTACATTCAGACAGAATTTATGAAGCAGTAAGTACTATTTGTTACTTAAATGCTTCAAGAATACATCAACAAATCATTTCCATATTATTCATTAAAACGTTAGAGGGTCCTAAACTGTTTTTACTAGAAATAGTTAGGTGTTTGTAACATGCTGCAATTACAGTCTTGTCATTTGGCCTAAATTGTTTATGCGTAAACCAAATTGGCACCTCTGAAAAGCCCTGAGGCACCTACACTGCAGTCTGCTTTCACTCGCAACATGTGTGGTGCTCAACAGTGTTCTGGTGTCTGGCCATGAGAGGGGACAGGAGGGTGAGGGTTTGTAGGTTAAGATGCAGCAGTTTGTATAGAACTTTGTTTCATATCCATATTAAAGTCTGATGACTGTGGTGATTTCCCATGCAGGTCAGTTGGGGTAATTTACCTCCTAACCTCTGAATGTGGTGAACAATGTCGACATCTTGTTAATGTTACTGCCTATAAGACCTGATGTTACATTGTTAATTAAGACAGAACATGATAAAGGCCAGTAGAGGAATCTCTGCTCCACTTTTCATTTTGTCTCTGTTTTCTCTGCATGATCTTTGGAACGCTGTTACATTTGTCATCATATTTTTGAGTCCATCTGTCAAAGTGTTTTTTTTTAAATTGCATTGCTGGAGGCAACACTGGACTGGAGGCCCGGTCAGGGATGGTGGTGGGGGTTACGGGGCCAGAGAAGCGGAATATTTTAAATTTATTGGCCAAAAAATGACACTATAACTTTTGACAGTCAACAGCTGCTCTCGCTTTTTTTCTGTCTGTCTGTCTCTATGTGTGTGTGTGTGTGTGTGTGTGTGTGTGTGTGTGTGTGTGTGTGCGTGTGCAGGACAGGCAAGCAAACTGGCTCCAGCTTGCAGGGACTGATTCCTTTATCAAACCATAATTACTACTTTTGCTGTTTTCAGTGTCAACCTCAAATGTAATACTGTATAAGTGTTAGTGGCTACGGTTGTCCCCCATAATATTCTCTGCTGCTCAGTAAGAACAGCTGCAATCTTAAATAACATACTGGCTGAAATTCTGCCACCTTGGCAGCTCAACTTTTCATTCCAGTGACGTCCAGTAGAGCTACTGTGAAGTTTTATACGTCATAAAAAAAGCAAAAAAGGAGATTTTTGCAAAGGAAATTCTGAATGTTTTTTTTAATATCACCACTGCTTATAATCTTTATCATCTGTCATTCTGTGTGACCATGAGACATGCAGAGACACAACTCAGCCTTTCATCTCATTTTTGACATAATGGTCTTCTGTTATAATGTGTGCAAAAACAGTATAACTAATGGAATTCCAACCGCTCCAATGTTTTCACTCTCGCTCTCAAAATAGAAACTAGTGCTTCAGTGACTGAGTTTCACCAATCGAGCTTCAGCAAATTTATGAAGGAAGCCATAAACACAGTGCAACATTGTTCATGCTTATTTTGGGGTATATACTTACCATCTTTTACAGTTCCCTGTAAAGAAAGCCCATCATTATGCCCCATGTGTAAACAGAAGAGGATTTTTGGTGTTGCTAGGAGTGGTGCTGCTGGTAGAAATGGAGAGAAGTGGAAATAATAATTCATTATCTCGGACTGCAGCTGACCATTATTCTCTCCGCTGGATGTGACTCTGTGTGTGTGTGTGTATATGTGTGTGTGTGTGTGTGTGTGTGTGTGTGTGTGTGTGTGTGTGTGTGTGTGTGTGTGTGTGTGTGTATGTGTGTGCTCTGGGCAGACCATGAATTAATAGGAGTGGAGGAATCCACTACAGGGCTTTACCACTATATCCTCTATATCCAACACTTCAAAGCTGTCAAGGAAGTTGGCCAGGCACATAGTTTCCACGCACAGAGAAGTGTATTATAACACACACTAATGTAATGCATATAGTTCACACAAAGAGCCATTCTTAAATATGCAAAGGAAGGACACAGCCGTCTCAGTTGTGGCCTCCTGCGTGGTCTTTGTAATGTTGTTCAGATGTGCACAACTTCAGCAGTTTGTTTAAGTGGGATGAAAGTCCTCTGCTGAATCCACAAATGCACTTATGTCATGTTGCCGAGTTGCATTTATGTTCCACGACATTTAACAAGACAAACAGACTGTAAGACAGAATATAGTGCAGAATATAAAGAAAACCAAATTGTGAGACAGATAAAAGTTGAATTTCAACATAGGTTTTTAATCTAAATTGACATGTGATATCTTGGCCCAAAGGTGGTGTCAGGGGGAAAAGAAAAAAACAATAAAATAATTTTGGCAAATGCTTTGCTCCCAATAGAAACTGTTGAAGACATGTGCTTCTACTCTAAGAATGTGTAACACTTCCAGTTATTACACGATAAAGCAGTTAACAGTTTTTATGTATAATTTATAATTATAATCCTGTCATCATTATCCTATTAGCCTGTTAGTATGTTAAAGGTAGCTAACATGTAAAGTAACACTAAACACAAAGAACATCTGAGGATGGTAATGTCATACATTTTGAAGGTACTCTGTCCTAAACCAAAGTTATCAAAGACCATGAACGTGTGCATCAAACTGCAGGACAGTCCTTCCCACAGATATTGGGACATTTTACTCAATCTCAGTCAATGTCATGGTGACTTTATAAGTCATGTAGGAGTCATCCTTTGGAGACAATGAAAGACTGTACAACATTTTATTGGAAACCATCCAACAGAAGGACCAACTAACATTGTCATGCTGCTAATGGCTAGAAACTGTCTGACACTTGCAATCGTAGAATAAGTCCTACAATGGTAAAAAGCAAAAGACTGAAAGCATCATCTGCTCCTCCAGGGAATGGTAACGTTTTGTCTAACACTTTATTTAATTAAACTTCAGTCTTTTAGTTTAATGTAAAAGCAGCTAACTTGACACCGGGGTCATCATCATGATAAACTGAGCAGGAGGAATGTGAAAGGTTCAGTTAATGTGCTTGGATCCTCGTGGCTTTTGGCAACTCACAGTCAAGACGTGTGGAGAAAGAGAGTGGAAGATTTGGAGAGAGGTTATGGAGGAAGAGAAACTATGAGGCACTGAGAGACACATGGAGCTGCCAAGGTGTTGAGATGTTTACGTAATCGCACTCCTAAACTTCTCCTCAAGTTTTGCAATCCCTGTGTTCCTCCTCTGCTTGTTTAATCTCTGTCAGCCCCTTTGCGCTGAGTGACACAGAGAGGGGCTAGGATGCAGGCGTTAGCCTATCCTTAGCCTTGATGGCGGTGGGACTGCTGCCCTGCTCTGTGGATGGACTGGCTCAGTCCCTCTGTGAAACCAAGGGCCATTTCCTGTCCCGGGCTTCCCGCCTAATACCAAACAGACCTCTCTCTCAGTCTCCTTTCTATTCTGCACACTGCATGGGTGTGCCGGAAGGGAGGTTTTACACCCTTTTTCTTGACATGTTTCCAAAAGCTTACATATGGTCCAGTATGATACACTGTACATATTTTAAAAATACAGAAGCAACAAAGTGTAGAAACAATGTCCCCATTAGTTTGGATAATATACAAAGTTATAGTGTGGATTATCCGGAGTAAAGGCCTGATCTCAGAAGCATTTAAAACTGTGAGATTGTGCAGAAAGATGAATAGAAATGCTGCAATGTTGACAAATAGCAAATTTGCGAGTCTTAACAGTGATAATTATTCACCTCTGTAGTGTAGAGGATGGTTTCAGGGATCTATATCGCCAAACCTGAGCAGACAGAACAAGAGATTATTGTTTTTGAATTTTTATATAAGCGGACTCTTTATGGCCAGGATGCTGAATCTGTACATATCTGCATTATGTGTGCAACAGTGAACTGTTTCTATGTGTGGGATTTATTCATGCATGCCGGTGGAGTGCAAAGTCACAGCAGGAAGGAGATCAGACTTATGATCACAAAACAGGAGCTCCCTGCTCTGGGATCCCATCTGTCTCATAAAGAAGGTACTGCTGGCAGATGCCTCCAGTGCACTTTTTATGTCAGGGGCACTGAGGCCAAAGACAGAGACATGTGTTTTCATGCACTGGAAAGAAGGTGTGGAGAGTACCTGAAGGTACAGACCTAGACTAAATCCATCCACAGGTTTGCCAAGGAAGTTTTAATGAACACTTTGCGAATGCCAGGATGTTTGTACCTTGACAAGCTTGATGATAGCACACAAGAAGATGACAAAGAAACCATTATTTTTGCCTTCACTTGTTCTGTCATTTTCCAAGTTGCTCACAGGATATTTTTTTCATGATTTCGTTTTCAATAAGAGCTAAAGCTCCTAGCAACATGTGTTTGTGGTTTGATAATACTGCATGTGTTTTATTTTAGAAAGAACTATGCAAATTCTCTCAGGGAGCCCTCCTAGGATATTAATTTCAGTACAGATGAGTCATCTATCAGAGGTGGGGATTTTTTCCGAGGTTGTAAAAGGAAGACAAATCCTTAATTATTATGTTTTCATGACAATTATCAGATTATTGCTTTTCTTTAGAGCAAAAAATTACTGCTTTCCTCCGAATGGATTGTGCTGTGTTTGTTAAGGTTGAGGCTGTCTACAGTGCAAACAACATAAGTGTTTCTTTTCTTTGTTTTTCTTTGCTTTGTGATGTGTCTTTCCCAGACAAAACCCAGCCTTTCATTAGGGGTTTCCATGCAATGTTCATTCACACAGACTCCCAGCAGAGCAGATCACCAACAAAGGCTCTGTGTAGTAACCTTTAGAAAATGATCGAGTGAAGTGACTCTCTAATGAAATGCACTGCAAATATTAATCTAGGTTAAAGACAGTAGTTAGCTTTTGTTCCTGTGAAAGCTGTTTGGAGCGTATCGCCTCGCTTCACCCCGGCAGAGAGCTTTGTGAACGAGTGCTATCTTGTTTAAATCTGCCTACCACACCTCCCCCCTTCTTCATCTTCTCCATCATCCTGTCTCACCTGCAGACAGACTCTCCCCAGTCATCAGCCACATATCCCTTCTCATTTCCGCCTCCACAACAGCTTATCATTGTACACTGTGAGCGCCACACTGCACGCTTGGGTTTGTCTGACATGATCCAGGAAAAGTCTGACTTGACAGCCATACAGTAGGTGCCTTGTAATTAGACTGCTCTCATTTCTCTTTAAGCCTCATTTTCACCTCCTCGCCTTTTGCTTGCAGTTTCTTTCTTCTCCATTTCTTCCTTCCTGTGCTCGTCTCTGTTCGCCTGGCCCAAACTTATCCACCCTCCTCCGACCAAACGAATGCTGGAGTATAAATCAGCCCCAGGGACAGGTGGACATCTGCCAACCATGAGGAGATCCAGGCAGGAATGTGATCACTGATGCAGCTCAGAAAAAACATCTAAATCCTGGCACTGAGCAGAGGGACTGTTTTCTTTTCCCGAACTCCCAGCCTCTACACCTCCTCGTGATCGATTAAGTTGACAGAGAGCAATATCATATTCTTGTTTGCATCCAGGATTTTTTCACGAGGCTAGAGTTAAAAGCAGAAATTTGAGCATAAAGCACGTCGAGGATGTTTGATTGACAACTGAAGTGAGTCCTTCTTCTAAGCCTTAATGGGCAGGCTGCTCAGGTTAGCAAGTGAGAATATGCGGGATAGAGACCAAGATCTTTTTTCAAGCCCCAGCAGAGTGTAGCACAATAACAGCACTGCTCGAATGCTGACCCTTTGGAAGAATAAAATGAACTCTTGATTTCACTGCGCTCAGCTTTTCTTCATTATTTTTTTCCCATGAAGAGTAGGGGTAGCGCTAATGAAAAATGGCACTATGCCCTCCAGAGCATTTGGCTTCAATAAAATTTGGTCAAGACTGAGCTTGGTGGCCACAAAGATTTACAACTGAGCCCACTGAGATGGTAGAAAGCTCTTATAGTTAGGAAATGTTAGCAATAAAGCTGGTTCTGTGAACAGCATCCCGAAGCTAGAAAACAACATTATTGTCAGTGATCACTGAAGCATGTATTAGAAGACTTTTTTTTTTCATGTCGCTCACAGCTGTTAGCAGTTAGCATGTCAACTCCTTCGGCATGGGAGCTGACATATTATTGCAATTACATGTTTACTATGTTTTGTGTGAGGTTGCTTTCAGCAAAACTATATTAACCTTCTCATTATAGCTGCACACTGTAGTTCTGCAAGTAGAGTCACTGTGATGTTAACTTGCATATGCTTGTGAAATGTATGAATTTATGATACATTCGAAATATAAAGGGACAGAGAAGATTCTTCATCATATTGTAAGCATTACGGCAGCATAAGACCACTAATGAGACGTAATCAATCTGCAACTTCAGACATTCTGGAGAAGTTCTTAGGACACTTTTTCTCACAGTACAAAATGATTTGGTCTATATTGCATGAACACACTTGCATGTTGAATATGTGGCATGATGTACAGGACCATTAAAATCACAAAGAGGATAAATAGGTTTCATTACTTTAAATGACTCAGATTTTCTCTATCCACCACACCCAACAGAACTGAAATGAATGTACTGTAGCTCTAAATTAACTATTAAGTTCAAAGTGCAATGTCCTGTAAGGCAAATCACTAGTAGAAACATGTACAGCTCTAACTCAGCAGCTCTACATGCTGTATACGGTGTTGTTGTTGTTTTCCTGTCACACTGAACTGTGCATGGAAAAACTTGGCTAATTTGCCTGGAGTTGCTTTCTCCCTGTTTCCTTAACAACAGAGGGAAAACCCTCCACCCGTACCCCCACCCCTTCCCTGAGCTTGCCCTTTTTAGGCTGTTCCTCTTTTTTTTCCATCTGAAAAGGGGGGATAGTATGACAGCTTTTCCTGCTTCTTGTGGACTGGAAACGGGAGAGAGAAAACTCTGTTACTCACTCCGTCTCCAACTTTGAGAGGAAGTTACCACCTCTTCCCTAGACTCCATACACACACACACACACACACACACACACACATGCTCAGGCAGGCACACACGCTCTTCAGGACTTGACCACAGCAGCAACAGGGAACCAACTGAAACAGACAGGACTGCTTGTTTGTGATGCCGTTTTTTTTCCAAACTTGGAGGGAAAGACGCCTGAGACTTGCAGTTAGCCTGAAGGTCTCTGTGTGAACTGAACAGTTTCAGAGGAACTTTTTTTGTCATCACACACTGGTGAGTTTGATCATTTATTTCAGTGTATGGACAGTGCCATGGAAACTCCAGGGAACAGCAGCTTCTCTGTCACTGTACTTGACAATAGCACAGCATAACTGCATGTTGTTTTCTGTTAGTTTTCATGTAGCTCTTGTGAACTAAAACTTCAGTTTGGTTGGCTTGTTTAGATGTACATGTGTTTGGCAAAACTTCCAAGTGCTATAAAGTTGGATGTCTGGTCTCCGTCACTGCATCAGGAGTAGCGAGTTTCATTTTACATGAAACACTAGATTCTTGTCTGATTGTTTATATTTTGATAGACTTTGGTTAAAAAGTGTTAGTTTTGTAAGTTAATAGAGTAACCCTTTTAGTCAGTTTCACTGTCATTATCAGTCCTGGACTAAATATCATGTTCCTCCTAACAGTGTCAGTTCATTAGTCCTGCTAAATATATATGTTTTTGACAAAGAGTGCCAAAAAGGAGCTGATGCAGCACTTACAGCAGAGACAGGACAGGAGAGCCTGGGTATGGCTTTCCTGTGCAGCTGCACATTATTGGCTAACCTTGTGATGATGAATTAGTTATCACCTTGTTACCATCAAAGCAAACATCCTGTCGCTTTTTGCATTTTAGATAAACCCAAAGAGAGCAGGTGTATCACAGTCAAAGATGTCACAGGAGTTTAACAGGAGGCATGAAAAGTGTACACATGGTGCATATGGCTCTATTTCTTTTCCAGCTGTTCCCCTTTTTTTAACGTGTCATGCAGCAGTTAACCATATGCTTCATCTCCCATAGCTCTCTCTCCACTGGACGTTTGTGGTTAGCACCTCTTATCAGGGGAGAGAGGAGAAAGCGAGGTGAGGGAGGAGGGAGGTGATGGGTGGGGGCTGGACTGGGCTGGGTTATTCTCAGGGGTCTCCTTTAATTTACACTATCTGAGTGGGCTGGCTGCACTTTAGTTGTGCCTCCTCCAGTCAATCAGATAACCCTCCATAGGATGAGTGTGAATGTTTAGCTAACTAACCTCTTCAAGCCCGGCTGGGAAGAGTTGACTTCTGTATGACCTCTCCAAGTTATTCATGCCAACAGACTTTCCTTTTTCCAAAACCCCCCTGGTCCACTTATCAGTCGGCTTGTCTTATCTGTCTTGAGGTTGGTTGTTAACTTAGTCTATTTACCGAAAGGACACAGGTCAATCCCTGATTTGAACTGCCTGTCTCAACTCCCATGGTACCAATCTGTTTGTGGGTGAGATACAAAAG
Source organism: Scomber scombrus (assembly GCF_963691925.1). Lineage (NCBI taxonomy): Eukaryota > Metazoa > Chordata > Actinopteri > Scombriformes > Scombridae > Scomber > Scomber scombrus. The sequence continues at coordinate 27,119,760 of NC_084976.1, read as the reverse complement.
GTTTCAGTATACAGAAAGTTGGAATAGGTCAAGAGAAAAGAACCCCATGATAAACTCAACCCTGTGCAAGAGAAAACATGCTTTTAAAGATTTCAAAGAGTAGCCACTTCACAAATGTGCATAATTGTTTAGCAGTGTTACAGTGTCATAAACTGTTATCACAAAAAAAAGTCCAAATACATGTTTTCCCAGTCACCTCATCCTCAATGGGTCTGTAGAAAGCAGCTCCTTTAATTGTCAGTTTCTCATTTAGCGTATGGCTTAGGGAGATCATTATGTGTAAAAAAAAAAACAATTATCTTGAAATAAAGACAACACTAATAAGAAAAGCCTAATTTGGGTCTTAAAGTTTAATGTTTCTCTTATGTACCGCATTACTTGAGCAAATGGTATTTCTAATCAAGACTTAACTGTTGGTTGGTTAGGTCCTTTAGCTAGTCCAACAGGAAATGCCAACTAGCAATAGAAAAGCTTCAAAATACATACATTAAATTAATTTCATGATGCAGTTCTGTTATCACTTTTTGCTCCTTTCTCCAAGATCTCCAAGACTGGAACACCATACAGCATTGCTTTCAGTCTTGACCTTTGACACATTTATAAACTCTGAGCTTCAGCAGAGAAAAAATGTTTAATTTTTGTCTATATCACACTTTAAGAAGCAGTAACTGATGTATGACTTTGATTTGTTTTTATGGGTGATCACCAGGGTCTCACAATACAGAGGAGTAATCTAGCTGAAAATGGCAAGCAAATATCCCTCAGAGAGACACTGTGAAGAATTAATGAATGAAAAGTTGAAAAACCATGTTAATGGAAAATCAGGCCAGCTGATGTTTTGGACACAAACTACACACATTCCCATGACAGAGCCAGGTTCAAATTATAACAGTTTTTCTTCATCTAATTATTACTGTTGGTGATTTACTAATGCTTCTGCTCAAACCCTGCTCTTTGGCTAAAGGCTGCTGTGCACAGAAAAATGAAACTTACATCCATTTATCTTTTGATCTAAAATGATACAACAATAATTAGTTTGACTTTTAAACTACAGCAACTATCATATTATAGTCAGCAAATGGTACAAAACACTATGAATATAGTGGGAAAGAATTATGGACTGCACCTTTAACAGTGATTCTCTATACAATATAAATGACAAGCAGTTATGTTCTGCTTACTAGAGGCTCTAATCTCACTCACATTAAGTTACCAAGAGTATATTTTAGAGTCACTGAGAAACTGGAGTTTGATGAATGATGTGTCTCAAAAACTGCATAGAGCAAAGCTCCCATTCACCACTGATGGCTCAGGGTTTATTGCTTTTCTAGTAGGAGCTTCACTGGGCCAGACACCCTTCTGTTAAAGCTCAGGTAAATGTTTGACATGCTAAATCCAGTGGGTTTGCCTATAAGCACATATATATACACTCCTATCTTGAACACACACACACACACACACACACACACACACACACACACACACACACACACACACACACACACACACACACACACACACACACACACACACACACAAAAACAGACTGCAGAGTGTATTTTTCAGTAAGCAGGAGGTAAGATGGACAACTGAAACTCTCAGTTCTCCCATTGTGATGTGTAACTATTTATGTAATTTAACATTTTACCATGACAATCACTGTCTAGAGGTGGTAATTAATAGTACTGGTAAGAGCCATAAGAATCACCAAAAATGTGCTAATATGTCATACTAACAAAACAAACATTTATAACATGATAACATAGATGATAATAACAATGATAACATGATGGTTGTAACACACCCCAACAAGCTAACAACCATTCTAGTAGACCTTTCTGTTAGATCAGTACTCTGAGGAGCTTACTTACTCATCTCTATTACAAAAATATGACGCCACTGTAATTGATGTGGCAGCTTGACCAATAACAACACAGGTGATGTTTTTGTGATTGCTACTGGTCACTAGTAGAGGTTTGTTGAAGTACTCTTGAAAACCCTGCAAACAGCCTTTACTTTTACTACTCAAACTCGCTGTCACAACAACATTTCTGAACCAACTAAATCTCATGGAGCTGCGCCATGTTCATGAGCATATGCAGCTAATGCTCCAGACCTAATCATGGAGAGGGCATACACGTGTTTTGTGTCAAAGAGTAATCCGTAGGGTCCATGTAATTGATACAGTATGTGGTGTTGGCGTGCTGCTGGATGGTGGCCCAGATCGATGAAAGGGGGTGAGATCATGGCTCTATTTTTGGAGCTTGGAGTTTGGGATGATCTAAAGTCTGCTGCACTTTAGAGAAACAGAGAGAAATGTTCATGTGAATCAAATTCAACATTCAGAAACACACACACAGACAAGCATTTACTGTCAACACACATATTCAGAATACTGTACAAACACACACATACGCACACAAACTCCATCAACAAACATGCACACAGCTGTGGTTCCAATGCTTGTGCTTCCTACTGCCATGAGCACTGTTTGATTTGCTTGACTGATACCGTGATAACATCAGTATGAAGATGGTACACGGGATATCTCCTTGATTTACATAGCAAAGCATTCTGGTTCTGCCTCACATCAGGGACACATCTGGGTGCTATTAACCACTTGCCCTAACCCCCAGCTCAGTCCCATATCTCCATTACCCTCCTATTACCTGCCATGCCCCACAGAACACGCTCTTCGTAGTACAAGCAACGCACTGTGGTTCACTTTTTACGACAGGAGGATACACAGGGATTCATTCGGGCAAAGGGATGCAGTTACTCTGAACCAAGCTGGCGTCACATTGGCATACCTAGTCATGTTGAATTTATAGCTCTTCTTGAAAAGTGTCTAAAGTCAAATAATACACACCCAACAATGCCTGACTGGCTCAGTTCTGTGTTTACATGGAAAGATTTTTACCCTTGAAAGCAAAGCTGTTGTTCATTGAGTCTATGTCAAATAAAGTACATGCCCAAAGCCAAATACATCAACCCATGAAAAAAACACAAAGCTTTCTTTCAGCTCGATATATCAAACACTAAAACATATTCAAGAAGTTGGGATAAGATTTGAATCGTGTAATGTTACAAAAATGTCGGTGTTTGAATGCTGCACAAACAACACAGGTTTAGATCTTAATTTATTTCCACCTTAGGGCCACTCAAGAGGAAACTCAATAAAAGTTGGGCAAGTTCTGAGTTGTATTCACTGGAACTGTTTGTCTTTGCAGCTGGCAGGACAGTGTAGTTCAAAATAAAGTCAATTATGACTTCAAATGTCTTTGTTTTACCTGCACAGAGGATTAGGATTGGGTGGGGATTATATCATCAGGATTATTTAGTGTCAGCATCACCGGCCCATCTATGCTGCCTCAGGAGTGCTTTTTTGACAGCACGAAAGTGATGAAAATGTGTGGGGGAGCTCAAACACAGTATTCAACACACACCAGGAAATATGGATACCTGTGCGTTACTTGTAAATACATTTTCTGTAGCTTCTGTATCTCTTCAGGTACTTTAAAACTTCCCCGTTCCGTCTAGCTTCTCATCCTGTCTACCCCTTGACATGGTGTATGATTTGTTCTGACCGTTTCTGTTTTAGTTCAATGCATCCTAAATAGAGTATCTCATTGATCCAGCGCAAAAGAAGATAAAACCAACCATAAAATGATGTCTGTCCATGTCTTTGTCCTGAAGGAAACCACATACCTGTCCTGTTTCCAAATGCAACAACCTTTTCTCTCAGTCAGATACTCTGGCAGGCCATGACAAGGAGGAAGCGGCACTAACAGTTAGCACAGCTTGAAACCTCTGAGATCTTCATGTGAAGAGGAACTAGGATGAAATGCGCTCCAACTTTTCTCCAGAAACGTCCTTTGCTTTTCCTTCTTTGATGTGAATAAAAGTTCACTGTGGTGTTCACAAGAAATTACCTTCACCCTGTGGACCTTCATGAATACTTTTACAGACACTGTGAACAGATATCGTGGTTTGGACAGTGTTTCTGTTTACCGGGTGGAAAGTAATTGCTTGTACCTCTGCTGTTTTGGGGAGAGCTTGAACTTCCATTAAGTTTTAAAGCTTGGAGTCTATTTTCTGGCTTGATTACAGGTGTGTGATAAATGTCTTGAAGAGACATCCAGCAGATATTTTTGTGATACAGTTTCAGATTCCTTGGCAGCCCTTAGGTAAGCGTTAACCTTTCAACAGCTACTGTGAGTGAGAGAATGACTGAGCCGAGATCGAGCTCTGATTCAGTATATTTATTTAAGGGAAACATAGTGAGTTTCGAAATCTGCTCCGCAAGCTGAAAGTAGTTAATAAATTACCCAGGTTGGTTTGTGTGACGCTGTGCATCATTAAGTTCAAACAGATTTTTTTTCTTCAGTAGCAGCCACACGATCAAAGCGGGGACGTTTTAATGAACGTAATCAAGACACAAGATGCTAACGATAGCTTCTATGATCTCCCCCGCTGGAGAGGAAGAGAAACACAGCATGTGTGTGGACCTGGGAGTCGAAAAACAATGAAATGTGATTAAATTCAAATCTGACCATGCACTCTCATTCTGAGAACCTTTGTTCCAGCCGAACCGCAGAAACACCATCTGTTGTGCCAAGAATTGTTTCGACTGCACAGCCATCCTTGGTATTAAAAATATTTCTTTCCCTCTGCGGTTCGGCGTGTGTCATTACAATGAGGAAATAACACTGACTTGCTCCCTTGTGTAATCTGACCTTTTCATCTTCTGTGTATAAATCAAATGTGGCTTAACTCACTGCAAAAATTCCACTGAGGGGTTATGACTTTGATTTCTTCATAGTGGAATGGGAGTATTGTGGATGGTTGGATGGGTTATGAAACAAGTATTGCTGATGAAGTATCTAGGGAAAAGTGCTTCGAACTGTGACGAACTTACTTTGGAGGTCTGCCGATGTTAGGAGCCGATCAATCACCCAGTTGACATTTGTGTACAGTAGACAGCTCTGTCTCAGACACTGGAAATGATGCTGAAGGAAGACGTTGTTCTAAGACTGTCCCTGCGGAAAGGGACAAACCTTGTGGGAAGGAAGGGCCATTGTGGTTATCGCAGAGTGGATGACAACAAAAATATTACACTACCACTCAGCTCCTTCATCCAAACCAAAGCAAACAATGCTCAGTTAGAAATAGTGCTTGACCTCTTTCCAGGCCACAACACCACATCATATTGTGTTTATGCTGCAGAGGACATTTTCTGCTTGTATCTTACATAAATAACTCATTTACTGGCACTGCCAGATTCTGGGAAGAATTTGTTGAGCTAGTTGTTACTTTTAATATTTGTCACTGGTATTTAATTGATGTAGACATCTCTATTGGTTACTTTCCCACACTATTTAAGCCACGTCAGGATGGATTCAATGATTATTTATATAAGTCAGCAACATGTGGGGACTCAGGAAAAGGATGCCTGTGAGTGTTTCACGTCAGGATATGAGGCCAGGAAAGAGCAAATGATAAGATAGCATGGACAAAAAATAGCACTGAAACATTAAGGTCACAGGAGGCCAGACATGGCAAAAAGACACGTGCTGTGGCACGTTTGGCTAGATCATTGGAATATGTCATGATATCTTATATCTTTAGTGTCATGCATTCCACTCTGTAAATAAAAATATCAAAAGACAGAGGAAAGCTTTTATTAAAAACCCATATGTGACCAGTCCTAACACACATTGCAGCTGAAGTAGGACCACATGGTATCCTGTTTCTTGAGATATCCTCACTTCTATCGCAGAGCAGAGGGTGTGAATGCTCCCACCAGCCAGCACTCAACAAAGTTTAAAGTGCGAGTAGTGCAAGGCTTTGTTTGTTTGAGTGATTGATTTTTGCCAAAGTGCAGGACTATCATGGTCATAGCCAAAGTGACAAAATCACAAAGAATCATTTGGAGTTTGGTTTGTTCTGTTCAGCAGTCATTGTTAGTGTGAGTGTTTGATTATGTCAGGAGCCATAATGAGGGATATAGTTGTTGTTTTATATGCATGTATTATGTTCACCAGGCAGTTTATAATGCAACTATAGGTTTGAATAAAAATAATGCTGTTATAATGAGGGGCTCGTTTTCAAGGCTGTGGGGAAGGGCAACATCTGTAACAGAAAAACAAATTGGGTCACTTGAAGAAAAATGACTGAAAGTTGAGTCATGGGGTAGTACAGGGGAGAGGAGGTCTGTTAATAATTTCCTTCTTTGGGTAACACAAAAACACAACAAAACAACAGGGCCGGATAATTAGTGTTTAGATAGGCTTTAAACAGGTCTCCAGTTGTCATTAACCACCAGTAACAAATGCCTGAGTCCTGATGAAGCTCAGGTTTGCTGCATTCCAGTATGAGAAGAGGCCAGTTGCTGTACTGTAGGTGTCTAGTCATTAGCTTTGACCTTGGCTTGAAGAGCTGCAGTCATTTGAGCTGTTCACTTTATTACCCTTGAGACAAAAACAAAATATCTCATTGAAAGACTGTGTTCTTCAGCTCTGCTTGGATAGTGATGAATAGATTCTATTAGTAAGGAGGGATTAGGCCCTGCGGGAGCTAGGAGATGGACTTGTTCATAATTGAAAAGAAAGGAAGGAAGCTCGACAGGAAGACAACGCGTAGGGCCATCCTCATGGTGAGGAGCAGAAACAAAAGGCCCATCGTCTCGCTCCCATGGGGACTGAGGGGGTGGCCTGGAAAGCATGTTGCCATAGTGACCGCTCTGTCACTTCGCCCCCAAGCGCTGCCTTAGTCAGGCGCTGTGCAGTGTACATAGGATCTGCCAAGAGTCAGCAAGATCAAAATCTGCCCTGGAAAGCACACAGGCTCTGCTAAACCAACTGTAGCTGGCAGAGTAGCTTTTTCCTAAACAGGCGTACAAGCTAGAAAACCTCACAGCTCAGCATTTCTCACAGCCCTTGATCCCCCACCGGTATGTAAAGTAACCCCCAGCAAGTTATAGGGCTTTTATTGAGTAAAGAAAAGTGATTCTGCAGCTTTTGTTACAGGGTTTGGAGCAGATTGTTGTGGTTTAAGCTTAAAGTGATGTGAGAGGACTTTGGTGTAAGGAAAATGTTCCACTTATTCTGCATCCCTCCAGCAAAAGATAACATTGTTTTAGAATCAAACTGAAATTTTTTACTCACGTTTTATGTAAGAAAGTATAACCTATGTTACTGCAGCCATTGTGCATATTTTCCATTATTAAATGAGGATAAAACCTTTTGGACATATTTGTGAAAACAGCATCTGAATCTCTGGGTGGGTATTTCCAATGATAGCAGCTGACTCGCAAGAGCCAGTGTTTCATGCAGACACACTGTCAACTTCTATGGTTCACTACTGACTGAAAAGTCTTACTGTATAACCTTCAAACTTTAATACAAAATTCTTCCCCCCCCCCATTTCAAAAAAACTCACAGTTGATGTTGGCCAGACTGTCATAACTTGCGTAGTCCTGTAACCACAGCACTTCACAGTGTGATGATGTAGGGACTTCTTAAATCATGTATGAGACTACGCAACAGCTGGCAATGTTGGGCTGGCAACTGGCCTTTGAAGTGATACAAACTATAGATATTACACCAGACAGTAAATATATTGTCAGTCAGAAGCAAAAAATGTACAACCCTTGAAAAGCATTAATGGAGGTTTCGGGGGGAAAAAAAGTCTAACTTGGAATTACAATTTTGACCAAGTACACAAGCCAAAAACTAACACCAAGGATATACTGGTTGATTAGCAAAGATTTCACCATGACTATCAAAATATGTTTGCTTTGCCTGGATATTCCTGTGATTGTGCCGCCTCTGTGCATTTTACCCTTTGTGGATTCGAGACAGCACAGTAAACCTTCTGTAGAATGAAAACACTGCTTCTGGTCTCTTGTTGGACTGTGTCTTCTGCAATAGGCCTGTCGTTGTTTGCATTTGCAGATGCCTCAGTGAGTTTAGATCTAATGTAGCTTGACGTCTGTATGTGTGTGTTTGCTCTTGTCTCAGGGTGGCCAAATGAACTGTTTAGCCTGAGGACCAAAGATTGCAGGCCCAGATCCAACAGCAAGGGAGAAACGGAGAGTGAAGCTTGATCATTTCGCATCCATTCTCTAACTTCTCGTTATACTATGAGCTGGGACTGAGGACTTGCTTCAAAGTTTCATTTTGTGGTAAGTTCTATACTTTAATTACTTTCTGTTTACTTCTGCTTTTACAGGAGAATGGTGTGTTTTCAAGTTCATTAGTGGACCACATTACATATGGTTTACATGTGTGGTTTATGCTTGAATTTTACAAAAAGCTGCATCAACAAATAAACACAAATGCTGCATAAATCACTGAGGTATTCACATCATGATAGAGCTCAGGCACTGAGGTCATAAGTGGGCGCAATATGGAGGTAAATGCAAACATAAACATGTGGTTTGTACTATTTGAGGACATCCATATGATCCATGTGTAGGCGCAGTGACATATGGTTCAACTTAGAGAGCAGAGCACACAGGTTAGAGGGGTACGGCTTCAGAGTTCGTCATCATTTCTCAAGAACACTGGGTGTTTTTTTTTCCACAGCCGGCCACAACACAAAGCACATGTTTTAGGGGAATGGTGCTAATATTATCTGGAAGGATTAAAGACACTTGCAGTTATTTTTAACTGGTTCATTTTATGTTTTCATCAACACTGTTATATGTCTAATGGTGCAACACCATGATGTCATCAAGCCAGGGAGGTGGGAATTGATGACAAAATGGCAAAGCAGAGGAGAAAAGCCAGAGTCAGCCGGAAACGGCTGCAGGGTTGAAGAGAAGGGGAGCTGGGGAAGGTTAAGGTAGAAAATACAGAAAGAAAAAAACAACATGACCTTTGTGTGGTGTTCAGTGCAAGCAGATCCAATACATGTTTTCTCTCAGATGTTAAACAGCTTGTCTCTCTTGAGGACAAAAGCTACTGAGTGAGGAGGTAGCATTAAGAGGAATGGATACAGATAATAGTTGGAATCAAAAAAACAGGCTGCAAAATGTTATGAACATAAACTGTATCTCATCTGGCACAAGGCTCCAAAATGTATTACTTTAAGAAAGACTTCCATGGGAACAATAGAGTCCCTCAGACTGGCAGGATGCCAGAAGGATAGCTTAAATGTCAAGGACACAATGTCTAAACAATACAAATAAGTCAACAGCACAGTCGCCTTCTCCTCCTCACAAATTGGTCTGGGATTCCCATCAGATAGGAAGGAGTCCATTGTGACTACTTGGAAAATGGACTCTTGACCTCTTTTACATAGGGCTGTCATGGTTCAGAAAGAAAGTCAGTGGCAGAGTGCCATGTGCCAAATGCATTATGATGATCCCAGATGAAGCCAGTACTTAAAGAGGACACAGAGGAGCTTTTGTTTGACACTTGGCGGCCTCATCACACCCACCCGTAGGCATATGAAGAAGTGCTGTGGTCGGTGGGTTTGACATCAATGTGCTGCACAGAATGTTACACTGGTGGAAGAGTGTTTGAGAAAGATGTTTAGCACCTGAAAGAGCAATGATTGGGTGTCTAGCCCTGTGTTGCAATATATGCCGAGGTCAGATTTAATATAGTATTCCGTGTGATTTCTTGTTTTTCAGGTGTGAAGAAAGAAAAGTCAATATCACCATGGATGTCAAGAAAAAAGAAATGGACCTCCTTAGCAACAGCATAGCTGCATATGCACATATCAAAGGTAAATCACTTTCTGAAGCCCAACACAATACCTACATCAACCTGTGTTCATCATGAGAATTTCGTTGTTGTGAAAAAAAAGAAAAGACATTTAATTGTATCTCATGTTTATTTGCATCCTGTCTTTAGCAAACCCGGAGAGCTTTGGTCTTTATTTTGTGCTTGGAGTGTGTTTCGGCCTGGTGCTGACGCTCTGCCTCCTGGTCATCCGCATCTCCTGCAAGCCACGGACCAACATCGCCCCCTCCACGCCTGAGAAAAAACAGTTAAAAGACATCAGTGAGGAGGACGAGGAGAGTGAGGATGAAGAAGATGATGAAGGGGAGGATGTAGAAGCACCTATCCCTTTGCCCAGCACAGAAATCCCTGTTGGTAACCATACAAGCCTAGCAGATGGGACACTGAGCGTGAACGTATTTACATCCGCTGAAGAGCTGGAGCGAGCACAGCGACTGGAGGAGAGGGAACGTATCATACGTGAGATTTGGAGGAACGGCCAGCCTGATATCCTCGGGTCAGGAACAGGGACTATTGGAAGAGTGCATTACTACTAAGATACATGAGGCGACAAGGGAGCTCTGTGATGGAGATCAGAGACCTGTTGGTGGGCCCAGAGTCCCTGAAGCCTTTAAGACTTGAAAGCGTGTGTCAGAGACAATGCAACATCACCTTAACAGGCAGTGATGTGCCACATTTGATATACTTGGTTCTGACAGAGCTGAACTATGTGATATTGCACTTCCTATGTAGCAATTATATTAATCCACAAGGTGTCTTAAAGACTAATGAATCCATATGAAAACAATGCAGTATGAATGTGGGAGTTGATGGACACTTGAAGTAACTGGTCTATTAAAATGTATGGCGCTTAATGACAAAAATGCACACAAGGTATGTAGTGAGTGAAAAATGAAAGTATAAATAAGGACAATGTATGTACTGTATGTTGCAATGAAGATAATTTGTATGAATGAGGACATTTCTCCTTATGAATGGTGAGTTAATGACGAAAATACAAAACTACTCTTGAAATGTCTCCAAGAAAACATCCTCAGGAGACCTCTAAAAGGAAATTACATTGTTTAAGCAAGAACATATCAATCAATTTAGAGGGTCAGATTACAGTGTAAAGACAATCAAGTCTTAATTTATGAGTAGGCTATATTACACCATGTCTGTGTTTTCAGGGATAATTCCACCAAAAGGAAATGACAGAATTAAAGTATTAAGCTGGAATAATTCACTGTTGTTTCTCTTCGTAATGCTCAAATGTCAGACAAATATTCAACTAAGCTCTTCTTCTCCGTACCTTTGGGCCATGGATTTATATCTAGAGATTTTGGGTTGTTTTTTTTTAATGAGAAAGCCTAATTTTGCCAGCATGATTAATGGAAAAGGTCAGCCTTTGTAAGTTGTTTTTCCTGCTCAGTGTCTCCCGTATGTGCCTTAAAAGGTTAAATAAATACAGTTTTATAATAAAAATTTCTGGGAACTCCAAAACAGTCCCCTTGTGACAGTAAATGTTTTTTTTTTTTAATATATAAGGCTCTGGTGGAGTCTGACATTATAGGGTTGTAAAAGATGCCATGATAACAAAAAGAATGCATGGATAATTTTAAGTAAAAAAAAAAAAAAAAAAATGGTGGAAAGTGTGAAGTTGGTTCAGGAAGATGTGTTGCAGTCGGTACAGGCTGCAACTTAAATCAAGCGCACCCTTAATGTAAAGGCGGGACTTTTAACCTGTCAACGCTGCTCCTGCCTTTGTGTTATAAGATAACTGTGGCCAAAACTCCAATTATATAACTTCAGGACAGTTTTGTGGATAACAAAAAGAGTGTTTGTGTCGTTCACCATTATACCGCCGACTAGCTGCCACGTCAAGCCAGCAGTCGGAGTTTTATCCTCACCTGCTGTTGACAATATGGGACTACACTGCCGACTCCTCGCCAAGCTAAGTCTCTCTACTTGTGCTAATTGTGCTACTTGTGCATATGTCTTCCTGCTCAGTAGTTTGCGAGCTTAGTAATGCTTTAAGGCTAATCATAAATCAATACTCTAGTAGCCAGGTTTTACAGTAATGTCAGCTGGTCAGTCTGTTGGTCCACCACTTTGTTTCAGATTGAAGTACTAGGATTGCCATGTAGTGTTATACTTACACATGATGCCCAAAAGATGAATCTTAATGAACTTGGTGATCCCACTCTAGCATCACCATGAGGCTGAATTTTTTGTTTTGGGTGAAATATTTTGACAATATAGATTTCTTTATTTAGTACAGTTAATGAAGTACCCCAGATAATGAATTACAATAATTTTGTTGACCCCCTTTTACATTTAGTGCCACCAACAGGCCATAGTTTTCAATTACCTGGTGAATTATCTCATCAGAATTGGCAGATCCTTTAGTGGTTTCCAGTGGATGAATCCTAATTACTTTGGATCTCCCCAGACTTTTCCTTCAACTTTTTAGCCTCTTCAAGTTCAAACTTTAGAGCTGGGTTAGTGTGGCTGTTGACCCTTCTGTCTTCTCGGCATGTCTTTTGTCTGCTGGCTGCTTATTTCTGCTTTTATGATGTTGATATTTGCTGACCGCTCATTTCTAGTCTTATGTTGTTGATATGATGCTTGCTACTGTATGCTCTTATGCTGCTTTTAACTATAGCATGTTTGCATTGGTGCTGCTTTCCTTCATTGGCTGAGCTTGTTTGCTTGCTTTCAAAATGCTTTTGATTCATGTATGTCATACTGAAACATGGGCTAGGGGGAAGATATATACAGTAGATAACCCTGTCCTCGCACACACATCCTATTCCCATCAGTATTTCCCAATACTGGGTTCATCCGCATGACTTTTGTCTCATAAAAGATACTGTAGGTAGCCACGTTGACAGTCTTCAGACACTTTATATTCAGGTTAGTTAGAGGTATTTTAACTTGATGCCAAGAGAGCTTGCTTCACTGTTTTTCATGTGCACTGGTGTTGCTGCTGCTGTGGTTATGTTGGTACCACATAACGTTTAATAATAGCCATTTCTGTTTATTAAAATTGTATTATTTCCTGATTGGAGGTGCTCTGCTAAGTAAAAGCCACACAGCAGCTGGTGCTCAGCCCACACAAATATGGTGCTCACTAGATTCCTTTCATAGTCCTGCAGGATTCCACACAATAGCTGGTGTCAAGCTCCCTGTATGTCATATGGTTTTGGGGGTTAATTATCATCACTCTCAAATCTATGCTGTTCTGACTTTACTGTATGCACGAGGAGAGTGACATGGTCAGAGCTTAGGTGGCCAGTATGAACTCTGTATACTGTTTATCTTTCACATAATAAATTCGTTTCATGTGAGTTGGCTGACTGAAATATTGTTTGACTGCCAATAAAGACTTAGATGACATTGATGAATTGCCTACAACGGGCAAAAGTTTGTTCTGGATATTACCTCAAGTCAGTGGTTGGTTCATTTACAAGTCATGAATGTATGAATATATGAATTATTGGTATGTCGGCAAAAATGTACAAAAGGCAAACTGGACTAAATGCTTGTTAGTGTATGGTATGTGTCCATTTTCACCCTGGATGCTGTTAATGTTAGTGTTAGACGTTTATGCTTTTGAGTCTGGTGTAGCGTTGCAAGTAGGAAGGTTTTGGTTGGAGAGGAAGGCCGGCCAAGAACTTCCGCAAGATGTCTGAGTTGTCCTCAAAGTACACACTGTGCTGGAGGAGCACACAGGGTTCAGGTTTGCCTTGGGGCCCGCTCTGTTTTCGGATGGAGCCCACACTGAAGTCGTCTCTGTTGAGGTCTTAGAAAAGCCTCTCATGTGGTCAAAGGCTTTCAGAAATCAGTGGCGTTGATGGTGGACTCTTTCAAGTAGCGATGTAATTATATTTGTATAAACCTCGTGAATTTGAATGGTGTCTACCTCATAGGATCCAAAATATGTTTTACTAGACCCCAGCGATTCGTTATTTTGAATTGCATCGTTTTCATTTTGCAGGATGTAGTCAAGACACACATATAATTAGAAGCAACATATTTTAAGCCTTATAGTAATTATGCAGCTATGAAACAATACATCAATAAAATTAAGTGAACATCAACATGACAGAAATCCACTTTGGGAAAGCCATAAGTCTGAACCACAACACAGCGTGGGAATGATCTCCACAAAGAGGATCATAGCAACAGGGGTAAGACTATCATTTGTGGTGCTTTGGCTGATGCCAGAAAACACCCTTTTATTCTTTAGATCTATAGCTTCATGCTATTTAACCACTGCTGTAAATAGTTAAATTTATCTCATTTTATTTAATTCTAAAATGTCACAAACAATATAATTCCTTAGTTAAAAACAGCCTTTAAGTGACTGCCTTGTGATTCCTCATAGTGATTTTCTTCATATTAAACTGGTATTTTTTAATAACTGGCGGATTCATTGTCATTTCCCATGAGGTCATGCATCGGTCCAGCCCCTTTTTTTGACAGAGACAAACTATTCTTTGTCACTTCAGTCGGCGTTTCATTATTTCTATTTTTTTTTTTATCTCAGAGTGCTTTTTGTATCTGAACTTTGAGCTTCAGTTTTCAACACTCTGCACTCCCAACAGCCCTATCTCACTTGTCTTAGATTCCCCCAGAGTTACAGTGCACTGCGTTGTGTTGTCTTCGTCTGAGACTTACAGTACTATATTTCTTCCAAGCGGTCAAATATCTGTACAAGCTGTGCATTATAATTTATAGGAGTGCCTTTAGTGTGAGCAGCACTTGTCATCACTAAGATTATTGAATCACAGTGGAAAAAGTCAAATGTTCACTTTTGCTTGGAGGGAAAAAGGTATTCATTTACATATCTTTCAAAAGTTCAGAAATGTACGAATTGTCAACCGACTCTTTGCTTGCTTTCATTTCACCCTTTGTCCAAGAGGGAATGTGCCCTTAATGGCCATTATTTTACTACGTTTTTAAAAATAGTATGTTCCCATGGCAGTTTCAGAAGCACCTCGTCTCTGATGAGCTCCAGATGTTGTCCAGATGTGCTATGCAGTGGGCAACACTAGTAGGTTTAGACAGAAACACACCACCATCACAGCCACTGTCATTTGGAGCCAAAACCAAATCTATACTCTGAAGGTATGGTCGTGGTCCAAATATGGTCAAGTTAAAAATCTCTCCCTCTGATGGGTGCAAAGAATTTCTCATTAATTCCCTTCCCACGTTTTCTTCGTCCACTGTGGTGAGTCACTATGTTCTGAGTTTGGAGAGTGAGTCGGTTTTCCTCTGAGTGACATGGGATGCCTTTTCCACAACTGTAAAAATGCTCTTGACCACAAACTGTGAATTACTCCTGAGGCATTTTAAAAGCACTTTGTAAGGTTCTGTCTCATAAAAGCACTCTTTATTAACACTTAAATCTTACATCTTAACACATTTACTTTTCTCAATATAATATCAGTATGTGAGGTCACAAGCTCCAGCCCACTTCCATAAATGCAGCAGGCACTGTGGAAAGGTAAGAACTTCTCTATAATACTAGATGTACAGTGCCCCCCAGTGGATCAATGCATTATTACATTCTGGTATAAAAATGTACCTGTCAGTTTTTGACAGTAGCTTTTCAAATATTAATATTCTGGAGGATATTCCAAATGATCTTAAAGTTTTCTGAAAAAAGATATCACAATATTTTCTCCTATGTACAGCATATACATATTTAGCTGAGGCATCAATGCTGTAAATGTCAAAAGTTCAGTGAAACCTAAGTTGCAACAGGAACTGTGATAGTTGAAAATGGAACAATGCAAAACGAGATATTCCTCTTATTATCAATAACTGTGATCTCCAGCATTAGAATATGTAAAACTTTATCAGTACATCTTGTAAAAGTATTCTTAAGGATCCAGTGTCCTTGGTCTAGTCCAGTATTCACTAGATCCTTTGACTAATGAAGTCCTCATTTGATGTCTGCAGTTGGAGGGCTCCCTTGGTTTTCTTCCTCCTCACTTTGGCTCCACGTCAAAAAAAAAAAGTTCATCTTGTTAAAATGTGCAGCTCAAGGGCCTTCATGGCACAGTTTCAGACAGACAGTCCAATCACAATTTGCGTTTGGGGTTATTGTTTCATCGTCATAGCGGTGACTGCCTCCTGTGTGGAAAAGACATTTTTGAATTCATCAATCATCCCACAACTACTGTATTTTTTGACATGGCAATATGCAGTAAGCAAGAAGAACAGATGCACGTGAAACTCAAGGAACGCTTCACTGACCTGCAGTGCCTGTCGCTTGTTTCTTTCTTCTCTCAATTCTTTTTTCACTTCCTGCATGTCTCGGCTGATCAGAAGAGACAGAGATGAAAAAAGGTGATTGTAGACATGGGCATGTGTAAATAGGTCAACATGTGCAGTGCCAGTCACTTTGAACAACTTACTGTATATTTAAACTTTGGTTACATTTCACAGCATGAATTAGATCAAAACAGACATGGCCTTGTTCTTTTTTACTTTAATCATACTCCTGTAGTGAACAGACAATATAATAATAATGTACGATATGATACATTGATGCACCACGTTTAATAAAGCACTAAGAGTCACATTTCTGACTTTTAGTATAAAGGTTTATGTCTTTGGTGGCACAATGTAAAACATTCAGCAGTCATCATGAGAGCGACTGTTGGCTAACAAATAAAAAGCATGCTGGTAGAAATCTGAGGAATGAAAGAGTATCTCAGATAGCATTTTGCAACATTTAAGGGTCTGTCGCTGACACTATATAATACTGGCAAGCTAACTCTTAACCAAACTTCTTTACTCTATCTTCATAAGAGTCTCTAACTGAAAGGATTGGTTCAATATTTAAAGTCTGTCTTAATACAAAAGTCAGGTGCCCATATGATCATTGACATAGGTTTTGCTCTCTGTAATCACTCCTTTCGTTTCATACTGACTGTTTTAAAGAAGCCCTTCAATGTAAGAGATGGGGGAGAAAATCTACTCTTTATTACCAAGTTTATCTGAAGCAGATATGAGGTTTCAGTAGTCTGAAATAGACAAATCAGACTCTTCCTCTATTTGCTACTGTCCCTCCACTGCAGCACAACTAAGAAACACTGTCCAGGGAAATAAAAAGCAGGAATATTGAACTAAAAAGACTACCTTAAAAATATCCACTTGATTTGACTAACTTGGACTGCTAACGCCTCGTATTAGCTTTAGATAAACTTTTATTTACAAAAGGATTGTGGATTTAGTCTCACATCAGCCACATTAAATGGATTAGGAAGGGATCTTTACATGGTCACAATGAACAGGAGGGATAATTACAGCAAGCCAAACCTTTTTTAATGTTCATACGGGCACTTAAATATTGTTTTAAGACACACGTTAAAACTTGTGAACCTATCTTTTAAGTGATAGTAACAGCCACACTCTCATCACATGAAAGCACTGATTTACTAATTATTGTATCCATGCTAGCAGTGTCGCTCTGGCGATGCCAAATGTCACTCTGTCTGTTGGTCAGTCCATTACTTTGACCCAGACTGAATAATATCTTGATAAATATTGGATGGATTTCACCATGACGTTGATATTTCTGTTTTCTAGTGAAATGTCTAAATTGACACTAGAATAAACTGCTATGAAATTCAGTGCAAATATTTATGGTCCCGAGGGGATTGACTATTATTGTTTTGGTAATCCCAGACCTTTCTTGTAGCGCCACCTGCAGGTCAAAGTTTTTAAGTGAAATAGCTCTACAAGATACATTGGCACACATTTTGGTGGAGACATTCATTATCCTCAGAGAATGAATGCAACTCACTTTGTTGATCCCTTGACAAAAGGCAGTTTTGTGGTTTTTAGTGAAATAACTATAGTATGGATTGTCATGACATTTGTTCCATACATTCATTTTCCTACTCAGGATGAATTTTCATAGTTTTGGTGATCCCCTCAATTTTCATGGTTATGATCTGGTCAAAATGTTAATACAATGCTTGCAAAATGTACTTTCCCATCAGCTTTAGTCATAAGCTGTACATTGTGTCTAGTTCTGATTAGAAAATGTAGTGAACATAAACATTATATGCCAAACATCAGCATGTTAGAACTGTCACTGTGACTATGTTAGCATGTTGACGTTAGCATTAAGTACTAAGTACAGCCTCATAGAGCTGCTAGCATAGCTGTCCCATTACAACCAATATAACAAAATAGACTATTTGAAAAATGTGATCTGGAGACAGGCATAAGTGGACATCATTATGGAGCACTCATTTGAGCAAATCATTAGCTACAGTCACACTTTGCATATTTTTAGATAGTGTGCATGAAGCTCTAATGGACATATGCTTTTAAAAAAATGCCTGACCCTGTAGATTCACCCTTTTAAAAGCTACACTGATTAAATTCACATGTTAATGGCTGAAAATGGCTTCAGTTAAGCTGCTAAGATATCCTGTGTCTACAACTGCTCACAGCACCGTCCATGTTTACCAGCCAGGCCTCTGTGATGTCCCATATCAAAGCAACTTAAAGACACAGCAGATGAGAAAGATCTAACACCATTCAGCCCACTTCTTTTCTAGATGGAGCACTTATGTTTTCAATGTTTCTCGTATGTTTTGATTAGTCACTTCCTGTGTGGATAAAATGTCCACAACATCTCAGCCAGGGAAGATGGAGCATTTATGATTTGGAGTCAGTTTTGGGTTTATATTTAAGATTATACCATAGCTTTAATTTCCCCTTTAACAGCTCCTAGATAAACTGAATCAGCTGAGTAACACTCACTCATGTCGTGTCTGCAGCAGCTCCAGAGCCATCCTCAGTTCTTTGATGTCAGCCTGCAGGCGCTCTACAGTTGGCTCCTCTTTATTGTTCACAGTTTTGCCATCCACAACTACTTTGGGCGGTGCTGGTCGAACTGGAGGCGGCGTTCTGGGCCGAAGTTCAGGCTTTGCAGGCGATGGCATGAGATTTTCTGTACCCTGAAATGATTTAGGTAGGTTTGCATGACATTGCACAGACCACAGAACCAATTTTCGCTAATATATTAACTCATCCAAATGAAATGTGTAACATATATTGGTTTGTTCCTGAACCATGGCTAAACTGGGACTAGTGTGGTGTCACAAACCTTTTGCAAGCCAGGTAATTTCTCTGTCTGAAGCCTTTTTGGTGATACATCTGGTTCTGCATGGTCGGTGGCGCTCTGGGTGTACAGAGAACAATCACACACAACTTTAATGGCAAGAATCATTCCTCACAACATACCTTTTATACCTCCACTATGCCAGTTTATTGACTGGAAGCCAAGAACACACAATAAAAGTAAGGAAAATCCCACCCTCATAATTCACCTCTACTTCAATGAATTAATTCCTTCATTTCCCAGAATGACTCAGTGTTTCCTTGATATCAAGCCTGATCTTGTTGCTGTAAGGGAAAAGTGGACACTCATGGAAATCTCTTTGAGCTCGCCTCTTGCTCAAACACGCCTTGTTGCCACATTACAGTCTTATCTGTTGAGGTTGGTAGTGCAGAAATGATCTCCTCTCACAATGATTGCTTCATGTGTGACTATTGAACCTTAGCGCAAAGTGGGAATGGCCTGAAACCTAATATATCTGGTAGAAAAAGCCTTCTAACAGTTACCGTTTGTGGCATACTTTGTAAAACACTATCTATTATTATACTCAAGGCTATGCTGGAAATATATTTTATGTACAAAAATAAGAAAAACATACCACCAAACAACAAAATGGGTCTAAAAATATAGAAATACAAGGTACTAAATGTGTTTGTGTCCATTATTGGGAAGTTTATCATATGCTTCTGTTCTTTCACCCGACAAGTATGCACTAGATAAAGAAGGGAGTTTCCTCGTTGCTGCGGTGATAATCTCAGGTTACAGTAGAGTGTTCATATAATTATGTGACTTTTTTAATTGGCTACTTTTTTCTGTTCAGGCAAAAGTTTGTCACTAAAGAGGTCATACCTGTGCTGCTGTGACCAGGCCCGATGGTGGTCTCCTCTGTGGGGGTTTGGCTCTGTTTGCTGTGGGATGGCTTAGCTTTTCACTCTGCACGTCCACTCCGTCAAACTGGTCTGTCTCTTTCTCCTCTGCTTGTTTTGGTAAGGCAGCAGCCACATCACCATTGAGTTTACTGGTGAAAGAAATCAAGTAAAAATCCAATAAGTGTATAATATTTAGTGGCATTCAGCAGTGAGGTTGCAGATTCTAACCAAATGAATGCACCTCCTCTCATCTTCCACTTCCAAGCATGGAGGAGAACCTACGGGGGCTGCAAAACTCACGAACAACATGAAATGCCCTCTTTAGAGCCAGTGTTTGGTTTGTCCATGCTACTATAGAAACATGGTGGTGTAACATGGAAGACCCGCTTCCTAAAGAGCTCATTCTAAGGTAATGAAAACACAGGGATTCTTATCTTGATGGGATTATACACTAATTAAAACATACCTATGAATATTATATTCTGTTCAACTCTGTTCCACTAGATGCCACTAAATCTTACACTGGTCCTTTTCAGTAACAAATGTCACCATTCACTGTGAGTGAACGAACAATGGGAAACATGAGCAAAATAATCTAAATTTCTTAAATTCTCTCCCAACATTGGTAGTGAAAGAAAACTGGTGAACATGCTGGTCGTGAAACTTTGAATGTGGTTGACGGCTTCCTAAACTCTGGTAGTTGCAGGTGCAGAGCATGACGTCTTTAATCTTTAAATCTTTCTGTCTGTCTTATTTTGTCATGGCACGTGTTTCACGTTCATAGCACACATACGGTATGAAGTTATGGTAGGTCTCTAGAGTTTCACCTGCTATAACCTTTACAAACTAGTTTTGTCTGATGTTAAACTTTTAAATAACGAGCCTGGAGGTAAAAGCCTGGAAGATTTGAACTTTTGTAAACGTTAATAATAATTCTTAAAGAAGCAGGAAAGTAATCCCTTCCAAATGTATTTGTTTGGAAGCAATTTTTAGAAAAGCTTGTTCTCTACTAGCAGCCCCTTTAAGACAGGGCTAATTTTGTTTTCTCAGCCGTGTGTGTGTGTGTGTGTGTGTGTGTGTGTGTGTGTGTGTGTGTGTGTGTGTGTGTGTGTGTGTGTGTGTGTGTGTGTGTGTGTGTGTGTGTGTGTGTGTGTGTGTGTGTGTGTGTGTGTGTGTGTGTGTGTGTGTGTGTTTGCTCAGGAAACAGGAAATGGGCTGCACTCGTCTGTTTAGGCCCGATTTGACTCATCCCAGAGTTTCCACTGAACTACTAAAGGTTGGGCATCCTGGCATTCTTCTTTAAGGACACCATAGCAACCAGTGGCACCAACCAAAACCTTTAACATCTAAAAGCTCCACTCCTGGTGCCAGGACAAAGAGGAGAAAGTGTTCCCGACATTTCCCAAAGGACCTCTGCTTCAGAAAGGTTGCAAATGAATCACTATTCAGTTTTCAGTAGAGGTGGTCGGGTAAGTCTGGAGTGCATGAGACACGATATCAGAGATGCTATGGTATCACTCACTTGGGTAAAAGCTTGCTAGGTTTGTCTTTGACGGGAGGCGGCATAGGCTTGTTGATGGATGGCAGCTTGACTTTGGTTGGAGGATTGCTTCTGAAGTCCTTCTGAACCTCTGTTTTATCATCTGTGAAGCAAATTCATCACATTACACCACAACATCATTTCTCTTTAGATGGAACGTATCCCAACAATGTTTTAACTATAACAAAAGCTAATGCCATTAATACCTTTCATCTTTGTTGGACCGCCTTTTTCCATTGCTGTGGCGTCTGTCTTTACTGAAAAGGAGCAGTGAATGAACAATTATCAACAGTCATTTAATAAGCTTGTTGTCAAGTTGTAGAACGGGTTGCACAGAATGACGCAGACACATCCCGCAGTAGGGTTATTACAGATTAAGTTGTTGCTTCGAGTCATTAGAGTGCAAGCTTGAGCATTTCTGCAGGGCATGTCTCCGGTGTCATTGTGTGTAATAATGAGAACTTGACACTGATGTTGCTAAAATGTCATGCATGATCAACAAATCTGCCTTTCACACTGTGGAGGTGTGACTTCCCCTGTCTTCAGTGAAAGCACTCATACACTCTGTCCATTATGGTGATATTAAACCTTATTTCAATACGATATACTATTGTTGACATGATTCAGGAAAACTATACTCCCGCTAAATGCCACAAGCTTGTTTTATTAGTTGTTGAGAGGAATTTGCTTCTTTCTTTTTTTTTAATGTGGTTGAGGAAAAAATGCTAACAGTCTTTAATTACACTGTAATCTTGTTTAAGAGCAGATGCATGGGAAGGCAATGATTTGCAAAATACAGGAGCAGCTCAGGTCACAGCTGTATCCAATAGCGCTGCAGTAACAGTTCCCGAGGGTCTCAACAAGTTCTTTAGGGACAGTCACTGGCTCAGCTCAGAGAAGAAACACAGCCTCTGAGAGAACTTAACATTGAAGCCTGAGAGAATTGATGCTTAAACTATGAAACCTCAGTGAACTGAAGGTAATGTTAGAGATCCCAAATGAAAGTCTAGTGCTTATTGCAAACCTGAGTTTGATCTTAATATATAAAATATGACCACAAATATCAAAAGTACAAATATTGTAGTGCGTAGCCTTCAAGAAAAAGACACTTAGAATAGTCTATGAGAATGAATACACAGGAAGCCTACCTTGAGTGCTCATAGCATTGTGTAATATTCCCTCTCAAGCCAACCATCCACAAAGCAGTGGTTGCCACAGTGCTGCTTCTCGTGCTAGTTGTGAAAATCTCTGTGACAGAGCTCTCCTCAGCTCCCCCCACCCCCTTGTTTCCTCTAAGTCTCCTGAACTGTGTCACATGACTGCCCTAACCATCCCCCATCTCACTATTGCCTGAGACTTCCTGTGAAATTCTTGTGTGTGATAGTGTTTGGAAAAAAAAAATTGCTGCAATTATTGTAATGTGGCGGAAATACAACATGTAGTCGGGCTGTGCTGAGATTCAGTTACCTCAGGTGATATGGTTGAATAACAGAGCTCATTGTGTGGCAGTGGTGTAACCTGCCTGTCGAAACCACTAATGCTACACATTTTGAAAGGCTTGGAAGTCAAAAGATGTAAAGGAAAGACATTTTGGTTGTTATGTTGGTACAAATGTTTGCCAACAACTTTAGCCTGCAACTTTGCACTGCAGACATCACTCCTCAGCTGAAACTAAAAGCCACATCCTCCTCTGAAACTTTCTTTCCTTTCTGCAAAGGATGCTAATTTGCATTTGATTCATATCAGAAGCAACAATTTTATTTAAGAACAATACTTTGAGATACTTTAGGAACAAAAATTGAGCCTTACGTTAACATTTAAGTACCTTTAAAGTAAATTTTAAAAAATGTACTATCTTAAAGTCATGATATCTGAACAGACTGTCACAGATATCGGGTACATTTAATCTAATAGAACGAGATCATTGTGTCAGGAACATGTTCACATAACTCTTGTGACTCCAGATAATCTGCAGTCAGGGAAAACATTTTCTCACACCAATTAAACCGGCAGTAAAATGTTATTATATAAATCAAAATGAGCACTGATATAATTCTTTGATAAATAAGGTGGATGGTAGTACTCAACTTAAAAAAGAAAAGAAAGAAAAGTCCCTAACTGTTGTGTCATCGATAAGATTAAGCATCAAATATAATAAAAGGCAGAAATAGAACTGAAAGGTCGTCTTTAGGAACACTGCAATAATGATCAGTGGACCATTTTGTCTGTTTTTATACTTCATGCTGAAAAGCACCCAACCAGAAATGCTGCCAATTTCCCCATCTGCTAAAACAACAGTCCAAACTGTCAACACAACGCCAGGCTAAACACCACTGCAGCCAGAAGTCATGAGTCAGAACCTCTAAGACATGAAGCCTCGCTACCCACACTAGTCTCGAACAGCATTTGTCCCTGCGCCGCTCTGTTGGATCAATGCTGTTCTGTCGCTTACCTGAGAGTTTGTTGTTGGCGTTGCGTGAAGGCGGTTGGCTTGTGGTCCCAGGCTAGAGGAGGAGAAACAGAAAACTCAACAGGTTGGCAAGCACGTCCCCTTGTGCATTCAAGACACCTCAACTTTACACACTCTTTCCACTGAGGGAATTTTCAGTGAGTAATTCCAAAACAGAGGAAAGACAACCTTGAGTCACTGTGTATTTACTGTAGACTTGCCAAGGCAGTTAAATAGACATTATTATGTACCCAGCATTTTAGAGATATTTCAAAAATAATAAAGCTAATAGTAATTACTATAAAGCATGTCCATGGTTTCATGGTAGCACAGTGAAGTAGTCAAACCCGTCTTGAAAATGGTTACGTTCCAGTTCAGCAATGATATTATTGAGATAGTGTGTCAGGTCCACTCACGTTCAGACTGTCCATTGGTGGTATCAACATCACAAAGTTATCAGGGAAGAAACCAGAGCGTCCATTCAGCTCTCCCACCCACCAGCCGTCATCTTCTGTTTCCTTCAGATGGAGATTAAAGAGTCACATAACCTCAAAGACGTGCAGCACAGTCCTCTGGGATGTGAAATTGCAGCACAAGAGGTTACCAAACGGTCAAGCAAACCAAACAGACCACAATGGATTATTATTTATTTATGTTTTAAAACTCTTCAAAGTATTTTTCTTCCATGATGCAGTACAGTATGTTTCGGTATTACTCATTTGTGTCATTAAAACATTTGCGTCATCTTGTGCACTGTGGTATGATTTCCTTTAAAGAAACCCAACCGGTTGGGCTGGTGAAACAATATGATCCACCTGCGGCTATTTTGAAAGGAAAGAAAGAAATGACACCCGCAGGAGTTGTTGAGTCTGTCAAAAGCGTGACCTTACAGGATAGCATGTCAGAAACATTGCCTTGAAATATCAATAAAATGTGTTCAAACCTTCCTCAGTATCATAACAATGTCTCCTTGTTTCATGTCCAACTCATCCTCCGCTTTGGCCTTATAGTCAAACATGACTTGGCAACACTCCACCACTGAGGAAACATAAGAGTAAACACAGTTACAAGCTTTACAGTATACAAGCGTGGGGATATACTTTATGTGTGATGGGAATAGAAGGTTCACATCAGCCATAATGACTGCTCTTATCAGGGTTGTATCCAACATCACACATTACTCACTCAAAGAATAACAGGACAGGGGTTGTAAGAACTAGAGATAAAAGTTGTAAACCCCTGATCCCTGAAGGATTTTCCACTCTGACGTAACTCTACGTTATTACTTTTTTTTTTTACCCCACCCTTAAACCATTCAGCTAAATGTACAGGAGTTACACGTTGTCACATGTTGATGGCGTCAGGGTATAAATAGACCTGTCTAGTTGCTTTTGAGATGTTCAAAAATAGAAAGAGTGTCTAAAATGTGGAATGTGGATATGCCCTATTGTTTTGCTCATGATTATGCAGTTTAAGAACTAGTTTTATATCAACTTACAATGTGACTTAAGAAAACAATATAAGCACTTACCATTTTTTGCTTTGTTCCTAACACTTGCTTTTTGAGACAGCTGAAAAGAGACAAATACAAAATACATGAAGTCAAAGGAAAAAAATCCATGTAGTTAGATAAAGTTATTTCTGCGTTACACACCCCTTTATTGAACACAGCGTCTCTGAGTTTGGGTCTTATCTTGCCCTCGTTGTGTTTACCGTCTGTGAACAGAGTATCACCCATAGTTAGATTAGTTGTTTTTCAGTGTTGATTTCAATTTTATGTAAAAATAAAAAAAAAAAAATACACAAGAAGTGTGGGTTCATCCACCTTTTGGGGAAACAAAGATTTCTTGGACAAAATTGGATGGAAATGCCCCCACTTTGCCATTTCTCACCCCCATCCACCATCCATCTTCAATCTGTCGCAGAGACAATGTACAGCAAGCAAATATGTCAGAACACATTTTTTAAAAGACAAATAAACATTGTACAACATCCATTATACACACTATAGAGATTACAATCAGTCTATCAATGATTTCTGGCTCCATGAACGTCCACATGAACTCTCAGAACCAGTCTGATCAGTTCACATGAATTTCCGTAACGCTGTAATTTGTCCAGGAAACACGCTTCGTCAGCCTGGCTGTCAAATATAAATCACCCAAACAATAAATGAATACCATATGAAAATATTTTTATTTACCTGAGGAAGCATCTCATCAATGCCACGCTTTACATATTATACTATATCATTGGTTTTGGCTACTGAGCAACTCTAACAACAAGCAGCAAAGGAAAAAACCAGCCTACAGTAGCCCAATATTCAGATTTTTACCAGCAGGTATTCACACAGGAAACCAAAGGCTACGTTTTCTAACCATTAGTCTACTGCAGCATGTTTATTACTTGTGAGTGTTTGAGCAGCAATAAGGGGGGAGGGGAGAGGAGACACTACTGTACCTCATTCATGATCTCGATAGTCTCCCCAACAACCAGCTCCAGCTCATCTTCATTCAGCGCGTTGTAGGCGTAGGTTACCTCACATTTCCTCGGCTGTTTCATCTTCATTGCTGAAAGAGATTCACCAGAAGTTTATAATCCGGTGGTGAACTGAATTTAAAAGAAGGCAGCGTGGTCAAGTCTCAACAGGAGAGTGCTTGGACTGCAAAGCACTTAGCACGCATTGATGTTTCTAACTCATCTCATCCTTCACAGGTGCTGTATTTGTTTTGTCTACACCATTTGCATACATTATAATCAGGGTTTTATGTGGTAAGGATGTGGTAAACATATATTTACAGTAAGCTCCCCTGCTGCACAGTGTTGCTGACTGCATGCACCAGGCTGACCACACTTTTAAACCCTTTCTTTTAAACCATAAATGTGAAATCAACCTTTTTTGAATAGCATATCAAATATTTTCAGGGTTTATATTTGGTTTGCTCATGTGCCAGCTGAGCTACGGGTTTAAAAGTGTAATATCTGCAGTTTTTTTAAAAGGATATCTATTGTTAGTAGAGTAAATTCAATCTTATAATCTCTAATTGACTGTGTTTTACACAAAAATGCTGGAATGCAGCAAAATTTCATCTGGTACACCTACAGGTCCAAATTGAGATATGGACAATTTAAAACCACTGGCACAATCTCCCAATAAAACTCAGGATGTTATTAAAGTTAATTCCACTGTGGGCATATTTGAAGTAACTGCTTGTATTGGCATATAAAAGCACAGGTGCTGGAAAGGAATGTTGCACTAGATTTTAAAACTATTTTTTTTACCACATTATTGACTAAAATAACTGACATAGCAACATTATTCCAGACATGAATATAGTTTTTGAAATGAAACCCCTCATGTACTTGTTCTGATGCTTCGTGGTTCCCTCATGTTGTCACCTATCAAAGAGACTGGCACCTCCTGTAATGAGAAACCAGAACCAGGCATAAGACAGGTGGATGAACATGTAGCAGATAAACACACATTGCTTTTGGCTGGACAGTGTTAGAGTAATAGACCTTGACAAAGTTGGCAGGGAAGATGCCTCTCTTTCCTCTCAGCTCCCCCTCCAGCCATCCCTCCTCGCTGGCCTTGGTGACGTTTTTAACCACATCCCCCATCATCACTGTTAGCTCGTCTCCCATGGTGCCCTCGAAGTCGATCAGCACCAGCACCTCTGCAGTTCATCCGTAAATGGGGCAGAAAAATTAGATCCTTTGCACAAAGGCTGGCATACTTGTCTCGCATGTAATGTGTCCTGACATTTCAAGACACATCTCAACACAGTGAAGGCCTGCTAAGGATTATGGGCTATGAGTGAATGTTAATTATTACAGATAGATCATATTGTTTTTTGGTTATTTTGGTCACTTATTATCCCAATGAACAGAAACATAGTTTACTGTACAGCAGCTCTGTTTTTGTAAAAACAAACCTTAAAATCAACAATAAGCAAAAACCAACTAACATGAAAAAATGCAAATGAGTTTACAGAACGTATCTCTTATCATACAAAGAATACATTCAGTCTAGGTAAAGTTATGCAATGGTTATCATATGCTTTACCACCACTTGAGTTTTATTTGCATGTGAAATTAAACTGAACAGCAGTACGTGTAGACACAAAGCAACAAGATTTTGCCACCAACTCTTCGATTACCACCAAACAAAACAGCTGAGAGACAAAAACATCGAGAACATCTATCTACAAGAAAAGGCGATAATGCTGACTCACCCATTGTATCTGTCTGTAGCGTCTTTCTCCCTCAGATATTTAAATGTAATTCCTTCACAAAGCAGGAAACAACCTCTTAAGGCAGGAGAACCGAAAGCATGCGGCTATGCAGCCAAGGCCCTTCTTCCTACTTGTCAAACATTAACATTGAGCAACTTTTCCTGAGGCTAATCTTGGCAAGTCAACAGCAAGGAGTAGGATGGGTCATAGAAAGAGAGAGAGAGCGAGAGCAAGAGAGAGAGAGAGAGAGAGAAGGAGGAGAGAGGGAGAGACAAACAGGTAAGACAGGTTTATAGTAGAAGAATGAACACAGCTCATAATACGTGTGACTTAAAATGAACCGTGTAAATATACTGTTGTTTATAAGCAGCAACAACAATATTAGAACATAAAACTCTATAAACAAGCATCAAAAAAGGACTTTAATCCAGGTTTGTTGCCCTCTTTCATTTATCTCTACAGAGTGTCTTTACAGAAATTCAAAGTCAGTGTAAGTCAGTATCTTGTGCTGTTGGGAAGAGCTTTTTAAGGTTTATTGTTATTTTTGTTCCTCCCTTGAGGCAAAGCAGCTGACTTTTCATAGAAAGCAGAACTGAGGTTGTGCTGACTGACTTTAACAAATCTCTTCAGTGTCAAGTAAAAAAAGAAACAGAGCAAATAAAGGGAACTAGACACACTTTAGAGGGATAATAATGTACTTTTAAATGGTACATGAGCTGCAATTTTAGTAGCTGAAGATCTCTCTATTTCCTTTTCTCAACCCACTACTGTATGTGCCTATGTCTATTGTAGGGAACCCAGAAAGGTCAAAGGGCAGACGCTGCAACTTGGATGATCATCAGGGTCTGTCTGATGATTATTTAACCAAAATCTACATTGAAACTATGTGAATGTGTATTTCTTGTTGTTACTTACGTGTTCTTATATATGTGTAATTGTTGATAGTCTTGTAAGTATGAGGAAAATCAAATCTCCTGACTGCACTGTAACCTAATGTTTCATTTCCTTTTTAACCACACAGTGGTAGTGTCATCAGAAAACCTAACTATGGAGTTGCTACTCTGAAAGAACCAGTGAATTGTTTCTTCCTTTATGGTTGCGAGTTCAGTCGGGGTTCTTTTCACTCAGAAATGATTGATGTTGTCCCTGTCGATGGGTTTACGTCAATATGCCGCAGTCTTTCTGGGGACTGTGAATCAGTATTTACTATCATTAGTAAGGCACCGGTCTCATTGTTAACAGGATGTTTAGTCACTGATTAAATGATCAGGGTCTAGCTGTGAGCATCTCCACCATGATCTCTTGGTTTTCTCTTTTATCGTGATATGAGAAAACTGCAACAATGGCAGTAAAGTTGCTTTAGAATAATGAGCCTGAAAAGCTCTGTACCAAAAGAAATGAGAATAAGACAACTTGATTCAAACATCAAAGTAATCAGTGTATCTTTAATTTACAATCTCTAAGAAATAAACAATAACAACACCTATTAAAAAAAGCAATATCCCCTAAGCAGGTAAACAATTACATGTTAATCTCAATCTGTACTGTACAAAATGAGAAAAGTGCACCTACAGCAAGGCACAAAAAAGTTTGTATTTCAATATTACAGGCAGTTTGCCAAACAGTGGTGAGCCTGATCCTAGACTGAAGAAGATATGCACTGAAAAAACACGATTATTCTAGGGCTAGATTTAATCCTTGGCTTATAAACTGTGCTGTATTTCTGTTTCTTACAAACTAAATATGAATAAACTGCTAATTTTGAGTCTCTTCTATCACAACGTTGACACAGTTGCACACAGTGTACATAATTAATTAAACATAATGGGCTGGAGAAAAGTTTAAGAACAGCAAATTAACATCATCACATCAAAATCTGTTGCAATAAGAGGAAATTCTTCTTTACGAACAAAGTCAAAATCCTGCCTTCCCATGTACAAAAACTACAATGAATGTCTCAGGAGGAAAACATATAATCACTATCAATATTATACATTGATAAGTGGTATCCAAGATCAAGCAAGAAATCTCTGACAGCATATTAAATGTAATTAAAACAACAGCTGATATTGTAAATCTGTTGGATGTTGCACAATGAAGACTGCTGAGCGTAACCTTTGACCCTTTACAGTTTGGTCCCGTTGTCAGATCAGGGTCATTTGTCGAGTACTGAACTGGCTAAACAGTGATGTTTTTATGTCAACATGAACTATTGTGCAGTTATTGCTGTTACTTTAATCCAGGCACGACACAGCTCAAAACAACAAAGCTACTCAAACAAATAAAAGATTTTTCAAACTCACAGTGGGGGAATTAAATTAGTTTTAAATGCATTTACCAGTAAAACAATTTATCTGGTCAACTATTCAGAAAACATGTATTCATTTTCAGAAGTATAAGGCACTAGCATCTACAAGATCTTTTTTTTTTTTTTTTGAGAAAAGTGTAAATATTACCAAAACGCTGCAGGAAAATGTTACCATATAAAGCCAAAAAAAAAAAAAAAAGTGTAAGAAATCCAGATTCTGAGAAACATTAATTCACCCTTTTAACAGTGCTTCTACTATTCCTAAGTTGTGTCCTGATGGAGGAAATGACCATGTCAAGTAAAAGTAAAAGTGAGCAGTCCAGGGTGAAATGAAAGCCTATACATTTTTTGAAACGATAGCAGAGATTGAAAACATTTTCATCTGCATTTTTCAACCCACTGTAGTGGATAAAATCACTGAGTCAGATCCCATAACAACACAGACGACATTTAAGATCTTTCGATGACTTTGCTTTGATGCTCAAGTATTTTCTCCATTGATTTCTCCCTCTTTATGGTCCTGTTCTGCCTCCTCTTCCTGCAAGTCACCTTGCTCCCCATTGAACTTATCATGAGCCCTTATGGAGAATTTGCTGTTGGGACCTGCGGTGGCTTTGCGTATGATGAATCGCGCCCTTCCACGCGACAAGCTCCCCCGTCCTCGCCCTCGGTTGTCTGCCCACTTGCACTCTACCTCGCCCTCTCTGTCATCGTGCTGAAGAGGGAAAAAAAAAGGATGAAGGAATTGTTTAAGGCGGACTTGACAAAATATATGTGTACAACATATATGAGTGTGATTTAATCAGAAATGGGAGACATTCATGAGGGAAGAGATTTACCCTACCAAGTAGTATTTTCTGCTCTTTGGAGTAAATTCTGGGTCCCACTCTTCATTTTTTGGTTGCATTGCCATGTTTGCAGGGTGACATTGTGAACTGTTTCCCTGATAATTCCCTCTCCAGCCCCTTCCACGAATTCTCACTTGCTGTAATTTGAAAAAAAAAAAAAAAACAGATTGTAAAGAACCAAAAACTCCTCTCTTCTAATCTCTTCAAAACAACATGAGTTTGACTTACAAATCCTCCACGTGGCTTTCCTCTTTCAACAGGTCCAGGTGACTCCCTTTGATCCAGTCGAGCCCTGTTAAAGCTTTCATCTTTAAGATCAGACTTGTCATCGGGCAAGTCTTCTACTTTTTGGGAATTAGAGGATGATGAAGACGAGGATGAACTGGAGCGAGAGCGCTTCTTCTTACTTTTCCTACAGGGAGAAATTTGACATGCAAATTTCCACTTGCTTAGCTGTTATTATTAAGTGTCATTGCAGAAATACAAAAATACAAAACATAGGGCAGTCACACATACTTTGATTTCTTGCGGCATTTGGAGAGGTTTTCCACAGATCTCTCTGTACTAGAATCTGGGGAATCTCCCTTATCTCTTCCCCGATTCTGATTAATATCTCTGTCATGGCTGGAATATTTTTTACGCCATTCAATATCCAAACGAAGGTCCATTGGGTCGCCCTTTTTTCCCCCGCCGTCCTGAGCAAATCAAAACAGAACAAAGACCGTGGACAGACTTTGGATTAGCAAGTAGATGCTATCAGTCTGCTCTCAGCCAAGCTGGTTTGTACACTAAATAATAGGGTCCATGGGGAAAAAGGGGTAAAGACCTAGGTAACAGCCAGCTGGCATGAATACAACCAAGCCATTCTGGAGTGAGTTTTCCAGTGCACTTTACGGGTCAAACCAGTAGTTCTGCATTTTTTTCTTTTCAGCCTATTATCTAAAAATCTCAACCATTTCCCCAAAGCATATGTTTTTAGATTATTAAGGCAATTTTACCATAATATGGTATGATAATCAACTTGCAAAGACTTGTCCTGACAGAGGCAATCCATCAGCATTTAGTCTTTTCTTTTTTTGTGTCACAAACCTCCTCACTGGTGCGTTCAAGTGCTTGTGGGAAATGCCAGCAATCCAATCCACAAAATGAACAGCAACAACATATTTCATCATCACCATCCGGCCTTGTTTATGTAAAATGACTTCCAGCAGCCACATTTTCAATATTGGTATCTCAGTGACAAGGTGCATTCATGGCAATTTAAAAACAAGTGTTTTAAAAAATAGTTCCTGAATGCTCACTGTGATGATTCTCCTATTTTTAAACAAGTTTCAAGTCACTGCTATTTGATTATCATACCACACTGATATGAACTGAAACCAGTAGCTGTATGGAAGGTGGGAAATCAATCTAAAAACTTTCAGGTATGCTTTGGGGAAATAGTTGGTAGTAACTAATGTATATGCACTTCATAGGTATTTGGTTATGACATGCAAAACCACCATTATGGCATTAAGAAGAACAAGAAAATACGGTTGTTCACGCTAATTTGAGTTTACTCAATTTAACGTTTTTTTTAGTAGTTTTTGCGCTTCATGTTTACAAATGGGTCATCATATGTGTCCATGCGCATCAATAAAGAAATATAGTGAGGGTTTACTCAGAAAGTTAAGCATTATATACAAGCACAGGTGCATTTATTGCTTGCTGTTGGTTATTTCCGTTCCTAGTTTTTGTAAAGGATACTTACGAAGACAATTTCTTAGAGTCCTTTGAACAGCTTGGGCACAGCAGCTTCCATTTCTGACCTTATTTGATTCATTAGCCTTGGTCAGGCTTGTGCCCACAGTATAACCAATTCACCATTTGTGGAGGTGGTATATAACAAACAACAAAGTCAAAGTGCCATATTTTGCATTTGCATTTTCTTAGACTTTGAGCATCTCCTTTCAAGGAAAGCCACAGGCTTTAAGAGAAGCAGTCTAAAGGCATCTGGCTTGCTCACTGGATTGCTGTTGTTTGTTTTTCCAACATACTTCATACTGCAAAATATTCAGTCACCTTGTAAGTGCCCTCCTCTGAGCTTTTCATCGCCTCAAAAAGTTGAGAGTGTTTCTTAAAAGCACTTGGTGAAACATCAATTCTCCTGCAAGAAAGGAACACAATTAAGAAAAAACAGTATTAAGATTGTACAGGTGTAATAGGAAAACAAACTGTGAGACACACTGAACAACAAACGCAACATAAAAACAGAAAAATAAAAGAAAAACTGGTGTGAAAATAAAACTGACCTCCACAGAGCATGAGAACAAATAAGCCAAGATAGTCTGTTGATTTTCAGGTAGGAAAGGTGAGAGAAATACCTGAAAGCTGTTAAAAGAGGAGGTGAAGCCACAGCACACTGAAGGTGAGAGGGTCACTCAATAGGCGACTCTACCTGTGTATCTCTGGGCTTTTTCTTTGCTTCATCATTTCCTTCTCTGCAGCTCGTCTTTGGTACATGGTGAATCTCTCGTTTAGAGTCATTCCAGAAGATGGAAAATGCTGAGCTGTATTGAGAAAGAATATTTAGTTATTTGCGCTCTTCCTTTTTGTCACATCTCCGTCCATCTATTGACTTGTCAAATATAGAATATTCTCTCTATCAGTTTTCTTTCCAATAGAGGCATGAGACATGGGGTACAAGTATTATTATGACAGAGCTTTGCGTTAGAACTGCAACAATATATCGATTAGTCGATCGGAAGAAAAGGAATCTCACTCAACTATTTTGATAATCAATTAATAGTTATTGACATTTTTGGTTATTGTGTCTATAAACAATTTCTTAAATTTAGTTTCCAGACAATTTACAATGTCAGTATACTGTGATGCTATCAGAAATGTATATGTGGAGTTACTTCAATGGCCAAAGCAAATAAAAAATGTGTTATTCGAGATAACGGATGCTTATTTCATTACTCATAGATAGATTTATCTGTACTGAGAATAATAAGTGAAGACTTACAAAGAGAGGACTCACCTTTAATGTGGTGAACGATGGCGACAATGTGTTGAGCAAACAGCTCAGAGGGACTCCTCTGTAACTGGGCAGCCTGAACATGTTGAAAGATGGAGCGAAACTCCTGATCCTTTTTTGAGGACTGCACAAGATCCTGAGACAACTGTCGCTCCTCAGCTAAAATATCAGAAGAGCTGAAAATGGGGACAAGCATTTTATTTAGTCCCCTGCTTGTCTATAGATATTAACAGAATTCATGTTGCTCTTGAATGAAATAAAAACCTTCAAACATAAGAAGCAGAAGTGCAGTTAATATTGCATCGTTTATAGCTGGGTGTAGAGATTTGACTGCTGAGAGAAGTATGATGCTCACCTTATAAGGCTATCTCCAAGGATATCCATTCTGACATTAAATTTTGCTTCCTGTTTTCTTGAGGACATGAGAGGTGAGTCCTCAACCCTGATCATAAACATCTCTCTGTCGGAGTTCCTCCTTGGTGGTGGTGTAGGTGATGGGATGGAGGGAGATTTTACCATATTTCTGGCTTTACAACTGGACAGTCCATCAAAATTTCCTGCTATCTCCCTCTTAGCAAATGCAGCAGCAATGGCAGCTGCTTTATCCGGCTTTCGACTGAGATACATCTCCTCTGCCGTGGCGTCCAGGTCACTGTTAGCTACCTGTGAATAGGCCACATTCTGCCATTTGCCTAAGCGCCCCTCGAACATTTCTCGGGCTGAGTTAGTGACTTTGCTCTTTGGCTTAGAGGACTCATCCCCATTGTGCCGGTCTTTCTGAAGTGACTTTAAGTGGGGCGTTATGATCATCTCTTCCTCTTCCTCAGCATCACCAGACAGAAAAGGAGAAGCTTTCAAAAAGCTGCTCAGAGACACTTCATCATCAGTGTCCTCTTTGTGCTTTCTGGACACTGAGTCAGAGAGAACTGCGGATACTTTGCCGTTTATTTTCCCTTGCTCCATAGCCATATCATTTTCTTCTGCATTCTTGCCATTTTCCAAAGAAGATTTAGCTTTTTTATTTTGCTCCTCCAAAAACCTAAACAATGACAAAGAGATAAAGAGTTGTATCTCACTGGGCATGCTACTTGAGACAATTTAAAGAATTAAATATCAAATTATCATAGTTAAAGTTGCTTATATTATCTCCAGGTCTTGGATTAATGGTGTTTTCTGACAATATATCATATTGGAGCCTCTACAAACAAGATTTTCTAAAACAGTTGTGACATATGAATGTTTGATGAGTCTATGAAAACAATGATTTTAATTTCAAATAAAAAATAATGTTGCACAAGGCAAATATTTGACTCCCTCTAAATCCCCGAACCATACTGTAGTTTGTTAAAGGAGCAGTGTGTAGAATTGAGTGGTATATAAATGGAATATAATAGTCATAACTGTGCCTTAATTAATATATAATCACCTGAAAATAAGAATCGTGTTTTCATTAGCTTAGAATGAGCCCTTTATATCTACACAGGGAGCAGGTCCCCCTTCCATGGAGGCTGCCATGTTGCACCACCATGTTTCTACTGTGGCCCAGAACTGACAAATCAAACACAGGCTCTAAAGAGGGTCTTTCACATTTTTCCCGAGTTTCATGGCTACCATAGGTTCTCCTACACTTCGATGGGGAGGGTGAGGGTAGGGGTATTAAATTGGTGGCAATCACTGCTAGATGCCACTAAATCCTACACACTGGTCCTTTAAGAGGCCCACAACTGACTACCCAAAGCCAAGAAAAACATCATTTTGTGGCCTAAAATGTGTGTTTGAAACCATCTAAAAACTAAACAATGATGCATAACATGTTATCAACAAAGTTTAATAAAAAAATGTCATAATATAGCTGAGAAAAGAAGAGTAAAATCAGCCTTACTTTCTGAAGGCAATGGAGATAGCTGTTTTATCTCCATCGGGGTATTCTTCACTGGAGAAGAAGTCAAAGCTGGAAAGCATTGGATTTAGATCTTCCTGTGAGGATTTTTTTGTAGAGGATGAATTATGCACCGTCGGACAGGAGGGGGCTCCATTGCTGATGTCATTTATGTTTTTTGTGGAGGGACTAGACTGAGTAGTATGGCTATTCTGACCAACAATACCAGCAGAGCTTGCCAGAGGACTGCTGTTGCAGTCTGTCAGTCCCTGCCAGTTCCCCTCAGTTTTACCACTGCTTGCACCTTCCTTGACATCCCCTGCCATTACGCCAACAAGCTCCACTTGCTCCCCATCTCCCCCTCCTCCCTTTTGGACTTCCTTGGAGGCTGAGAGATCCTCTTTGGAGTTTTGGTTCAGAAGCAACAAGGCTGGCCTGCATTTTGGAGAGGGGGAGTGTGAGTGTGAAGAGGAAGAATGCTGTGAGTGTCTGGATAAGGGTGAGGAGGATCGGTCAGACTGACGAGACTGGCTGTGAGGGGGGCTTCCTGACCGTTTCTGGAAGCCGTGAGATCGTCCTCGTGAATGGTTTTGCTGCTGCTGTTGCTGCTGCTGGTGTTGCTGGTACTGATACTGTTTTTGAGGATGCTGCTTGTAATTCTTCCAGTTGGGGCGGAAATTATTGTTGTTGTAGCCACCGCCCCCACCACCACGTTGGTAGCGTCCACGTGGGAAGTAACCCCGCCCTCGGCCCCTGAAATTGTACGGCCTCCGGAAGCCGCGGTGGTAGCCCCGGAACTCCCGATTGTTCTGGTATCCCCTTGGATATTTCTTCTCCCGGTTATGAGCTGGAGAATGAGATCTTGACCGTGACCGAGACCTAGAGCTGTGAAAAAATGAATAAAAGACAGAAATCACATTATTATTTTCCAAAAAGTTCCAAAGATACATAGCTTTTCTGATCTCTGGTCCTAAACAAAGCAACACAATTTCAGTTCTGGTACCACTTCATAGGCAGCTGCATGTATACACACACATTTTGACATTAAAGGGTATTTTTCTGTTCATCAGTGTCCAAAAACCCCCACTTATGAATCCACTTTGATTCAGTAAACTATGAAAACATCCAGTAGTGTTGAATACATTTTATAGGCACATATCTTGTGCAGCCTGCTCAATATACTTCAACTGTATCACTGATAAGCAGCACAGCAATGACTGGCAGCCATACATCAGTTGGAATTGGTAAAACATATTTGGTATATAGAAGAGTTTCTTCATGCACGAGCAGAAAATGAGGAAAAGCTGAGATTTGTCAGTGTGGTGCTGAACCAGGCTGCAGGGTCGGACTCGTCCACATGGTGGCTCTGCTGCTCTTCTGCAATATAACCTTCTGCAGCACTCCAGCCTGAACATTTAACATCGTCTTCGAGTTATGATACTGTATGTTCACTTCTTCAAATCAGTGATTTAATCAGCCCAACATGCTCTTTTTAAGCCTGACCACATTTCAACACAACTTTCTACTGGTATCTCATAACATTATGAATGTCTCAGGTCAGATGTAGACGTCAAACTTGTTCAGTTCTGCAAGTATTTTTTAAAACCACTACAACAGTCAACAAATAAAAAGTAACAAACTGCTCATTCAGTTTCCCAATTAAAATTGTGTTGCATATAAAGACTACAACTCAAATTTAGCACAGTATATAAATGTACACGTCTGGTGAGATATTACATAGAATACAATTATATAATACGGATCAAAGCTTAAAGTAAACACATTCTTCAATCCTAAAAACAAGCTAAAAAAGCACAGAACTCACCTAGTGCGTTTTTTCATTGGAATACAGAGTGATTAAAGAAGGCAGCGCACTAAGCAGCACTAAGCAGCACTGCACACTCACAGTGCGAGCTACAGAAACTGCATCTCCTCGGAACAGCTCTAATGGAGTGGGGAGTCACATGGACCATATGAGGGGGGAAAAAAATACTCCTACTCAAATCCTTCGACTCTATGCTTGCCAGATACAAGAGCTAGCCAATCAGTTCAGAGAGGATTTATTAAAAGATCAATCAGACACAGATTGCTGTTTGGATCATTGCACCGAACTGTTGCAGATATGAGCGTCTTAACCATGTTTCAATTTAAAGCCAATAACACATTATAACTTCTCTTTCTATTCAAGTGACAAGTCACTGAGATAAGTTGTGATAATTTTGGGTCTGGGTCCCGTTAGATGACAGTGTTAAAAAGGCGAGGCGTAGTGTCAGTAAGAGATGGAAATGTAATGAAAAGTCGTTACTGGGTGTAAGTGTAAATGTATTGCTTTTTGGGGTGTTTGTGGTGTTTATGTACAACTTATGCAAATGTGTGCATTCAGGCTTAAAGTAATAGTGAGACCACAAAGCTATTTGCACATGTGCGAGGTGACTTCAGAAAGATTCCTTCCACGTCCCTTCTTTATGCTAATTTTAATGTGCTGCAACACTGCCAGGAAATGAGCTACCCTGCCATTTTACTGCTATGCCACAATCATACTGCCAAAAGCAGCAGAGGCATCCGAGTGAAGCCACATTTTTTTTCTTCCAAATACACATTGTAGACAGTAGATAACCCCACAGTCAAGGCACTTTTACTTAAGCAAAGCAATGAATAACAAATGCTGTCTTGATAAGCCTGATAAAATATTTTCATGTGTGACTGAGGTCAAATAATATGTAAATGTTTCCCAAGAAATGCAAACTGCAGTAATATTTACTCTAAGTAACTTCATTAGCCGGCAGCTCAACTCAAGAACATCTCAAACATCAATTTCCTCTGGACACAGAAGCCTTCTCCAGAGCTTGGGTAAGACCCAAATCCATTAATGCGCTACACCGACATTGATCGCTCATATGAGAATCAAACTCATAAAGTCCAGGACAAGACTAGGTTTTACAGATGGTAACAACATATCTACAGCTCACAGGAAATCCTGATTATAACAGAACACAGAACTGCTTGTTGACAATTTCTCCACAAATAAACTATCTGGATATGTAGTTTTTACATCAGCACATTTCATTGTTAATTCTTTGAGATAGATTTACTAAAATTTGAATGGAAAAGGTGTATAGCAAAAGAGATGGCATGTGTCAGAGTTGACCTCTATGTGTGATGAGACAGTGATTTGACTACTGCACCTGTTGCTAATTTCTCAATCTTCACGATGACAGTAAATCACACCGTAAGCATAATAGCCGTCAATGCAGTCTTTGTTCATATGTACTGTATAAAACCTTTGAAGACTCAGTTAATAAACATTGTTTTTATAACTCTTGTCTACCAAACAATTTTTCTACAGACAAAAGCTCAGGACAGATAACAGTGTTTTAATTAATAGGGGTGTCTTTACCAATACAGGACAATGCAGTTGATCTTTACCATGAAAACACAACACAGCCTATTATTAGTCAAAGAGGGTAGTTCATAAAATTAAAATCTACCTGTAACGATGCTTCCTAGATCGGGATCTGGAGTGACTTCTGGAGCGAGAGGTGGACCGGGATCTTGACCGGGACCTTGAGCGGCTCCGAGACCGAGAGGCTGATTTTGTGGATCTGGACATCACTGCAGACAGCCCACCTCAAACTGTCACACAAAAGAGTTGTACATCCAGGTTAAGGATTTTGAAGAATGTCAGAAAACAAACAGTGCAGAAAACAATAATGGCTTTGTACCTTTTCAAGGTACTGGCAGCAAATAATGAGTATTGGCATGTGGTGCGACAATGGCCGTGTGAAGTTAAATTAATTTAAGAAGAGTTGAGAGTCAAAAATCCAAATCCGTGAAACAAAATATCCAACAGAGATAAGCCATCAGAGGTGCACTTCAAAAACAATCTTCACGCAAAAGCAGAGTGAGGAAACTGAACAGCTGTGAAAAAGGAAGAAGGCAATCTGCCGTGGTGTAGGGCATCCAAACAGAACCAGTTTTATTTAGTCACTGATCATTTGCATAGAGGGCAGTCTTATGTCAGTCATCTGACTACTTAACTATTGAGCCCACAATAAAATACTTATACAAAAATACAGTTATCAGTAAGATATGCCATACTGTTTTAATATATTGTACATTCACATGGTGATTTACAGCATAAATGAAAACTGATGATAGAAATATTTGTGCCTGAGTCTCTGTCTGTGTGTGTGTATAAGAAAAGAAAGAAGAAGAAAAAAGAAAACCCGGGATGTTCAGTACTATTTTTCTCATTCGTCAGTGTCAACCACTGTAATTCCTTGAAGGATCAACCAATGATGAAACAATTCAGTCTTCTTTGAAACTTCATTACTAATTCACACTTTTAACGTCTTGAATACATCTGCTCTGTGTTTCCACTTAGTTTAACTTAAGTTAATGACAACAGATCTGGATTAAAGTATT
Organism: Scomber scombrus; assembly: GCF_963691925.1. Taxonomy (NCBI): domain Eukaryota; kingdom Metazoa; phylum Chordata; class Actinopteri; order Scombriformes; family Scombridae; genus Scomber; species Scomber scombrus. Next base: position 27,079,306 of record NC_084976.1, on the reverse strand, counting down.
TAGCACACTGTGCACACTATTTTGAGGAAGTAGTGTGAGACCATATTATGCTGTATGTCTGTCAAGAACAACAGGTTTCAGCTCTAGTAAACATAGTGCTGCTATGTTTAATGTACCAATAAAGCTATGTGAGGACTCTTGACAGAGGATTATTAAGTCTAATTTAGATCTACAAAAATCTACCCTTTGCTGTACAGTAAATGTATGCTCATGATTACTTTACATGAACTATGAACTACTTTGGCATCTGAAGCACCTCTTTTATTTAGTTGTCAGTTTGCTTAAATGTTATTGTTAGAAAAGCAAAGGTTACTGTAACCTCACATGACTAGTCCATATATAATACTTAATCTCCCTTTCACCGCACTAGACTGATGAGGGGGAAACAGTTGATTTCTTCTGTAGCTACCTCACTATATCACATTTCCTCACGGTTAATGATCTGCTGTGGATGCTCACTATGGACTACTTGTTCAGTGCACACACACCTCAGTAAACTTCCAACTTCAAAGGCAGTTTTTTCTTCTGTACTCCTCCAGGGCTCTACTTGAATGCTTTAAGTAGTATTAATACAATCTATAGCAGGAGCATCTCGTTCTCGCCAAAGTCCACAAGGCATTATCTGTGACATATGATCCTCTGAGTACAGTAAATGCCAGGGATCAAATAATTGATCTTTCATTATGAAAGTGATCTTCAGGGACTTTGGAAGGAGGAAATTGCCGAATACACATGACAGGGATTTCAAAACCAGCGCATCACATGGTGGTCCCAGTGTGTATCCTCGCTACTATTTTGGAGAGTATTGAAATGGATCCATCATCCCCCCCGCCTCCTCACCATGCTCTAAGAACGTCCCACTCTTCTCATTCCTGGCAGCTTGTTGTTTTTGGCTTTTAGAGAATAATTTCCTGAAGGCCCAGCCTCAACAGACCGTCAATTTAGCTTACTGTGCACATTTCAAGAATGGCATTCACATGTGCCCGTTTCCAGCATGTGTTAGCCAAACAATAAAATAAATACATTTATGATTGACTTTATTTTTCTTTGTATATCAAAAGAGTTTGGCCTTGTAGGCAGTTCTTGGGTAAAAGTTTAATTCTCATAGAGTATTTTGAATTTGTAGTAGTAGTAGTTGTAGTAGTAGCAATAAAATGTTTAAAGGTTTTATTAAGCTTTTTGTGGTTTTCTGTTATTTTTATACTGTTATGATGTCAGATATCTATGGTTAAAGGTCCAAAACTTAAGATGAACTCAAGTAAAAATGCACCATGAAAATCAAAATCTAGGGCTTCAACCTGCTCTGTTGCTTCGTTTGCAGTGTTACCTACTTATTCATGTTGACGTCAGATTATTTGCGCATGCCACCACAATTTCAAGCACAATTGAAATTTCAGATCAGATTGGGTCTCAAACATGTATAAATGTATTTGAAAAGTGTAGGTTTTGGCTAAAGAACATAAAAAAGAAGTGAAATCCTTCTACTACTGTTTGTTTACGTAGCCTCCCGAGCCACCAGAGGTTTTCTGAGAGGCATCTTCTGGAAGCTAACCAATGAGAACATAGTGGGCTCAATGGGATGGGAGCCTGGAAGAGACAGGAGCTACAACGACCTGTTACAGAAACAGGATGAACTGAGGGTCTGCATTAAGGGCTTGTATAAGATAAACAAAGATTTTTCTTTTTACTGTAAATCTTGCAAAGATATACCAGAAGAGCCCCAGATTATAAATATATACCTGGAAATGTGCACAATACCTCTCCTGTAAAACCACTACATCTGTGTTTCAGACATTCTCATATGGCTGAAAATAGTTTCCTTGAAACTTCTTTTCTGTGGGTGTCAGCAGACACTGCGTACAGAACAGCTATACAAAGTTAAGGTTTCCCATCAAAAGTGTCTATTGCATTATGATGGCTTTATTAACGCAGAGAACCTCATTTTGAACCTTAAAGTGTGAGTATATGCATGTATAGTACATCTGTGTAAGAAACTGGTTTCTGCCTCCTGCATTCAACATAAAAACTAGATGGTAGAATTTTACATTGGGATCTTTTTCTATAGACTCACTCTGAACGCTTGATTGATAACCAGCTGCAGCTGCACAGTGTGTGGTCGGCAGCGTCATCACCATAGCAGTCAAAGACTGTGGCAAGCTTGGTCTTTAATCACTCACTACTAGATTTGTGTACACAAATGCTGTTACTGACACACATGCACACAAATGCACACACACCTCTGACTATAATTGTGAAGACTCTGAATTGATTAACTGTTTTCCTGAATGACTGCTTCCTCTCCTTTTCTAAACCATCCTAAACCTGAACTAACTGCTTTTACCCTCTGCCAACATCATCTATGTTCCCATCAATCACTGAAATGACGTGACTATTAATGACCCCACACTTGTCAACACTGTATCAAATGATGCACTTGATAACGCAGTCACAAATGGCTGCACGGGTCCAAGAAAAACATCTTTCCTGGTCTAACTTTAGTTTTCCTGGTTTCGATATTTTATCAGGCACATAAATCATCAGATAAAGGATTTTGTGATGAAAATAATTATCACCAAGTACTGTCCTGATAAGTACAATACCAGCTGACCCAAATTAAACTTTCCTTGGTCACCCTGTTTAAAAATTAAAGTGAGGGACAAAAACCAGGAATAAGGAAATATTAACCAAAGCAACATATCCGCATAGAAAGCGGTTATGGAAAATAATCAAAATAACATGGTATGATGATGACATAGATGCATTTTGAATAAAGAATATTGAATGACAAAATGATTCACACATGGAAAGAAATCCAAGAACATGCACACACAGGATTAAGAGTCCCCATGGAGCAGAGAACGACAGCTGTATAATCCTCGTCACCTGTTTATTTCATGTAATGGCAAAAGTAGCTCTAAACAACAATGGTCCGGCAACTCGATACAGGGCTCAAAGAGTACGAGAAGAAACACTCCCCTCAATCAACTGGCCTATCATTATGATTGGGATGCCACAGTGGCAGCTGGAATCACACTTGCTATCTATACGTGTCCCTGAGACACCCTGCTCACTATTTCAGAAAAGCCACAGCAACTGTCATTGGCACAATGTTGGGTTATTGAAATGTAGCAATGCCTTAGTTTTCCTTCAAGACCCTTCACATGTTGAAGCAGTTAATGGATAGCAAAACCACCAGCAGGACTGTGAAAGACAAGATAAACTATACAGCTTCCTCCTCGGGTGATTAAATGAAAACAACTGCCTCTGAATAGGCTGTTTCATTCACTGCAGTCTGGCTTTTCATTGACTTTTTCTCAGGTCTTCAGGGAGCTACTGTTAACTGGTTGAAAGAAAAACATGACCTCATGCAGAGATTTAGTGCAACATTATTCTTTGCTTATCACTTACAGTGACAGGTGAGAACACATTTCAAATTGAACTTGGCCAGAAGTTAAATTATAACATGATCCATGTTTTGGCTAACTTTTCGGACTATTTCTGGAAGGATTTTCACCTCTTTTAACCATTTGAAATAGTATATATGGCATTGCCACACCACTTTCTGGTTTCTATGATGCACATTTACGCTTCTTTTGAAAGGAAAATGACACAGCAGAGTGTCACTAAGGCATCCTCACACCAACATGCTTCTCAGCTGTCTGTCATCACCATGTTTGTGGAACTCTGCTGCATACAAGAGAGAACTCATCAGCTAAAGGTCCTGGCTATTTTGGTCAGTTGGAAACAGCCTGGCAAATGATGAGTTATAGTGCTATATTTCCAAAATACGGACAGTTGTCATTTGTGTTTTGGAGTCTCTGCATGAAGCAGGAGACACAATTGGTGTTTATGGTGTCCATTATGAGTGGCATGTTGTTTAACTGGAATACTTCCATTTAGGGCTGGGCAATATATCGATTTTATATCGATATCGTGATATGAGACTACATATCGTCTTAGAAGTTGGATATCGTAATATCGTGATACGGCAAAATTGTCGTCTTTTCTTGGTTTTAAAGACTGCATTGCAGCAAAATGATGTAATTTTCTGAACTTACAAGACTGTTCTAGCTATTATTATTATTTGCCTTTACCCACTTTGTCATTATATCCAAATTACTGATGATTATTTATCAAAAATCTCATTGTGCAAATATTTTGTGAAGGCACCAATAGTCATCCCTAAAATGTCGTTGCAATATCGATATCGAGTTATTTGGTAAAAAATATTGTGATATATGATTTTATCCATATCGCCCAGCCCTACTTCCACTTCCACTTCTACTGTGGAGGCACCAGTTCATTTAATTCAGTGAGGAGTGAGACAACAAAGAAGTTCCATGTTGTCCAATGTTGCTATTATTATAATTTGTGTGTGAACAGAAATGGCACAACAATGTTAAAATAATTACAACAATGTTTGAGTCACATGCACACAACACATTGATTTAATTATCAATATACAAAAGAGAAAACAAAACTGAATGACTTGTAATGTGACTTCAGTCCATGCCAGCCTAATTAAACACAGACACACCTTTTGTGTGTACTTTTTGGCAGCTTGTATTTGTTAAACAGGATGAACCTCTACCAGGATCCTGTAGCCCAACATAAAATTGCACAATAATGTTCTCAAACTTTCTTTTTCGACACCAGTGGACCGCTGAAATAGATTCACGTTGGACCACAAAACCCACTTAGATAAGCATTTATAGTAAACTCATGTTGAAAATACTATTCTTGTTGCTATGACTTGGTAGCCTTGTTCCAGGATTGCAACTGTTTACCGTAGGTGGAGGTTCAACTTGGTGAAACCTGCAATCACAACAGTCATTCTGTCATTGGGCGTACCGCTAAAAACAGCAGTCGAAACCGTTGGTTAAATCAAACAACTCCTTTTACTGTACTCCTTGAATCTTCTGGTGGTCCAAGGATCCAGGATGGAAAATACTGAGCCATTACAACATATTCAAGATATAAATGTTGACTCAGCAGCACAGCTTGAGCTTCCAGCAAATTATTCAACCCTGACTGTGCAGATATTTTCACCACATCCATTCAAGAGACATCAGTGTGAGCCACATACTCCAAATGTTTAGAGCTAGTGAGTCATGTTCTGAATGGGATGGACACAACCTTGGAGATCCCTCCATTGACATCATATAGTAAATGAAGCTTAAAAACAAGCAGCAAGGGGAAAATAAATACTAAATCTATAAGTAATGTTCCCATTAAGAAAACTTTCAAGAGCTCCCCCTGGAGCTGTCTAACAATGCATTACACTGACTACTGTAAGTCTTGATACTTTTCCAGTCTGTAGTCTATTTGTTCCTTCCTTGTTCTCTTCACAAATGTAATTTCATCGCTACCTTTTAGTGGCAATGATATTTCTCGCAGAGGCACATATTGGCATTAAATGATCCCTTTGCTTCTTAACTTCCATCTACGCCCCGTTTTTCCATTTTTTCTTCCATTGCAAATACATTATTTTCTTTACATGTCCGCTGTCAAGCAAATTACTGCCACAAAACTAATAGGAAAAAAAAAAAAAAGAGAAGAGAGAAATAAAAGCTACGTACCGGTCGGCGTTGTCGTTCAGTGCTGCTGCGTCACATTCAGGCAACCGCGGTGTAGAATTGCAGGTATGAGTTAAAGGCAATGTCTCCCTGGTCTACTGTGTGTCTGTGCTGTTGTGCACAACTTATGGTAAGTGTGAGTCTGTCGACCGGAGACAGCGTGCGGTGTGCAGGGAGAGAGAGAGGAGGTGTGACTGCTCCGTGAGTCTCAGAGGTTCATATTTCCATCCGCCTCAATCTGTCACAACACCTTTTCGTTACATCGCACTAAATGGCAGCGGCAGCCCAATATACAAATACAATAGGCTAATATCCCCCCACCCGGCAATGACATCATTTTGCCCAATAAACCCTAACCATATAGTAACAGTATGAGTAAAGGGAATAAGTCCTAGCTATCATGCGTGTCTGTTCTACACAATGCGATAAAGAGAAGTTATTGTAGCCTATTCCTATTTGTCAAATAACAGTTTCTTCCTCTCTTTGCCTCTTCTGTTACTGAAAGGCATATTTCCAGTAGAGGTTAGGTTACCAGTTTGAAGTTAGATGTGTCCATATGAACAGTGAAAGAGGTTTTCCTTCTGTTCGTACTGGCATTTAAAGATCCCCTTCAAATGTGATTTCAATGTAAGTAATGAAAAAAATAAATGAAAAATACATTTAAAAGTTGATCTAAAGCTTATATGAGGCTTCATCAGTCTGAGTTAGTCATGTCAAGTGGTTAGGGTTGGCACATTTAGGCTACTTTTATTCATCTGTTTTGCTTGAAATGTTTAACCTTAAGATATGTACCCTCATCTACTGATGGCTGAAGCTTCATATAAGCTTCAGATAACGTTTTAAATACATTTTTGCACAGAAGAAGGCTTGTGGGTTTTGCCCCCCATCACTTACATTATAGGTGCATTATGGAGGAGTCTTCTAATGGTCAGTATGAACAGGGGGAATGATAACGGACAAAAACAACCTATTTCACTGTTCATTTGGGCACCTGACTGATATGCTGATAAATGTGTGTTTGAATATGAGTAGACTGAGGAATATGCGTTCGTTTTAAGAGAGGTAATGGGAAATGCCAATATGACACCAAACATGCCACTTTTGAACAAAACTAAGCCCAAAACACAAACATAAGAACCACAAAAACCGAATCAGGTGAAGACATCATATCAAGCCTCTGATAGATATGATTTTTATTATAGTATTAGTTTCCAGATTCATCCGTTTACTGTTTTTCAAATGGATATCATAGTTAGAAGCATAATGAGTCACATGATTTCTGATATTTATCAATTCTGAAACAAACCTCACTGTAGATCCAGTAGCCCAAACTGCCTATTTGAATGTGGTTGTGACTCAACTCTTTTATTTGGCAGATATCGAGGGAATATCTCCTATACACAGTTTATATCTCCCCGTCTCTCCAGGCAGAATGTGTTGCAGTACATTTGCATTGGAAATACATTTACCCATAAATGGCTGTGTGTGCAAATACAACTGACTACATCCTGGAAGTGGCTGCCATCACTTACATTGTAATGGGATATTCTAATGGTTAGTATGAACAGGAGAAATGATTATGGCAAAAAAAAACCTATTTCAATTCTCATTTGGGCGCCGTGACTTTTATTTTAAGACAAACTTATCTTCAAGTCCAATTTTAAATTGTACTCTTATGTATTTTTATTATTGTCACAAAATGATCTTTTACCTCACTGACAGTCATAGCAGATACTTTGTTGATTAGTTTGACACAACTTTTAAATCAAAGTCTTCTTACTTTCTCCACAGCTTTCAAATGCATATTACAATTCTCGTTAGTGGACAGTTTAGATAAATACCTATAGTCACTTCAGCAACTGCATTTTAGTGATTAACCTACAAAACATATCTTCTCATGTTTATCCTGTTTTCAGGGACATCATTAAAAAAATCTAAAATGTGCAAAATTGCCTCCACTACAATTGGCATATACAAAATGACCACATAACCAGATAAAAACAAGGCTCACTGGTAATGAACAAAACCTGCTAATAGACAGCACTTGTATTGATGACTAAGCCCCTGGCAACAATAAATCCATTCAACTTTCTGATTAATTACAAGATGCAGATCAACTGTGCCGTGTTTAATAATAGCAGTCGTCATATTAGGTTTTTCTTTTATCTAGCTACTCTTATTTCTGTGTTTTGGTCCATTAACGCCATTTGTGCTCTTTTGTTTGCAACTATATCTACATGCTCATTGGTCACAGTTTGGCTACTGCCACTCATATGAGATAGATATCTAAATAGTTGTGCAATGTTTTCAGAAACAACAGCTGTCAGTTGTTGCCGTAATACTTGCTGTTTGATCTCATCCACGTAAACATATTCTATTAACGTGCAATTTCATTTTTGAACCATGCAATGATGAAATGAGACAAGAGGTTATTCAACAATCTCATACTGGAGATGTCATTACTCCTTAAATAGCTGCTGTCCCACTGCCTCAATTCCACTGATATGGGTTTCAGTGGTATGGAAGTGTTCAAATGTACAAATGCTGTATATTGGTGAAAATTGGTTTAAAAGCTGACAAGTATATTGTTCACTGAGGTATTGCTATTATTTAATTTTTCAATGAGACATGTTTTATAGAGCAAGGAATACAAGGCAACATGACTTGGAGGATGCATTCCAAAATATTAACCTAATAACCCAAATAAAATGATGCAGAAGAACATAATGAGTCTGTCTCTGTAAAAGACGGGACGGGTGTCAGTTGGCCGTCACGCAAGATATGATTCTAAGATCTCTTATCTTCCAGTTTTCTTGGCATGTTTTCAATATCAACATTTTCTATGTTCATTACAGTGATAGAGTTCATGTGGCTGCTATGTGCATTTTATTTTCCTTCCCCTGGAATGTGCTTCATAAAAAAAGAACTGTTATTGTTATTAATGTCTGTCCAACAAAAGGATCAACTGCAGAGACATTTGTCTGTCAAAGTCCTTCTGGGAACAAACTTATTGCTAATTGTTGTCATATGCATTCATGACACTTTTATAGGCGTATGTCAAACCTAAAATGGGAAATATATAAAAAAAAAATCCTCTACCACATCCAACTATGTGGATAAAACCTCTCACAATCTACAAAAACAACATACTTGGGGGTGGTTTCTTGAACATTTGATCTTTGAATCGCTATAATTCCTAACATAGACTAGACAATATTTACAGGGTGTTAATATTCTTAAAAGCTGCACTAAGAGAGACTACTATGCTGGATTTACTGAAGCTTAATTTAAGTGCATGCGTCATTACAACTATGTGTACAGTTGCTTGTCTACATGGGAGTCAGTGTGTTTAACCAGAGTCTATAGACATAATAGGCGGGCTCCAAGTAATTGTTCAATCTGGACCAGGAACAACATTTTTGAGTGACACATTGCCATCAACATCAACTCGCCTGCCATCATGCAGCTACCTTTTTCTCTTTTTTTGATGAAGCCACAAAATTAAAATAGCTTCATCAAAAAAAAAAAACATCCAGTGATTATGAAAAAAGGTTGATAGTTAAAGCATAGGTTAAGATTTTTTCAAGCCTTAAAGCAACAGTCAGGCAGAAATAAGGAATACATCATTTTGCGCAATAATCCCTGAAGAAAAGTCACTGTTACCGTATGAGTAAAGGGATTAGCTACTGTGTGTTCCTGTGCTACATAATGGTGTTTATTCTAGTGTATAGGGACGTTATTGTATTCATGTTTGTCAGAAATCATTTTCTTCCTCTATTTGCCTCGTCACCATTGTTGGTGGAAAGCATATTTACAATAAGTGAAGGACAGGTTCACAATTGTTCAAGTTTGTGCCCATGTGAACACTGAAAAAGTGTTTCCTTGCTGTAATCATCCTTCCTGTTCATACTGGCTAATTAAAGATCTCCTTCAAGTTTATCTGAAACCTTTTAGCATCAAATTTCCTCTTAGCGTTTCATCTGACAGTGTTGAGCTGTGGTGGAAATATAGTAACAAAAAGAGAAACTTTGGCATTAAAAAAGTAACCTTGAAAGATATCTACTTGATTTGACTCATTAGGACACTTCATATTAGCTTCAGACATTTTTGCACAGAAGGAGGGTTTTGCCTCCATCACTTATACTATACGGGCATTATGGAATTCATTAAGGGATCTTCTAGTGGCCAGTATGAACAGGAGGAATGGTTATTGCAAGAAAAGCCTATTTCAGTGTTCATTTTAAACAAAACACAAAGTTAAAAACCATAAAACCAAACCAGTTGATTGACCATATTAAACCTCCAGTAGAATAATTGTAAGATCAAACATTTTCAACAATGAATACAGTGAAAATCTCATAATAGACTCATTAATGAACTCTCACACTAGTCTCTCCACCTGGCCATCACTGGCACGCTTTTTATGTTGAAGTTTAAGTGCTTGGTCACACAACGAAGGTGTCACTTCTCCTAGTAACAGTAATGCCAATCCTGTACAGAGTCCTGGAGTTTTTGTTCTGAAATAACATCAGCACCATTACTGGACCTTTTGATGTAGTGGAAAGTTGGTCAATCTTATATTTGATGGCTGGAAAAGGAACAGAAGAAACAATATTTATGCCTTTTTTTCCCCCCTTTTTTTTTAGCTCTACAAAACTATGTCCTGCAACTGAATATAATCCTCACTGCCACCGTTTGATCAGTATTATTTTTCCTGTTCCATTCAGCTACTGATTTTTCAAATGCACATCACAGTTAGAAGCACAATATGAGACACATGATTTCTGATATTTCTAAATCTGTAACAAACATTGCAGTTACTATAGATAAGCTTTTTGGTCCAGTTGCTCAAACTGCCTTTTTGAATGTTTTGGGTCTAAGCCCTTTTATTATTGAACTACATGCAGATATCGAGGAAATATGTCTCCCGTTCACAGTGGTTATCGCACTCGTCTCTCAAGGCAGAATGGGTTGCTGCAGTGTATATTTGCATTGGAAATATATTCACCAATAAATTACTATGTGTGCAAATGCCACTGACTAGGAAGTACCAGTAGGCAAAGTGGAGCTCAGAAACATCAGTGTGGTTAGAAGATGCAGGAGAGATTAGGCAGGAAGTGGCATTTTTATATTGTTTTTAGTTCATAATGTCAGGGTAAAAAGGCTCACAGAACTCAGTATTTTACTCATAGACGCATCGAAAACAAGTGCAAGCAAAAGACGAACTGTGCTTACACTGAAAGGTCAGGCAGCTAGAAGCCAATTGCTAAGCAATGCACACAATGGTGTACAATATTATACAAAGTGTGTACTGATCTGTTGATCTCTTTGGAAGAGAATTACTTCATGTGTTTGATGTCTCCTTATTTAGACCTAAACCAGTAGAGTCAGCGTTGCTAAGGGGTCTTTATTTATTTATTTATTTATTTATTTAGTCTTTTTGGCATCTCCAAGAAAAAACAAAACAATTTCTCATTACTACCCCACAAAGATTAAAATGAATACATTGGTTCATCTTCACCTTTCAAGTGAAGGCCTTTTTAAATCGGTTCGTTTTTTGCCATTTCATGAAATGATAATTAAATCTTTTTTGGTGCAAGTCCATTAATGTGCATTAATTGTGCATTAATGGGTTGTATTGTATTTCTGCACTGGTACATTCATGGTTAGTCAATCATTACCACTGGAAATCCCCTACTTCCATTTGAAACTGTGATATTGTGTATTACTGTAATACTGTAATACTTTGCACTCAAAGATTCTTTATTTTCCTCTGCAGTCCGTCTTTCAGAATTCATCAGTATAATAGTTGCTTATCTTTTCTTTTTCATGAGATGCCATTTGCTTCCCAGAATTATTCCCACAACATATCGTGAGCTACAACCGCCTAATTTTAAGTCATTATATTGTCAGCCAGTTCCTTATTTAGACTATTTCCACTACTATAAAAGTTCACAAACATATTCCAATTCACTTAAGTTCTTTTTTTATTCCGTTGTTCTATTTATGATGCATTTACAATTAGATATCCTTAAGCACAAGTGCTACAGTACAACATTTTCATAAGTGTGTAGCCTTGACATTGTTGTTTTGGGATGGCCCTGCTTTAGCACCTACAGCTTTCCCTGTGCCCCTGTCCTATCCATCTCTCGCCTGTTAGCTCGGCCTCATATCATCACTGTCCAGACACCAGGCAGGTTATTTTGGGTAATCCCTCTGACACCACTTTCTCCCTCTGTGCCTGGATGAAAGACTTCATACTCCCCCCTACTTTATATCCGTCCCACCTGTTAGAGTTGTCCATCTCCTTGCTGACATGCCTGAGCACATAGAGCTTCAACATTACTTCTAATAACTGCACTTAAAATCCCCCAGGGCTGGTTCACTATAGAGGATCTTGAACCACATGTTACTCCTGTCTTACTGTCTTAATAGAGATTTCACATAAGAAATCACTATACAGTGTATATTTTGACTTCATATGAATATTCATATTCCATTCTATAATAATTGAAGGGAATTATTTTATGCATAAGTAATCATTTGATTTGCTGAAATTTAACCAACTGAAGCAACCTTATCAATATTCAGATCTTATAGTACAATCAGGGAGCAATAGTTTTGTAAATCTTTGAATCTTATACAGTAAGTAGTTTTAAAGGGATCATAAAATATTGCCAGAAACAAACAACTGGTTGTTAAGCAATTCCTTGCCAGTCCTTCTGCATTGATATAGCCCATCTGGTTGTGGTTACTACTTCTAAAGAACCATTGTGTAATCCATCTTTAGGGTACCGAGGCAACGATTAAAGAAATCAATTGTTCTAAATGCATAAAACCCTCTCTGTCTTTTACACAAGTCATATTCAAATAATCAATTCCTTTCCACTCCGTGCTGATAAAATATCATTGCTTGTGAAAGCACATGGCTAGATTCAGTATGACTCATCAGAACAAGTCTGTAGCAAATGCTCAGTGTTAACCCACTTTCTACAGACTGCAACCAATTGTTTCTTGTTCCGCTGGCCACAAAGCAGTGATACTTAATCACTTATCATTTTTATGACTTTATCCATGGTCCACTGAGAGCTTACGGTCAGCTTCAAAAGAAAAAAAAGAGAAATGGCTGCTTTGAATTTGACGATTTGAGGATATAATGTAATGTTTTTGGCAGTCAAGAGCCAAATGCAGAAAAGGGATTTTTACTCAGTGTCTTTGTTTTCTCCTAATTGCAACCTGTTGAATGTTATAGTGTGACACACTGGAAAATCCAGACAGCAAATGTAAATCCTTCAACACTCATATCGATGTCAAACATAGTGAGTGTTTACGATCATTATATTTTGGGGTTCCAGTACCAGTTCACTTTGGTACACCTATTAAGATCCAACTTTTCCCACCCTGTAAATGATCAGATTTGGTTTGAAAGTGAAAAGACACTCACTATGCCACTACCATCTGCACCGGCTTTTACCATCACCAAAAACGTCAGGATGTCTGACACCTTACCAGCATAAGATGGATGTCTCTCTTGTCATATTTTTTGTCAACACAGCGGGCCAAACTCAGTCTGAGAAGATGAACACGTAAGCGAGACAGCTGCCTGTGCCTACGCAGGGTTCCATGACCCCTGCCCAGAGCCGATTATCACCTTCTAGAGGTTTCTGTGGGGATTGAATCCCACCCTTACCCATCACACCCCATGTCAGCAGTTGGAGAGAGAGGTGGGAACCCAAGATGGAGCCTTTTGGATCAGGGGTTTCATTGAAGCTGCTTATGAGCAAGACCCTGATTTAATCAAAAGACAAATAAATAGAGTCAAAAAGTAATATAAATGGTGCATTATCTTACAAGTGAGTCTTTGAAACCAAATAGCAATCATTTTATTTGTCCCTGATAGACTACATCTTTAACATTGCTGAGATAAATGAGAGAATTGCCTTTTCCTTCCTTTTAAGAAGAATAGGTGCAATTGGTGGATACCAACATATATTTAAATATAAAGAAAACGCCAGATTTATATAAAATGTGTTGTCCCTGTACACGCTACCACAAATGATTTGGTAAACCTATTAGCGTCAACAATAGCTTCATAAAAGGTGTGAACTCATTAAAACTAAGTAACAAGACTGGGAGTCTAAAGCCATGTTAGCAGTTCTGTGAGGCTGTACTTATGAGGGACTGTGAGCTAAATGCTAACGTTGGCATGCTAACACGCTGATGTTAGGAAGGAATAATGTTTACATTGTCCATCTTAACTTAGCATTTTACAATGCTAACATTTGATAATAAGCACCAAACTCAAACTACAGCTGAACCAAACTACACTAAACTAAACCAAATGAAATAAAATCACATTTTGACTTGATTATGGTGCTAGATCAGCAATGCAATTACAGTTGATCCTGAAAGAGGCAAGTATGTTCCTAATGTTATGGCAATTCACTGAATAAATGTTGAGATATGTAACAAGACAAGTGAAAACTTAGACCGGCTGGTAGCATTAGAGGAAAAGTCAGGGGATTATAAAAGTCAATTGGAATTATCCTCAGGGTACCTTGGACGACCAGTACTAAATTTCATGGCAATCCATCCAATATTTATTAAGATATTCTGGTGCTGAACGGACTAAGAGAAGGACCGACATGACCAACTGTAGAGTCATCCTGCTTGCATGGCTAAAATGACTGTTTTTCTCCTCCTGTCGTTACAATAGAATATAATACTGATACCAATATATATCAGAACCTCTACAAAGGTACTATTTATTGCAGGGCTGCTATATTGGATTTTGTCTGTGTATAGGCTACTGTAGCATATGTGCCGTGGAGCTCTGTTGTTGTCCAAAAACGATTTTAAACACATGAATGAGCCATGCTGATGCACTTGGTGACATGGTTCCTTAATTACTGTGATCACGAGCACTGTAGTTTATTTTGAGTCAATCCCACATACAACATCCTGCTGCCGTAAGTAGAGCACCCAAATGTGTTTATAATCCGTGGCTGAAAAGTAATCCCAAGCAAAAGCACTATTTACTCCTGTTTGACTAATGTTTAAGTACAGTGCCCAGTTGTTTAGAAAATTAGCCACAAAATTAAACTATCTATGACCTTCTTTTTTTTTCTTCCAAGATGTGAGTCTTCAGCAGGAGTCAGTGGTTATAAGGCTACGGATTTGGGGTTTGAAAGCATCTTATTGAATTTGAATCCAGTTGCTGAATCTTCTTGAAGCATAAAGGTTAATTTTTCATAATTTCCAGCAAACTAAAGGCCAAAACGGCTACAACTCAAAGATGTCTAATCACCTCTTGTTGGCTTAAAAGACAAAAACACTACAGCTTTCAGTCAGAGCCCAATTAGAGTTCACAACATGTACCTACAACCTGAAAATGTAATGAGCAGCATGATATATGAAATGTTAGTTTTATGACCATTTAAATAGCAGGTATAGCCTGCTGTGTTTAAGGAGCTACAGTACTTCAAATACTGAAGGTCCTCTTTCAGAACTATTAGGATGATCTGATTAACGTGCTGATATATTATGAATAAAACTGTGATGATCAGCTACATCATACTTTTAGAGAAGAATTACCTACAAAGGAACACAATCCCTGGAGCTTGTACAGTGGCTTTACAGAGAGGTTTGTCTTTTCACTCACAAACAATGTTTGGCTGAATACAGACACCAGCTGCAGAGAGAACATTAACCAGAGAATAGCCAAACATTTGTATGTCAGCAATTACAACAAAATTTAAGTTAATTATCTACAGCCGATCTAATGTCATTTTAACCGGAGACAGCAAAACATTAGAAGCCTGCAACCTCCATGTTTTCTGTTGATATTTGCCAATGAAAAAGAGTGAGGACAGATAAAAGGTTACAAGACTCACTAGCAACAGAGTTTGACCATTTCTGAGTATTTTACTGGCTTTAAAACTTCATACCTACCTAAAGCTGAGTGCCATGGATAGACAGGTTGGAAAGTATTGCTGGTTTTGATCTTTGATGGAATTTCATCACAATAAAAATCATCATCAGCTCAGCGAGTTCATATTACATTGTTTCTCTCTCAAAAGTTCAAAAAGTGGTTCATGAGATATGTTGTCTGGAAAAGCTTCTGAATTCTTTTTTAAGACTGTTTATGGAGATTTTGTTATGTTTTAGAATTTACTTTATTTAATTTGTTTAGAGTAGGAATGGGATGTGTATTTGAAATATAGCTATACTCACTAATGCCAACTAAATACTCTAATTTACAACATTTCCGTTACTGATAAATTGATTCACAGCTGTGTGAAATTAATTCGCAAGTTGTAGAACAAAAGAATAACAATAGTCATCATCCCATTTCATTGGATTTGATACTGCTACAGTAACATTTAATTTTATGAATGTAGATGGAACGTCAACTCATGTAAGCAAATAGACTTCTGTTTTACATAATGAGAGCACCATCAAGCTACTAGATCTCAAATAAACAGCGATATATGAAAAAATAAGTTTTGGAACAAATAAATCAGTGTGCTTCAATGATACCCTTTGCATGGGAAGCATGTGTTAGGCAGAGAAGAGAAAAATAAATTGAAAAAACTCAAGCTACTCTCAAAGGGATTCATTTTATTTTCTCCAGACTAAATTACATACTGTATGTTACTTAAGCATCATCACTGGCATCCTTCTGAATTATTAGATGTATGCAATTATCATATCAACCACAGACTGAAAAAGAGTTGGAATTTGTTCAATTTTCCTATTGTGAGTCACTCATACATTTTTCCCATCTACCCATCACATAACACTGACAACCTCTGAACTAGTTATGCATGTCCAAAATTCAGCTCCAGTAATTTATAAGATACAGCAGGGAGACCAATAATAAATTTCGCTTTGTCTCCGGATATAGTTTCTTTGGTTTCTGGAACCAAATGTCTTCTGGCTTCAGATCAAATCCTACCAGAACATTCTCTCCTGTTCCTGCAGTGTCTCCTCCCTGGATTCCCACTAGTTCAATGCAGAAAAAACCCACATCAAAAGGGGATTGGACTGCCCATACTTCTTTCTCTGGTGATCAGTTTCCCCTGTAGGGCTTCCTCTTTCAACTAAGTCTGATTCTTAAGCCCCTACTTAGAATCCATGCCAGCAACCCAGACCTAAATAGACTACCCATATGATGCAGCACAGCAGTCTCATAAAAGAGGAACTCTCCCTGTGCATGTTACTCACACACGCACCCCAGCAGCTGGGTCAGTTGGAGTTACAGATCAGCCTGCGTCAAGTGGGGGACTGTTGGTTGGGGGCTCAAGGTTTCCGTGTATGAGGTTTTGATGAATCAGTAACTGGGGGACTTGGAAAATCTTGTCCTCAAAGTGTAAGCCAAATAAGTGACCTGTGTGAACTGCCAAGCAGTGTTACAGCGGGTTGACGGACCATGGTGGGGCAGTTTATCTCTAATAGGAATAGATTTACGATGGCTATTATGATCATTTGTAACTCAACTCACTAGGAAGAGACAGGTGGTAAGACAGTCCACCGCCACCAGTGATGGCTAATAAATGACCAGAAAGTTAACTAAGTAGGGGTCTTAGGCCACATGACACCTCTTGTGGCATCTCCCCCAATACTTTGCAGATGAAGGAACTGGATCCTGTTTGTCAATTACCCCCTGTTGATTTACAGCTTCTCAAGTTTGATATTCTATCAGCCGACCGAAGGTTTGCGCAGTGGGCTTGGCTGTCTGGGATCAAGGTGCTTATTATGCTCTAGGTGTAGAAGGTGACTATGGCAACACTTTGGCACGTCTGAGAACATTTTGCCACAGAGATACTATAAGCAGATGTTGTGAGGGGTTGAGCCTTTGTAGCAGCTGACATATGAAATTTCGATCCTGGCTGTGCTGAGAAAAGATTTTTTAGCAGTGCATCACATATTGCGGACAGTTCAGAATTCACTTAATTAAACACAGAAACAATTCATCAGACTACTGGGAGGATACAATGCAAAGATCTGAGTAGTCAAACATTTTCAACTGTAAAGGTTGTATTTAATGTCTTAGTGTACAATGTGTATATGTGCAGGCAAGCCTCTTTATCACATGCATTTGTTTGTATATGTGAAAAGCACATGGGAGATGATGATGCATGAGGAAAAACACTTTAGCTTCCATCACAGCTGCACTGTCTCAAACCCCAATGAGGCGTCCCTCAGGGCAGCTAGATGCCCAGAGAATGGTGTTTATGATGGAGAGCAGCTGAGGCTGCCACTCTCCACTGAGGCTTGGTTCAGTCCCTTGGAGGGCAGTTTGTGATCTGTTACATCAATAAAAAAAACTTTACAAGCTCACCTCTTCCCAGCTACGGTGGGCAGAGCTGTTATGCGTGCAGTGAAAGGACACAGAGGTGGCAGGGTTACCTGACCTGATTTGAAACTTGTGCATAAAGATATACAAAGATGCTAACACAGGTGACCTCCAGTGATGAGAGTAACCCCTATCTGCAGTCTTCCATGGGTAAAATTAGCACCTGTGCAAATCCTCCCAACCTTTGGTGCCCCATCTTCCTGAGCTGTCAGTCAATGTTACATGCTGTCAACGGTTTCACTTACAGTTAGCATTTCAATGGATCATTGGTAACCTGAGAACATAACCAGGATACAGGGAACATAGAAAGAGACTACAGATTCATCATAAAACATGCATATGGTGTCCTGACACCTGAGAGTGCGCTCAGCCTTTTCCTTTTACATTATTCTGACCCTCTAGTGTTATACAGCATGTTTAATATATTTCTAGTACTAAAACATGTAAAAACATAAAACAGTATATTTTTTAAAGTCAAGCATTAGTTTATGCAACCATAGGGGTTTGATAAAGTTCAAATAAGCATATAACATAAAGGCAATAATATTGGGTAGTTGACATGGTATAAATGTTTTATTTGTTGATCTTTTCCTGCTGGCATTTATAGGACTGCATATTTCAAAGGTCATCTCTTTAGCTGTAACTTAATCATGGCCATGAAAGGATGGCACATTTTATGTAAAGGCTTCGGTCTCACAGCTAAACATAAAAGGGGAGCTATTATACTCATTTCCAGCTCTATATTTTTATTCTGGGACTCCACTACAGTAGTGTTGCATGATTCACAATTCAAGCAAGTCCTTATTTACCTTATGCTGCCCTTATGCAGCCACTCAGTTCAGCCTCCGTCTCTAACAGACAGTCTTAGCTCCGGCCTCTTCAAAACTCTCCTCCTGATGAGCCCACACTGCTCTGATTAGTCAGGTTCCTGGAAGCCTGCTGAGGAGCATCTGTATCAGTCGTGATAAGTTACTGCTGATGATAACACAGCATTTCTTAATTTACTGCTTCATAATAAAAGCTGTTTAATGACTTGAGAATAGGAGACTTTTAATTTGAATAATTTGCTGGAGAAAAAAAGGGGAAAACCGAGTGTTTAGAGCACAGCGTTCTGAAGCCAGCTGCTTTTTGTTCACAGAGATTACTTCAACTTATTTGGTCACATTTAACATCTGACATTGTGACATTATATGTATAATATCTATGTATTACAAAACTGTAAAATAAGGAAAAGCATAATCGGCCCCCTTTAACCCCACTTTGGCGACCCATCTGAAGTCAGATGGGTCGCCGCATTGAAACTTACAGAGATTAATCAAATCTTACTTAGACTACACACTTCACAAAGAATTATTTATCTAAAAAATACTTCACTTTTTCACTTGAAGAGTTGTCATATTTTCCCAGGACTTTAATTTGATCTGGTCATGTATTGATAAAAGTGGTGATTTAACAAGCTATTACAGTTCTCAGGACAATAAACATATGTAGTAATGCATCGCATATGCTAGTTAGTTCTCTTCCAAAAGCTTTTGCTGATCATACAATTCAAGTTGGAGGACCTTACTTACCCCCCCCCCCCCCCCCCCCCCCCCCGTTTTGAATATTACACAATACACTTTTTGAGACGGCCGTCTTGGAGAGCATTAAATCCAATCTTTGATTCATTAAGTGGAGGCAGATGCCTACTGCAGGGTTTCACATCAACTTTACTACCAGAGGAGAGGAAAGCAGGAACAAACCGTGCGATGAAAATAAAAAAGCTTACAAACAAACAAAAACAATAAATTCCACACTATCAAATAAATACAAAAAAAAAAAAAAATTGGATTCAGCTGCTGTTTAAGTATCACCAAAAAGGCATTCATTAAATGGAGGAATGCTTTTGGAAGACCACAGTGAGTCATTTTTGTCAAAAAAAGGGAAAAATACCCTGGCAACACCCCTTGTGTAGAGGAACATCAACATGGCATACAGGTCCTGTTGTGACATATTTTTAATACCTTTTTTTTTAATATATTGACAACATTTGAACATGTGCAGCTAAAGGTAATGGACATGACACACACTGACTGGTGTCCTCTGCTGCTGTTGTCCAACTGTGTGGATCCATTTAGCATGTGGCAGAAATGGTCATAATACTTGTGGCCAGAACATGATGACTTTTTGAAAGCTCTCCTTGACAAGACACACTGTGTTTCTTCCCCGTCTGGACACAAGCTGCTTCTCGTTGGCCATGTGGCTATAGGAGCGGTGAACTGTAGGCATGCTGACAGAAGCTACATTTTTGCCACTCAACATGAAATGGGTGGATTAAAGGTCAGACAAAATTCCTCAGCCTACATTTACTGATGATTGAGTCAACTTCAGTTAAGCCATTTCTTACTTCATGAAGTCTTTAAATTTCTCCGATAGCAGTTATTGTAAAGACTGGACACATAATCCTGCAATAGTTACAGTTTATATTTTAAAGGTGGTTCACAAAAATAACAAAAAAACGTTTTCTCATTTACCTCAAGTAGTTTCTAGTCATGCATATAGTTTTGGTTTAATGAGCTCATGTTTTGAGATATCTATCTCAGAGATTTTGCCATCAAAGTACAATGGATTGTTTTTTGTGGTGCTCACAACACTGAAAATGTGTCCTTGTTAAGACCATGTTATAAACCCTGTTATAAAGAGAGCAATGATTATTTCCTTTTCATTTCAAAATTTTCACTAAATGAAACACTACACACACACAGGGCAAATTGTGACTCTGCTGAAATGCAGACTCTCATTGTTTCCACATTATTGGCCTGCTATAAGATCGTTTCAGCCAATCATAAAAAGCAATGCCACACATGGCAGCAATTACATGGAATTATAACACCAATAGTGGATTACTTTAGCAAAGTCCATAAAAACAATACTCAGATATTGGCACTTCAGGGACATTTTGTGTAGTCATTCTTGTGAAAGAGGCGTCCGGGAGGCATCCTAACTAGGTGGCTCGGGCATCTAGTTAGGATGCCTCCCGGACGCCTCCCGGGTGAGGTGTTCAGGGCACGACCCACCGGTAGGAGACCCCGGGGAAGACCCAGGACACGCTGGAGAGACTATGTCTCTCGGCTGGCCTGGGAACGCCTCGGGATCCCCGGGGAAGAGCTGGACGAAGTGGCTGGGGAGAGGGAAGTCTGGGTTTCCCTGCTTAGGCTGCTGCCCCCACGACCCGACCCCATATAAGCGGAAAGAAGATGGATGGATGGATTCTTGTGAAAACTCTTCAGTGTTCTTTGGACTACCCAGAATAATCAGAACATTATGTCTGACATGACCCCAGGCAGACATGGCGATTTTGGTCAGCTGGTCCACCACTTTTTTCCAGATTGAAATATTTCAACAACTTATGCATTGCAATGCTATTTGGGACAAACATTCATGATCCCCAGTGGACGAATCCTGATGGACCACCTACAGGTCAAAGTTTTTACTTATCTTGTGAAATGTTTCAGTATCTATTGGATGGAGTGGCACAAACGGTCCTGATTCCCATGCAATAAATCCCATTGACTTTGGTGACTTTTCCTGTAGCACCACAAATTGACATTTGTTTTTTAGTGAAATGTCTCAACAACTATTGCAGGGATTTTCATGTAATTTGGTGCACACATTTATCTTCCCCTCAGGAATAATTGTAATTATGAGCAAATACCTCCAAAACTATACTTTTGTGTTTAGAGCCATTAACTAATTTTATGCTAACACGCTAAACTGAACTGCTGAACACAGTACATATTATACCTGAAACATCTGCTTCTAAGCATTGTCATTGTGATCCTATTAGCATACTGACATTAGCATTTAGTAGAGCCTGACAGAGCCATAAGAATGGTTGTAAACTCTTTCTTTTGTTTAATGTAATTTCTCAATGCTGTGAGCACCACAAACAAACATTCATTCACCTCCACTGTATTGGCATGGCAGCAGATAGCTTTTTTTGTGATATGGGTGAACCAATGGCAACCTTAATCTTGTTGTTAAGGTTTGCATTAGACATCCAACGTTCACCTCACACTTTCAGAAAATCACAAATCGTAGGCTCTTTAGAAAGCTGCTCTTTCTGCTTAGTGTGTGAATTAGAATATTTTTGCTCTACCCTTTTCCGTCCTCATTAATAGACTGGTGTTGCTGTTCCATTTACTTTGGCTACATTAATGTTGCATGTGGCCTGTCAGTAAGAACAGACTGTGACTTGACACAGCTATTTTACAACCAAAATAAAGTAGACATGTGAAGGAATGCATGTGCCAACTTGGGCTGAAACTAAATAATGTGTTTACGGAAAGGTTGAGAACTTCAGAGTCTGCAGCTCATCCTATATATTATTTTCCAGTAATGTCATGCTCAAACAAAAGCTCTACCAGCGCAGTAAACCTCCCTGCTCACAGACATGTCAACAGTATCAGGGAAATGGACATTTTTACTTCCCATACATTTGCAGCCAGTATAATGATTACAACCAGTGACCAGTTGGTCATAAGCCCACTTCTCAAACCATGAGGCCCAAATGGGATGCTGTGTGATTTAAAAGGATATGCCATAGGACAACCTGCAACTGCAATCACTGAGACTAGATTCTCAGCTGACTGGATTTGTTGACTGTGTTACCCTCAGGCCACAATTACACAATGCTCCATGAGCACCACGTGGGAGCTGTTAGCTTTCCATCTCTGTACCCCTTTGTGATTTAGTGTGTTTCTAATTGACCTGAAAAAAATGATGAAATAAAGTATTCAGTAAGTCATCTGATATGATAACTGTATACCTTTGCAGCTGTGATGAGTTGTAATACTTGACTCAAGTAAACAAAAAAAACAATGATCCACAAAAATCCATTTAGTCAGCAATGTGAATACAATCTGGTATGAATTATCTCCTTGGAAGAGGTACTCCAATATTTTGTCAGGAAAAATAGCTGAATAGAAATGTGTGAACTCCTGTAGATTATAACACTTTGACAGCTGACTGATACACATCTCAATATTTTATGGTTTTATACTTGTTTTCTAGAATAACTGTTGCACTCTGTTCTTAGCCTCATACGACCTTTCATTTAGCTGTTGATGACAGAAATTACTGACAGACACTAGCTGTGGTTTGTAACGACAGAAGCAAAACACTGACTTTAATTAATGTCCTATGGTTAAGTGTGATGGGAGAAGAACTAGCAATGTGTATCTATGGGCAAACTGTTATGTAGTAAAAAATCTTCTGGATGATTGAAAACAACCTGATCTCAGAGAAATACGTGACAGGGTATTTCTGAGAGATCCCTATTTCATACGATTTTTTCCAGGGTCCCCCATCTGATAATATTTCTGCTTTTTATATCAGAAAGTGGAAGTGCATGAGCAACATACTCATACATTCTGTCATTGTATAACTAACGGGTGGAATTATGGGGAAAATAAATTGTTACCCTTTTTGGTGGACCCTTGGGAGTCTAAGGAACTGCTCTAAGCAACAGTATTTGTTAGCTGACAAAAACAAAACACTAATATAATGGTATAAACTGGTTATGTTGTACCTCAGTTAAGCTAACAGGGCTAACCGCATTGACAGTTACAAGATAGAAATTAAACCATTACCTTGTTTATATGCAATGTTAACCTTTGCTGTTGAAGAACATCAGCTTACCAAAACGCAATGGCCATACTAATTTTGTTTTTCAGTGAGTTTAACCCCAGAGGAGGAGTCACAGCCACAGGGCCGAGCTCTAACATTTAATGAGTTAAGTCTGTGGGGAAATCATTGTATTTGTAACTCACTGTAACAAATGCACACACCAACCACAGCCAAATGCAGCAGGACTGAGATATGTCCTTTTACGATGCGTTTCCACTGTAGAGATGTAAAGGCTCAAACAATGTTTATACCTCAAAATGACATACATACACACATCTCTTTTGGTTTGGTTTAAATTGTTGGGGGAAAAATGTGCTTTTCATCAGTATTTTGCGGTAAAGTAATTTCTTCTTGTCATTCCCATTGTAAAGCTGCCAGTCCTTATATGACCTCCAACACCACATACAGTATGTTATTGCTATTGGTGGCTTTCTAATATGTAAGTGGGAGAGGACTTCATATTCAGGCTGACATCTCAGATCATTTTATGTTCATAGCTGTTTAATCATGTACTGTTTTTGATACTATGCGTTAGTTTATTTCTCATTGGGAAACACATTAAAACAAAAAGCTAATTTGGATTATGAAATAAAATGAATATCCAGACTGACATCAGTATATTATTAGAGCACAAAGAATCAATAGACATGTTCATGCTCCTCTATAAGTATCAATAATCGTATTAAAACATAAAAACAATTATTGAAGTTTCAAGCCAAGCAATAATAAAACACTGATGGAAGTTTGTTTACAAGTTCCAATGCATTACAATGAAATCCATTAAGTGTTATAAATCTTGCATATTAGAGTCCTTTTCTGATGTTTCTTTGAATAATGACAATGTAGATGTTCCAAAGAGATGGTCCTCTGTATTTCAATGTATATAGATTCAGGGAAGTCTGACAATATGGAAGATGAAAGTCCCTAGAGTGTCTGAGTGAATGTCTGAGGTGTTAAATTAAAAGATGACCATGTGCTTTAAATTGTCTTTTTCTCCAAATTCTTTTGGCAGTGTGAAATGGGAATGCTATCCAAAACGCCAAGAACTGATCTCCAAATATGGCTGACTGCTAGAAATTTGTAAGGGGGGAAAAACATCTAAAAAAAAAATAAAAAAAACCAGTAGAGTAGATGAACATGTTTGTAGAGTAACAGAAGCTCAAGTTGATCCCAGCCTTTACATCCTTACACCCAATGTGGTCATGACAATCAGGCTAGTCCTTTTTACCCTATTCAGCTTTTTTTGTTTTTTGTTTTCTTAAATTGAGAGCAGGCAGGACATCTGAGAAATGCACAGAAGAAAAAAAGTATTCAGTTTGGTGATCGGCTCTTTTCCTGGAGGTGCTCCCATCTGTTGTGATGAGCCAGAATCCCATCTGGGTTTGATTCCCTCTCACACTGTGTTACTTAACTGAAAATAATTGTTTCCCAGAGACCTGAGGGCTTCACTCAAAGTGCCTACAAATGACAAAAAAAGTATTACAGTAATTTGCATCAGATGTAGTGTAATTATAAAACCTTCTTATAAAATATGTTTATTTGTCCTTCGACTAATTAACACTTAATTTGGAAACCAATGACGGAATAATAGATGATCAGTGTGCAGTTAGGTTGTTTAGTATGTTTATATCTTAATGTCGACCTACTTTCAAAGCAATTTTAGGTGTTTAAATGTCATTTACTTCGTTATGCGCTCGGGTTTTGGAGTCTATTAGGTTTGAGGGTGCCAAAAACAGCTGCATTGAATAAAACAGCTGATAGATATTTTGACAGAAATGTCTTTCATGGCTGCACAGTTGTATGTTGAGAGAAGAAGAGGATTTAACTGTGTTCTAGATGTTTTGGAGTTTGTATTGTGGACATAGTTCTTGCAGAAAATGACTTGAATACATTTGTGTGGATGCAAAAGGTCAGTATGTTTCACACAACTTGGCTAACTCTGAAAAGATTTGATGTCTTTCCTGCATTCCTGGAGTGTTCAAACTGACTTTATTGAGCCATTATGTTGCAAAGTAACTTCTGACATTTATGGAAAATGTCTGAAGGGAAGATGTAAATGAGATTTCATCTTTTAAAAAAACTCAGTGAAACCTGGAGCTAGGTGACAATATCATGGCACTGTGGATAGAGAAACTGCTCAGATAATGATATTATTAAATATAGTTTGTTTGATTTTATGCTTTGTATGTTTACTGTGAATTTCTTTACTCGTCCTTAACTTGGAAGGAATGCAGCAGGAAACATGAATTCTGGTGCAAAACAGCACCTTTGAGTTTGGAAATTCTTTCAGTCTTTTCAGCATACTTTTATTATCAACCAAAGATCAGCAGCTGCAATAAAATGCTCCCACATGTAGTTATTTCTACAATATATTGGATAATGACACTCACAAAATAAATACAAATTACTTTGCAGTTTTTCTGAAAAGCAACTGCTCTTTCAGTCAGCTTTGGCAGTTACATTTTTGTCAAAGCTGTGGCCTGTTAAAGCCCGTTTAGCTTATCATGCTGTTTTCATTATGGGCTGCTTAGCATCAGATAATCTATTGATTATATGTGACAGCTTTACTCACACTGGCCTCTGTGTGTGGGCCTTTTGTCATTCATATGAAGGGAACAACGCAATACATTTCTCAATATGCTGATGACAATTTGTTGTATTCATTTAATTGTGGTAAAAATGTTGGTGGTCTTCTTTGGGTGTAAAATTTCCCTGACTAAGTCAATTGTCTATGGCTGTTAGAATACCTGTCCAAAGGTTAATTCAACCATCTATCTCTCCAGTATAAATGATAGTTCTTAAAGTGCCAGCAGCTAAAAACACATTGTTAATGGGCGGTAGTGTGCTCGCATTGGTATCACATGCATGGGTAATGTTTTTTATGTTGAATAAACTGCTGCAATGGTGAAAAGTTAAAGACACTGAATTCTTGGTCCCTTGCCATGGATTTTGTCAAGAATTATATGTATATTGTAGTCTTGCTTATATACTTAAGTCAAGTATCTACTGTTCAGTATGACTGAATGTCCAGTATGCACTGTACTGTTTTTGCCCACTGTTACCACTATTATAATTAGTAATATTTCTATTATTATTGTTGTTATTTGTATTATTGTTGTTGCTGTGTTTCTCCATGTCTCTATCTTCTCTCTTTCTCTCTCAACACAACTGGCCAAGGCACTTGGCTGCCTAACTTACTGGAGCTGCCTGCTTCTGCTTGAGGTTTCTTCCCATTAAAAGGGACTTTTTTCATTGCCGCTGTCACCAAGTGCTTCTTCATTGGGGAATAGTGGGTCTGTGTAAATGAAAGAGTATGGCTTAGACCTGCTTTATGTGAAGAGTACCATGAGATTACTTCTGTTTTGACTTGGCACTATATAAATAAAAATGACTTGACTTGTACAAGTGTTTATAATGTATGTGAGTTTTCTATCCAACCACATATATATAGCAAGCATTTGTATGCCAGATGTGTGCTCTGCAAGAGGAATATAGAATTGTTTACTTTTGAAACACATGGTAATTAGTTTGAAACACCTGAATGGCAATCCAACTTGTGACTTGTTGATGAGTCAGCCCACCTGTTTTTTCTCATGAGGTTAGTTTAGTCAGGGAAATATGTTTCTGTTTCTGTGTCTCCCACATTGAAATATTTTGTCTATGAGTTCAGGAATTGTCTAGGGAGAAATTAAAAAAAAACTGTAGTGACAGAGGAAAGGTGGGGAAAATAAGGTCAAAGTGAATATTATGAATTTATTCTTTTACTCTTACTTTGATGAGGGAAACATTTCCAGTCCCTTCTACTTCTGAAAGTAAATAGCTCTGCCAAGAAATAATGAGGCCCCATCAACTTCAAAATAAACACAATTTAGTTTCTTGTCTTGCGCCTTGGTAGCTCTACAATGAAACTTCAATTCAATTCATATTGCATTCAACTCAAAACTACCCAACAAGCTCAGCTGCTGTTTTGGATGGCAGAAAAATGCTTTCCTTCTTGCTTCCTCCTTTTTTCTGACATTTCTGTGATTGCAAAAAAAGAGTGATCTCATTTTATACCCATTCAGACTTGTGCCAGGGGAAAATGGTTTGGTTTGAATAGAACCACTGTTCTGCTCTGTTCTGTCCTGCTTGACGTCTTTACAGGGCTCAGGGATGCTGGATCCAGAGCTACTTTTGTGGCTTATGGTTCAGTTCCAAAGTTCAGTTAAGCGGTATTTCCCCTTTCCCCTTCTCTGTCTGATCTGTGCTGCAGACACATTCAGTGTGTATGTACCCTCTCTTTACACATAATGCAAAGATCAGTCACACTGTCACACATGTTCCTCCACTCATGCTGATACACACAACATCTCCGAGCTCACAAACACGTTTTTTCTTTATATGTTTTTTTTTTTTAAACACAAGCGGATTCACAGTTTCCTACTTCAGCTGAGAGGAGAGACTGTTGAGGGGCAGAGTTAGACAGGGCAAGCAGTCATTACACCCAAGGCTTTAGAGCTCAGAAAGTTTTTGGCTTTCAGGAATAGCAATGGTGACATACTACACCTTTGTAAACTTGTAAGGCACTCTGAAATTGTTCCTCTCATAAACAACCTAAAGCTTTGCATGATGAAATCATATCAGGTTCATTGGAAGGGCATGAACTTCCCCTCCTCTTAAATCGTCTGCACCTATTAATTGCTTCAAAGCAACAACACCAACTGTTGCTCAACTCTGCATAGGCACCATAAACAAAGCATTTGTGCTGTACTTCTATATCAAAAGCTATGAAATCTTTGAATTTTATTATATTATGTAATTATGTTTGTGAAATTGAATTTGGCTTAGAGCAGCCAAATCATATAACAACTATCTACTCCATGCAACTTAGCCATACTAGTATTTTTGAAGATTCTGGTAAAGAAAGAGTCAAATTGACATGACTGTGGCTGTCCTCCAGTTCTGAAACGGTTTCTCCCTGAGTCCTAATGAAACCTAAGATGTTGCACAAGTTGAACATCTCCTCTGCATCTATACAAGCATTATGCGTGACTTTGGGAAATTTGGTTTTATGGTCATTGTGTGCAAAGATGCTTGGCTTTGCAGGGGAATGCTATAATAAGGAGGTACCCTGGCACTGGATCTCTATATGTGAATTTTCATCCAAATGTTCTCAGTGATTTAAAAAAAAAAAAAATCCTTCCCCGTCTCTTGCGGCCTACTGAGATCGTCTCTTCTACAGAACGTTGATTTAGTGCCTTTTTCACACCAGATGAAGAACATATGTAGAGGACTTTTGGTCCTGCCTTCATCTTTCCATGTCTCTTTTTTTGTGGAAAAGGGGGAAAAAAGAGGACAATTCTCTTTTGTGCAACAACTTCATCCATTTTAACAAGGAATAAATAAACATCAATAAAGTTATTTGGACTGCTTCCTAACAAATGCTGCAGGGTTCCAAATAAAATGTCTGGCTCAAATACTTGACAAAGCTCGTCTGACTTTGATGCATGATGCCAAACGAGTGTGTCACTTGATAATGATTTGCTTTACACAAAATAATCATATCTCTGTATTTTTATCTCTTCAATGAACCCAAACTAAGAAAAGGCTAGAAGCTCACATAACCTATAATTAGCCTCCTCCTGTACTGTAAGCCATTTGTTGCTGGTTTTTTAAGGAGAATCAAATGCACATGGGAACACACTGTGCTCTTTCTCATAATCTACCGCAATGTGCATCATCAACACAAAAAGTGTTGACAAACAGTCTGCACGCTGAATTGCTCCCTTTAATTATTCTAAGGCAAAACGCCATTTTTAACACAACATCTGATATTCTGTCAAGCTACTCTTGCTGAATCAACCTCTGTCTGGAGTGTTACCCACGCAGTGCCAAAAACTATTATGAGTATGTATGTGTGTAGGGTGTATACGTGTGTTCTACAAATACCTTTTTTTTTGGCTCACTGTAACCTATCTTGGCTGTACCTACTGTTTTTGGATCTGAGTTATGCAAGTTCATGAATTAAATCAAGTCCAAAGCAATTTTAAATAACCAGGACCAGCTTACTCTCCTCCATGCCAACCCCACGGCTTTATTGATGCCAACAGTCTGCAACTGTTTCCTTGTTTGGCAATATCAGTGGGAGAACAAAACTTGTGCAGTGCTCTTTAAACCCAAGATGTCTGGAGCCACATAATCTGACTACGCAAAATGCAACCTGACACTTCTTTACTACACAAAACATTGTCTGATGGCTTATGTAGCTGTGGTGATGCAGGAGAGATGAAAATAGATGACTCTGGGTCAGAACCCCGCTGTGGGGCAACTTGTGATGTTGCTATGTGAAAAAACCAGGCCTCTGCCAGTTTACTCTTAAAATGTAAAACAAGGGTGCAGAAACTGATCTTGTGGCCCCAGTAACTATCAGCCTGGTTGGTATCCAGCAGGCAGCTGCTGTTTATTTTTTAATTAGTGCTGGTGTACAAGGATGGAGGAGAAAAAAGGTCCTCATGTTTCACTCAGAATGAGCTTTGTCTGATACTCTAATTCTTCAGGCAATAAATGGATAATAAATGAATTTAAAAAAAATCTCTACACCAGTGGTCTTAGTGAAGAGCACCTGCAGCTGGAATAGTGGAAGATATATGGGAGCCTATGTTTCACGCATATCTTTATGAGCAGCACCATGTGGTTATAGTAAATTTCGTTATTGTGTCCATCTGTCCTGAATGTTCACAATACACAATATCGGTGTTGTAATCTCAGTGTTGTTCCTCAGTTCACCGTTGTTTTAAGTTAAGGCTTCAAACAGCGCATCTTATCTGGATTTCCTCCTTTTTTCATTCCTAAACCCCAGGAAATGCTGCAAGTGAATCTACAGGATGAGGGTTCATAGGGTATAGGGAATGCACTTTGCATTTGTTTTACATCTGAGGTATACAAACACAATGATATTTAACAAACCATTTCCCCCTTTTCTGTCCTCCTAAATAATCCCATAACTGATTAAGTGTGATTTAGTCAGTGGCAGACATCTCCACAATCCATCAATTATCTCCAGTCATCTTCAACGAGACAAACTTGAAGAAAAAGGCCTGGCCACGTCACATCCAGCAGCCTCAGCGCTACACCAAAGACCCAGACGGTTAACACTGCTGGCGAGCACACTTCCTCTCACATGTGAGGAGGAAAGAGCAGGAAACTGAAAAAAGGGGGATGAGCACAATGATGCAAAAAAAGAGGGTACTTTCCACTTCTCAGAGTGAGAACCATCTGTGCCCGAAGTTAGTCAGGACAATGACTGGTTTCTTTATAGATCGGTGGAGCAAAAGTGAAATAATTCTTTCATAGATTGCATGGGCATCACTGATGAAAGTTACTGTCTATATCATGATAGCATCTTAATATTCACGATTAGAGGATAGGTAAGTGTTTGTGAGCAATGTGCATATGAACAGGATCAGACTTGCCCTACTACATTCAATGACTGTGTTCATTCTGTTAAAGGGGACACAGCTGGTAACGGTTTCCTGTGTTTTGCAAAAGGCTTAGTTTGGAGAGTGAAGGAAAATATCAATAAACTCCATCTTTCACTGAGCTCCTTCATCTTTTCCTCCAGTACAGATTATAAAACCAATCATAGAGAGGCAAATTAACGTGTAGAGCAAGACAACAATGAAGATTACTGATAATTTAACTTTTTGAACTACTGTTTATGTACTTTGACTTCTGTTTGTCTCATTTTCATATTTAATTCCAAATCACTTGATAATGGTGAATAGAAGTGAAATTAGAGCTAAATTATGATATTATAAATTCATATTATGACAATAATAATCAAGTAAAAAGCACTCACTGAAAGCATCCCAAGACATGTATTTGATCAGTTATGGTGGAGAAATTCTTGGAACCTTGTTATGAACATGACATTTTATTTATCTGGAACTGTTTTATCTTTGTGAGAAAGAGACAGACTGATGAAAAGCCAGCAGTCAAACCATATTAACATCAAGGAAGAAAAATGCTCACAAATATTTGAGTTGTATTACCTCAATAAACTATGCTTTGTTCATCATCATTCTAAACTCTAATGCAGGTGTTAAACATGACTCCCCGCCAAAACATCACTGAATGTTCATCTGGTGTTTTATGGCAGTTTATGCAAATCTTTTTCATGTTTTTCGGTCTCTTTTTCACAAACACTCACATCACTTCTTCGAAACGGAGTCAGACTTTGGTGTGAAACAGAAAACAGAAACAGATATCACCCTCTTTTTTCGTACTTTTTCATCCCCAGTGCTTTCACCGTGACAGCGTTGACAGCTCAGGGCCACTGTCAACGTGTGGACGCTAGTTTCAGCCCCCTCACCCCCACCCCCTTCTCTCTAGTCGCTCTCTACTCTCCAGGGTCGCAGCGCGGCTGTTCTCATGTGTCATGCAAACACACTTGCTTGCTACATCTTTCTCACACACACAAAAAAAAAAACTGCGTATGTGCACATACACAGAGACACACGTGCAAACAGAACTGTTGGGAATGCAAACACAAATTCACACATTCATTCAAGTTTGTTTCTCGATCTTTATTACACACGCACACAAAACCTCACAGACACACACACACACACACACACACACACACACACATCACCTTATTAATCCCTTGCCAATAAACAAATGCAATCTTAACATGGCAATCCCCTCCATGTGGTTCTCTGGAGCAAGATGAATAAAGAACAGTGATTAAGAGTCTTAGCAACATTAACTGAATGGATCAAAACTTCCAAAAAGAGTAACTATTTTCAAACAATATTTTATGTTGTTGTTATGGGGGTAATCATTTTTGTAGAGTAGAAAAAATATTAGAAAACACAGCTTAATTCCAAAGCTATTTAAAATTGACAAAATTTCCCCACATTAAATCAGACAGGCATAAATTCCCAATGGAGAAAAATGAGTCAGCATGGCTTCATCTGATTACTGCTGCGGTTATGATATTCCACAGTGTCACAGCAACCAAGACACAGCATATTAGTGGAGTGAGGATATACTTTAGAGACACCAGACACTACAGGTGGTGTCAGCCCAGTAGTGAGAGGATTTATCTATAGGGGTTCTACCTCTCTGAGCCAATACAAACATAGGCCAGTACCAGGAAGGGATCCACTTTCTGCGTTACACATATTTGGCTCCTTCTGTTACCCCTTATGAGCCCCCGTTTTAGGGTTTCTCTTCCAAATGGAACAAAAAGAAAACTGAGCAATTCAAAGGCCCTTACTGTAGTTGGCAGTGAGCATGCAACTGGGATTAATTCTCAGTTATCCCATGAACTGAAAATAACCAAGCCTGCAAGCTGGCAAAATTGAAGCTGCTTGTCCTCTGTGCTGATTGGTGGCGATGCTATGAAACTGTCAGCTCCAAGATGAAGAGATAACACCGGACAACACCGATTTGAAATTTAGCCTGTGACACTGTCTAAATGTGAATCCTCTGGGGTGTAGACTGTGATACCGCTTTCTAGACTGAAGGGATGGCAATGTTGGTTGTTTGGTCACTTAGTCTCCATGACTATTGTGTTGACTGCCGTAAAACTTACAAAATTACATAGTTCCTTGATGATGAACCCCACAAATGTTAGTGATTCATTGACTTTTCCTGTAGAGCTCCCAAGAGCTTGACATTTTTGGTTTTGAGTGTGTCTCAGCAAGTATAAAATAGATTGACATTCATGTTTCCTCAGGATAAATTAGTGATACCTTAACTTTTTACATACTGCCATCATCAAGCCAAAATTTAAACTGGTCTTGTTGTAGCCTACTCTGATGATGAAAAATACCCGCAAAACTTCAGACATTCCCATTAATTTCAACTACACTTTGTGTTCATTGCAAGTTTAGCACTGTTGGCAAATGCTGGCATGTTAACGTGCTAAAACAATCTTAAACCTGCATTAATTTATTTATTTTTGTCCAGTTTGGGGCAGAGGAAACATGTTGTAAACACGACACTGACATATCATAACCTTTTGATTTGACATGTTGATTTTCTTAACTTTGTTTTTAGTCTCTATCAACTCCTGAGGTCTTTTTAGCTGCTCTATGTTCACCTGTTAGTTGCTAACTGTTTGTCATTTGGTGCTGAGCATGTAATGTACAGTTGGGGTTTTTTCTCTTTAAAAACATTTGCCTGCTTGGCCAAAAACGATGCTATGAGAGCAGCAAGAGTGAACCAAAATAGTAAAGTTGCGGACAACCAGTTAAAAAATAAATTGAAACTATAACGCTCTATAAAGCTGAGGGCGGATGCAGTCAGGTACACTGTCGATACAGTGTTATTAAAAAATATTGATTATAGTTGCTTTGAACTATGATGGTGAACATACCTGCTAAACATCAGCATGTTAGCATTGGTATTGTGAGCATAATTTCATTGGTATTTAACTCTGTGCACTATTAAGAACAGCCTTGTCCAGCAGCATGACTTTAATCTGGTTTCTATGTGTGTATTTGGGAACATGATCTGCAAGGAAACTTCTTGTTTAGTCTTAAATTTTGGACATTTTCACCTCCTCAATATGTCTGCAGGCAATATCGTGCCTTGTTATCTTTTCCGTTCTTTCTCCATTACTAACCCCTGGTAATTTTTAACATAGTTTGATCATGGCTGGCAATTAAGCAGCGAGTAGTACATCAATCTTTGTGGTTTATAATTGGATCACAATGTATTTATCTTGGTGCAGATCCAATGCAATAAAAACAATGTTTGATGGCGACACAGTTATTCAGCTCTCCATTTTGTTAATAGCAGTTAGCAAAGGAATTTCAATGCCAGTATACCACCAAGCAGATGCACCCATAAAACAAATGCCTACTTGTCCAATAAATCTGTTTCCACTTTCTCTGAGCGTGCTTTAATTCGCATGTACCTAAAAGAAACACTGAACAGTCTCCACTCATTGTTGTGTGAATGCTGAGTGCTCCTCTAAGGTCAGACTCCTGAAATACTTGAGGTTTGGTGGAACATCATACACTCAAGAGGGACTTCATCAAAGAGCAGCCTAATGCATCAGGTTGTGACGAAGATCTAGCAGCTGCCTATTTAGACTCAGCTGCTTTTCTTTCCCCAGTGACCACCAATGATGGGATGTGAGGCCTTGGACTCTCTCTCTCTCTCTCTCTGCAACCTCAGAGGGCAGCTCCCTGGTATCGGGGCCCTGTAGGGGTCTGAGTTGGGTCGCTTTAAAATCTTTCCATCTCCCGTCGGAATAGCTGAGAGGTTGCCCTACTCTGACAGCTCCGAACGGGATCAAGAAACAGGCCTGCTGTGAGTGCCAGCCGTTCCGTGGCCTTTCATTAATGTACTGCCATCTGAGAGCAGCTGTGTGAAGAGAACCTGTTGCTGAGCAGATAAAGACAGTTCCATGTGAGACGGGGGAGGGGTGTGACCGTAAACACTGAGCAGTGGTTGGGCTCACGGGCTTTGATGGTTGTGATGTACGCATAGCTGCAGCAGTGGTGGTCTTATCTGGAGTGGGACTCCGTGTCGTGACCCAGTGCTGACCCCCCTATCTTGTTAAAAGTGGCGCTTCAGCCGGCTCACTTGCATTCTGAAATATTTGCAAGATTCCCTACCGTCCTCAACTGCAGAGATTTACGACTGAAACAACAGCGAGCGCGTGTCCAGAAGCAGGCCGGCTGCATACTCTGCACGGACTCGCTTTAACACAAAGGGCCGACAACATTCCCATAAACCGTGACAGGATGCGTTTAGTTATTTTCTTTAATGTGAACTTCAACAAGAAGTTATTCATCCTCACTGAGAAGGAGAGAGTAAGAATAGAGTCCGGATGGTAACACCTCCATTGCACCCATGAGGCTAAAGAGATAATACACCCGTCAGTCAAGTGACACAAACACAGGAGGCACTGTGAAGGCAGGCTATTCCAGGACTATCAAGCTGCCTCTAACCTTAACTGAGAGAAAGCACCTTTAACTCATTAAACGTTAATGGCTGTTGGATCACCCTCCTCGTCCACTAATTCTGCCCTTTTATTCTTTATTTTTCCACCCCTCGTTCTCTGTGAATTTATTCAGAATCTTGGCACAACTCTGTGCGCCTGTAACTGTGCACTGCCTCGCTGACACCTCCCTAAAAATAGTGCCCACTAATCCTCAAGTCCCCTCTGAGAAGTACTACACATTACCAGGGATTTACTAGCAAATCAACTGCCTCCAAAAACCAGAGAGATTATGAATTTCAAAATGAATCTATGCCCTTTTCGTTTTTTTTATGATGGCTATTTAGATTTGTGTGTAAACTATTTTTATGTTGACACAGTATTCTATCAAACTTGAAAGCAGGCATGAATCCAGAGAAATGTAATACGCTGTCTGTCACCTCCGTGCTGCAGTGCTGCACCCTCTGGTGGGGTTGCTGAATACAGCTTTTAACAGCAGACTGCTGAGGACAACTGCAGTAGCAACATATTCAACCAATGAGATCATGCCATGAAAAAGCAGCTCACACTTATGCACCGGCAGGGGTTTGAATCTTGCTCAGGGAAGTTTGGAAAGCCATAGCTGTTGCAAATTGAACCTGTGAGCGATATGTTGTGATGTGTTTGTAAATCTCTTAGTCATATTAGTACCCCATTAGTTCACAAGTCAAAGAACTGGAAGATGTTTGGTGTTCCAATCAGCTGCTCAGCATTTGGCGGATTGAGGGATAATATGTAGGACTAGTGGTGTTGTAGGATTAACACTGTTTCCAATGAAAACTGCCATGTTTCATTATGTCAGTAGCTTCAAAGAATACACTTTTCACTTACTTTATATCTCAGTAATATATTTCAGCCTTTTTCATGTTTCTGTTTCACTTTGATAAAAAAAAAAAAAATCCTGCTGCATGGTTGTCAAATCTGATGTACAGTAGCCCACTGAGAGGTTGGAGGCAAGTTAAGCTGTAGTCTTTCACTCTCTGGCGTCCACTACAGTCATATTTCATAAGTAGCTATAAGTAATTTAAATCACATAAATTCTACATGATGATCATTGCGGCATGTCGTAGTGTCTGGTAGAAGGCGACATAAATCGTGTTCGCAATGCACTTCAGCTGCCTCGAGGGCTGGAAACACAGTGAGCAAGTGCCAGGCCTCCCACTGGCCACTAGATTATAGTAAATAGGGGGGCAGCAGATACTTTAGAGTGGCATGCACCCCCTGCAGGGATTTTGTAAAAGGAGACCCAAACTCCTTATGGACAGCTGAGCCAAATTGCATGCCTTGTACATCAACAACGAGCCTTTGTTACCATCTCCAAATCTGTTTTCCTGTGGTGTGGCATGCACTGTCTTTCTCTACATTCAGTGAGAACAGATATTTCCCCTTGACAGTCATTGTACTGAGCTTTTGAAGTAAATAAATGAAACTAAAGTACAAAGCATTCCCACACTGGCAAAATGAATCACAAATGATCAATTCTTATGCCTGTTATAGATTAATGAAGACAAGAATGTTGTTGAGATTGAATTTTGAGAACATTGAGATTCAACCCTGAATTCAGGACATCTGTATCTCTTCCTCTCGTCCCACACATAATATCTGAAACCTATTACTATTCAAGACAAATAGATGACAAGACCACAGACTGGACAGCTTGTCTTTAATAAGACTTAAGACTCCCACTAACCTTGTAACGCACATCAAAATATATTTATAGCATATACACACACCTGCATTTCAAATACATATGAGTCCGTGAAATCTCAATTCAAATGAGAGAAAACAGTCATGCTGCACATGTAAAAAAAAAAAACAGATTTAACTGTAAAATAGTGGGGCTTAGTGACCATACATATATGACTTCTTGTATCCTAATTGTCAAGGTTGCACACTCATTATTACATCCAGTTTTGCATACAATCAATCATAGCTGAGCAGGTTTGGATATGAACAGGCAGTATGTTTACACACAGTGAGAAGCTGTTGCATTTGAACTTCAAATCTCTTTCCAAATTTCTCAGTTTAACTTTACAAACTGTTACAGGTAGCTTTTTACAGACCAGGATGTGTATAATACCTGGGTTTTACTTAAGAGGGTCCACTCACAGCAGAGTAGCATAAACTGGCTCCCTTTCATACAACTTTTAACCAGCAGACCCTCATCTCCTTTGTCCATCGCACAAAGTTCATTTACATTATTCACAAAAATGTACCCAGTCATTTATATTTCTCTTTCAGTTAAATACTAAACGGAAGAACAAAGAAAACAAACACTTCTTTTTCAGCTTATCATAATAATTACTCTGCTGTACTGTAATGTACAATGGATGATACTGTCGAGTAATAAGGTGCATGGTATCGGTGCCACAAAGATCTTTACAAATGTTAACACTGATGCACCTGTGTTGCGTGCAGCAACACCTTTAATCCTGTCTTGTCTGTTGCTTGCGTCCTGATGCTTTGTCATTATCTTCAGTGGCCCCCTTGTCTTCAGAGAATGATGATGCATGTTTGCTTTTAAGGGCTTAGAAAAAAGGTTGTTGACTGGCACAGGTCACAGGGCTCCCCATGCGAGCGCTGGGAAAAAGGTCAGTGGCCTAAGGCGACGAACACTTCAACACTGGAACATGTCACAGGACCTCTGTGAAGGAGGTAGAGAGGAAAGGGTTAAAAGGAGCAGCAGCCATTGAGAATTAATCAACAAATGCTAACAGACAAAACAAGAACCCAGTTTATAGCCAAAACCAAGTCACCCTGTTTGATTTGAGTAACGACGTGCTCCGTTAACCTCTGACCTGGTGACAACTGTGAATGCAAAAGGATGTTGAACATGTTGCAGTATGCATTAACCCATAAACTTTTACTGTCCTGTTAACGATGAGAAGGCCATGAGACTCAAGTGAAACCTGAAATTGAATAGGACTTTTACAGTCAAATGCGGTTCAGGGACAAGTTCACAAATTTTCAAGTCTGCCTTAAAACAACAGTCAACATCAATAATGGGGAACAAAATCCACAGATCTAATTTTGTGCAAAAAAATGTGTTTTAAAGTTTATCTGAAGCTATTTAAAGGCTTTAGCAGTCTGAGTTAGTCAAATCAAGTTAATATCTTCCAAATATAAAGCAAAATTCCCTCTTTTTGTTTCCCTGGATATTGTTTCCCTGTTGAGCAGAAAGAAGAAATCTGCACTAACAACTACTACTATTTTAGAAGATATCCATGTGATTTGACCTTTTAGACCGCTGACACATCATATTAGCTACAAATAAACTTTGGAATATATTTTTACTCAAAACCAGGACTGTAGATATTTTTCTCTTACTAATGTGTCTTTAAACAGCCAGTACAAACAGACCAAATGATTATATCATGTAAAACCCTTTTTATTGTTCATATGGGCACCTGAACATTGTTTTCAGACGGACTTGAAAAATTGTAAACCAATCCTTTCAAATGTGAAGCAGGTTTATATTTGACTGACAACACCGCATGTGAGGCCATGGAGGGCAAGGGCCACGCTCACATCAACAAGTATGAACATTCAAATAAGCCCTGGATTTATGCCTTAAAATAAACTGCACTCCTATGGAATTACATTGTAACACTCAATCAGTCTCACATATTAATATTACCAATCATAGCCAGTCATAAAGGTCTTGCCAGGTCAAAGTCGTCTCAAGTATCCAGCTTTACAAGAGTGAAAATGAGAAAGTTCACTTTTTATATGTCTCTAAGCGTTGAAGTAAAGATGAAGGAAGTAAAATATGATTTCAGGAAAGACATGAGAAGGGTAGCAAAGAGAATCGTCTTGTTTGCTTAACATAGTATTTATGGTAGCTGGCTTGTCTTCAGGCTGACAGGTGAAAGATAAGATCCAGCAAGAAGGGGGAAGAGTGAGGTGCTGCTGACATTGCCCCTGAGAGGGGGGGTGAGACGGTGCTTAATTGCTTCGGAGTACTGTTTCTAACCCCTGGCAGTGTGGTACTTGTGGATAGGGTCTCCTCATCGGCGTCCGACATTCTAGGAATTCCACACTGGGTGCAAGCCCAAGTCGGTGGGGCTGCTGAGTAAAAGCTGTCATCAGTATAAAGATACCCAGCTTCTCCTCACCCTTCCCTGCACTATTTCATCCATATCCCATCTCCACCCTTTTGTGAGTGTAAGTGGAGTCTTCATGCCACACCATCCTCTCCCCAGGGGGTATTCAGTCTCATCAGAGTGATGACCTGCACGTTAGATGGAGTACAAGTTTGGGTTCGTTGTCGTTCCATGCCAAGGACAACAGCACTAACTATGGGACCTTATATTGCAGTCTTTATTGGGTAATGTGAACTTCTCAAAGTGTAAAACCAGCTCAGGGCAAATAAGCACACACGCTTGTTACAAGTGAACCATGACTCTGTCTGCAGATCATTTTTATTAGGAACAGACGAGAACACAATCCAGTGGGTATATCGTCTCTCGGTTCCTTTTATTCGAAACATATTAAATAAATCGTTTATATATTTGGAAATTGTGCCACAAATTAGATTAGAAAGGCAATATGATTCTCATAAATGGTATTGCCTTTCACAAAGTCAGTTATCTAGGCTCACAAAATCAATTATCTTAGCTTAGTGTAAAGGGTGAAAGATTTACACTGGCTCTGTTCGAAGTTTAAAAAAAAAAATCTGCATACCAGAACTAAAGCTCACCTATTAAGATGTTTTATGTTTGTTCTGACATGGAACTATTTCTTGACAAACAACAGTTCATCTGGAGCGCCCCTGCTGTTCACATAACGACCTCACAGTTACAAAAAGACTCCAGGATGTAACTGCAAGTACAAAATGTTTTAACATATTAGTTTGTGTTTGGATTAAAAAAATAAAACACAAAATGTTACTTAGTGAGCTTTGCAGGTGCTGGTATGTGGATTTTTTTTTTAACTCTGTGTTGAGCCGGGGTAGCTGATTGCTCCAGCTGCCAGTCTCTGTGCTAAGCTAAGCTAATCACCTCCTAGCTCTAAGTCTAATGTTCCTCCAGTCGGTCCAATATGCCGTCATTTGGGCTTGTGTGTGATGTAAAGTCCTTTGTATCTGTTTAGGAAGTTAAGTTAATTATTTAGTACCTGCAACATGCTGAGGCTTCATGGGGCCTGCTTTTATCATGAATGACTCCTCACTTTCGAAAGTGAGGATCGGCTCGGTGGACATGGTGGTCTCAGACTTGTCCCGTGCACCATTGGTGGTGTTGCCATGGTTGGCGAGATGTATGAGTTCTTCAAAGTGGGCAGTGTCTCCTTTAGTGGATAAACCATTTTCTTGTCTGGAGGGTTGGACCCCGTTAACCACGACTGAGGGGCTGTAAGGGGGGGAAATACAAAGCAGGATATGGTTAGAGTTATAATGGGTCAGAATGACTCATAAAGCAAATGACTCATTCTTTCAATGTACAATTACAGAAGTCTTTCAAATCTACTTTCAGAAGCGTGTTCAAATACAAAGAGTAAACATTTGAAATAAATAACAGATCATTCTCCCAGTATTATAACTGTTTACTGTGGGTCTGTATTGTGTGGCTTCTTGTGTTTCCGCTGAGGTTTACAACAATGCAGGCAGACTTGATTAGTAGTCAGCTGCCGGCTTGGTTTTCTGGCAGACAAGTTTTATACTGTTCATGGTGGTCTTACATCAATATACGTGCAAGGAACTTTCAAATTGATAAAAAGGAGCTTTTTCTTTTACCTCTCGTTGAAATTGGTTTGTCCATTTTCTGTCTTGTTATTGGGCAGGTTGACATCAGGCCTTGGCTGGTAGTCGGCAGATCCTAAAGAATACAAAGTTAAACAAGCATGAATCCAGTGTTTAAAACAAGCTGACACACACAAAATGCCACCCTACCCTGCAGGATCAACCACAGTGTGACAAATGCCACGTGTCAGGAAACTTTAATGCTCACATGTCTGTCTTAAAACAACAGTCAGGTGCCTGTATGGACATTAAAACAAGTTTTGCTCGCTATAATCATTCCTCCTGTTCATACTGATCCCCAAAAATGTATTGAAAGGTTTATCTGCAGATAATATGAGCCTTCAGCAGTCTGAGTTAATCAAATCAATCCACAGTCTTCCACAGTAACAGTCTTTTTAGTAAAGAATTCCCTCTTTGTGTCTTGACAGACAGTGTTTTCCTGTTCAGCTGCAGTGGAAGGATTTTAAGAAAAAGAGGGAGTTTGGCACTAAGCAGACAGAAGCTTTGAAAGACATGGACTTGATTTGACTAATCTGGAAGGCTAAAGGCTCATATTAGCTTCAAATAAACGTTTAAATACATTAATGCATGAATGGAGGGCTGTTGACTGTGTCCCCCCTATCACTTACACTGTAAGTGCACCAGGAAAGGAACTCTCAATGGCCAGTATGAACAGCCTGGAATGATTACAGCATGCAACATGTGTCATTGTTCATTGTGGCACCTGACAATTGTTTTAATACATACAGTGAATCAGTCTTTTAACACACAGCAAAGGGACGCCACATTTTCGTAGTGTATCCTTTCTGAATAGTCCAGATCCCCTCACTCATCTCTGCTCAGGACATGGCTGTGGTTGAGACAGCTCTCCACACCCCTGACTACAATTGAGGCACGCCTGCCAGTCCTCTGACCACATCAGTGGCTGGCTAATGTCTTCCTGCACTGGGGAACTTTGCCACAAACAGCATATCTCCCACACCACATTGGTCCCCTTCTTCTTCATCATCTGCTGTATGTGATTTGGAAGCTCAGACAATGAAGGTGTGTGTGTTAATCATATATATGCTTAAATGTTAGTCAATTTGTGTCAAGACAAGAATTATTCTACAATTAGAAGTTGGGAAACTGAATAATGGTGACATGCATCCTTATTGTATTACTTGTGTCAAAAGTAAATATTTGATAGCTGCTGCAGGCTGTTGCCATGAGCACACTCTTCCTCTTCAGTCCCTCAGTCCCAGGGCTTGGACAACAAGCAAACACACATGGGTCCTATTGTACAGAGGAGAAGAACTCAAACTGCAGCTGCACAGGATATGAGGTGGAGATATAATCTAATACCTCTTTTATACAAAATGCTGTGATGTGAATCACAAAACTCCAACAGATACCTGTGAATTTGTTTATTATAACACATGGAGAAAGTGAAAGAAGCAGAGACTTGGTGTCATATAATTGGGTAAAATGAGTTAATCTGCAATAATGCTGCAATGCTGTAAGAATTAGAATCCAGTGGATTCTGGGAACCAGCTGGCCAAAAAGTATTCACTTTAAAAAAAAATCACTACTCAGACAATGCATTAATGGGAGATCAATTAAAACAATTCCTGCAGATTAAAGGCTTGCAGTGAGTAATGAATTTCCTCCAACACTGAGGATGTTTTGTAAAAGGCAGACCAGCCCACAGTAATGTTCTGCTTACCTTTGCTGCTCTCTGCCTCTTTGTCATGGACTTGTGCGAGTGGGAAGGACTTAGCCTCTTTCTGTGAAGATCAGAGACAATTTCAGATATTTTCAGTGGAAATTTAAGTGATGGCTTGTTGTTGTGCTTAAAATGTGAAAGCAAGCGTACCTTGTCGCCTCCATCTGTCTTGCGTGTTCTTTTCATGATCTGTTCCAGACGCTGGAAAA
Source organism: Scomber scombrus (assembly GCF_963691925.1). Classification (NCBI taxonomy): domain Eukaryota; kingdom Metazoa; phylum Chordata; class Actinopteri; order Scombriformes; family Scombridae; genus Scomber; species Scomber scombrus. The sequence continues at coordinate 27,036,077 of NC_084976.1, read as the reverse complement.
GGAGAAAAGATGGCATTAGATCATAAGATCAGGGAAATTTCCAATGGCAGAACCAAAGCTTACCCTATTAGAGTTTGTTTGTATGTTTTATATGCATGTTTGTAATGGATCCAGGCAGGTGTGTTTATAAAGTTGAGAAGTAAAGGTTTCAGTTTTCACAACACCTATTAAATATGTAAATTTTTCACACAGCATCCATAGCAAAATATGTGTTCAGATGTTTAGAGGGCTCGACTGAGCTTACACACTTTTATATTAGGCTGTTTATTATTGAAAGGTTTTCCTGTCCTGTCTCTTAAGCTGAGAAGGCCATTAAGCTTGAAGTAAATCTACAGGGTCAAGCTGAGGCTGCAATATCTCCAGGTGGAGGGCTGTGTCAGTAGTGATGAAGCAGCACTTGTGTATTCAGCTGGAACAGTGTAGGATGGCTGAATAGTGAAGAGTAGAATAGACTGTGCTGCCTCCCCACATGCATAATTTGTATGCGCACAAGACAGAAGTTTGATACATGACGCGACCTTCATCTGAGGACACAGTACGACAAGTAGACCATAAGTGCAGCTGCCACTCATAAAAGTGAAGCAAGATTAGTCATAGGCAACTCATACACTTATTGCTTTGGCATATAGTTTGACTGCTAAAAGTCTGCTTCAGGACTGAGATTTTCTTTACAAATCAAAAAAGTCGTCCCTTTGTTAAGATGACAACACGTGCAACAAGTGCAAAAAGAGTCAAACACTGTAGTACATTGTGACTATGTAGTGAGTCTTTGGGGCAGAGGACATGCTGTTCTTGTAGGCTAATTTCAGCACAGAGCCAGGTTTGGGCTGGCTGAGCCAGGCCTGGCACGCCTAGATAAGAGGCCTTTCACACATGGAGAGAAGATGAGAAGGGAAAGAAAGGCTTTGCTAGCATACAGAAACATTAGCTTACTGTGGATGTGGGTGGTACACTCAGAGTAGATAGCCATGGTCACACACACAGATGAGTGGCACAGAGAGGCCTCCATTATTAGTGTTTATATATAGCTTCTTGCTCACACACACACAAAGCCTTGTGAGATCATGGCATGCAGACAGTCAATCTAGGATAAGTCAAAAACATCATTCATCTTGGTTTCAGGGCCTGCATTGTTGTGTCAAGAGACAGACCACAGAGAGAGCATACCGAGAATATAATAACTCTTGAGAGCTTCTAGTAAATTGACTACAGAAATGATTCTTTGTTACTCTAAAACGTACTCGTCTGCAGCAAAGGGATTTTAGAGCAGATCTGACTTTTAGTAATTTAAGTACTACTACTTTTAATTTAATAAATCTAGGGGTGATTTTGAGGCTATTTTCTTCCAGACAGTCCTGGAACAAAGATATGAGAATGAAGCTTCTGCTGTTATGATTGGAAAATGTGCATTTCCGTTTTGAAATGGATAACTTAAACCCTGGCTGAAAGAACAACGTTGGAGAACAGACGTGTTGCCCACCCTTTTCCTCTCCAGCCTCTCCTGCTCCTCCTTCTGGAAGTGTTTCTCCCTCTCTAGGCGCTGCTTCTCCGCCTCCTCCCGGGCTTTAGCCTCAGCCTCTTCTTTCTGAAACACACAGGCAAGAATCCAACAGCAGTTTTAATGCCTGCAGAAGGGGGAACATAAACTTCAGCCAAAATGACATACCTTTTACGTAACAAGGGTGTGGTTGCTCCCTGCACTTTTTGTTTACAACCACAAAAGAGATATTTTCCTGCACCAAAAGAATCTATTTTTAACATTTACAGCCTTGTGTGAGACATTCAAAGCGAAATACAATTCTCAAGCCTTTGCATAATTATATTGGATCGTGTTTAACCACACGTGTCACTTCTGTAAAAGACCACAAGGGGGTGGCAAAGCTCTGGATACCAGACTATGAGCAAAGATTAAGGCCAGAGCTGGTCATGTCAAATATCTACATGATAAACAAATACTGTAATCGACAGTCACATTTCCTGTTTGATTGGGTTCTGATAATTCTCCTCTGCGTCCTCTTTTGTTCTCCCTAGCAACATCCTCAAACACAGGAAGGGTCAATATTGCTCTTACAGGTTATTTGACAACTGAAAAATGAAAAGCATACAGCCATTGTAGCTACTGGCACACCAGTTTGGGTAAATATTTGCCTTGAAGGAGAACAACATTCCACTGACGTAGAAAATACTGGACTGTGTTTTCGGACAAGCACGTTACCAAAGTGTGAGGTGGGTTGCTATGGCATGATGGTAAATATGTGATGATATGATTCCATATGTTAAGATGGAAAAGGTGTATGTTAGTAGTGTGATGGTTGATGTGCCTGGAGGTGATGTGAGGATGCAGTGAGTATGCATGTGTGTGTTTGACCTTTACTCGACAGGCAGTAATGACTGTCACAGTGGTGTTTGATGGTCGTTATCACTGCTGTGGGCCTAAACCACAATTGCACAATGCAATTTCATTTTACCCTTATCTGACTATCCAAGCCTGTCCTCTGCACTATATTTACACTCAACCTTACGGACACCTTCCATGTTCTCTCAGCACCTGACTGGGAAACCTTATGATTACAATTACCATTACTTAATGTGTTTTTTTTCTGCATGCTGGTTGTTGACAGTTTACCTGTTTTTGCAGGCGAAGGTTCTCCTCATGCTCAGCTTTGGCTTTCTCCTCAGCCTCCTTCTCATCCTGCAAACGCTGGGCTTCGTCCCTCTTCCGCTGCTCTTCGGCCATGGCGCGGGCCTCCTCCTCCCTTAGACGTCTCTCCTCTGCCTCCCTCGCTATTCGCTCCTCTCTCAGGATCCTAAAGAGGATGGAAAGGAGGCTGAGGATAAGCATTTTCCACAAAACCATGTACCAAAATCTTGTAGTGCACAGTTTAAAATGTTAATTATTCTACTGACAGGACATGTCCTCCTCAGTTTATAATATCTTTGCTAAACTGACTTTAATCATGAAGCACGGACAAACTCCTTAAGGAAATGGAAACAATTGGACGTATGAGAGCCAACAGGAGTTCCCAGGCTGTAAATAGTCTCACTGTGGTCAGAATCAGCTAACAGGGTATCATATTTCTAACGCTTATACAGTCAGTGTTGACTGAGGTCTCATTCAGATATGCATGTGTTGTCATAATGCACAGAGCCTTCATGTTTAGTTTTACTGATTTCCTTTTTGTATTTGTAAGAAACCGCCAAACGTCCTCAGCAACCTTTGTTCTGCACTATTAAAATACCTACAAGAGTTACAGGAGAACACAGCTAGGGAATTACTTTCACAGATTCCTTTCATCTCTTTCACAGTTACTGAACTTGACAGATCTTTGACTGTGTTTTGAGGTATGTTAAACCCCTCTGACCTCTCCTTCTCTTCTTGTTCGCGGCGCTCCTGCTCCTCCCTCTCCCTTTGCTCACGGGCCTGCCGCCTGTTCTCAGCCAGGATGCGAGCCGCCTCCTCTTGATTGTTGGTGCCTGCCATGGGCTTGGCCGATGGAGAAGGTGCAGGTGACGCCGCTGAGTGGACCGGCTCAGGTGAGGAGGAAGTGGCGGTGGTTGTGTGGGGTGTGGAAGCGGCTGAGGATATGGCAGTGACAGGAGAGCCTAAAACAGGAAAAAGGAGCGATAAAGTGAGACAAAAAACCCTTAATGTGATGTGTAATGTGTTCATATTTACCTACATGTAGTGACTCTTAAAGTGGTGCTTTCTCAATAGAGAACGTATCAATCATTATTAATAAGATTTTGATTGAGTATTTTATTAATATTTTCTCTTCACATGAACTGTCTCCATACTGTCAACAGCAACTGGAAATTGTAAACAGCTATAGCTTCAGTCTAAGAACTTCAAGGCTGATAATTGCATAATTAAGGCTGATTAGCTCAGCCTTTTAGCATCGTGTGCGAGAGCCGACGCAGACCATGATGATGCTGCGTGTGGCTCTGCCTTTGTTTTCATGCCTAATTAAGTCTGATGGTAATCTTTGCTTACTGCTGCTTGAAAGAAATACAGATTTTCCAGAGGCTCGTTCAATTTTTCCATTGGATCTATTCTTCTGCTTAGTCACAGGAGGAGAGCAAGCCAGACAGCAGAGAAAGTAATGAACTCTTTGGACAATAAAAATAAAAAAAAGAGATAAAAATACAGTATGACTCAGCCATGGAGGGAAGCAACCCAAAATACAGAGACACAAGATCAAATGGCTGGCCAAACAATGCTCCATTAAAGAAACGAATAAATATAAGAAACATGTTTTTTTGGAGAAAAGGCTTATGACTAGGAACAATTCAAACTTAATTGCTACTGTTTCACTTCACTGTAACTATGAACAGCAAATCTTGACTAGTGCTTGAGCATTTCAATCCAGACAAAAATTACTGATATCATCACTTCTTAGAGTACTCACTCTTTCTGCTTTCGGGGGTGGCGGACCTGCGAGGCTCCTTCACTCTCTCTCGGGGGACGGGGGAAGAGGTGCGATGGTCTATTCTGGCAGGGGTCCTGGCTCTTTTGGGCCGGCTTTTAGGGGTCGACGGGCTGCCACGTGTGGGTGTAGGCTTTGGGGAGGCAGCAGAGCTGGGAGAGGCAGTTCTGCCCTTAGGTGTGGCTGGAGACGACGGCCGTTGTCTTGATAATGGACTAGGACTGGAAGACAGTAAAATATGTGGAGAGAATGTAAGGGCCAGGGGAAACAATTATTCTCATATTTAAACCAAGTTGGGCACATTTAAGACGTGGGCTGACATGTTTGTTTGAAATGACCTGAAAAAGCCTGAATTCACTAAAGTACACAAACATTGCATCATCTTTTAAAGTGCATTATCAGTCAGGACCCCAGCACTACACAGGCAATGCAACACTTGGAGGAGAGACATCCATTATGCTGAAGAGGTTTTTTTTTCCTCTAGGCCTTTGGCACTGACAGCTCAGCCAAGCCCCTTCGTGGCCTTTTTGTTGAGTCAAAAGAACTGTTTTTTCTCTTCCCATCTGTCATGGACGCCCTTTATTCTGAGGCCAGGGGATAAGAGAGGAAATTACCACTTGTCCTGAGATCTTTCCCTCTTAGTCTTAGGCTCTAACAGTGCATGAAATACGCATGCAGACATAAACATGGTCGCTCGAGCTAACCCAGTTGACCAGAAACAAGCTGTAGGTCAAGGGTATCTGAGGATAACCTTGTTACTACTCACAATAATATAAGGTTAGAGATTGTAGCTTTAAAATATATACCTTTTATATGGCGCTTTTAGTGTGGTTGGAGCCAAGTTCTACACCTGCCCAGCAGACAATATATTTATTGTGCTCACCGAGTTCATATTTAACCCAGACCTATGTGATTTATGGATCGGTTAGGGTTTAATGAAAGAATATCTACATTATCGATAAAACTGTGGATTAATTTTATCAAACAACAGATTAACCATTTTGTCAATAAAGTGTCAGGAAGTAGTGGCAAATGCTCATTTTAATTTCTCAGAGCCAGATCTTCAAATGACTTGTTTTGTCTGACAACCACACCAAAACACAAAGGTTTTTAATTTATGATAATATTAAAGAGAGAAAAGCAGAAAATGCTTCTATCTAAGAAGCTGGAACCAGAGAATATTTGGAAGTTTTACCTGAAAAACTAAAATGATTTAATCGACTATCACAATGGTAGTCAATACATTTTCTATTGGTTGACTAATTGGGTAATCAATTTGTCATTGATTGATCACTTGAATGTTTCAGCTCTGCTGTGATTATAGACTATTTACTATCAGAATCAGAGTTGTGGTAGATGCAGTTGCAATCAGTAATTGGTGGTAAATCTTTTAAAAAGGAGGGGGAATCAGCAGACTTTTAAAATTATGAATAAAATAGAAATACGTTTAATACACAGATTTTAAGGTGAACTGAATTGGAAGTATAGGAAGTAAAAATGAAAAGAAATAAACGACATGTTTTACCTTGGATCTGGTCTGTGTCTCATACTGGGAAGAGACTGTCTCTTCTTGAGCACCTTCTCTTTAGTGATTGCACTTTTCTCTTTTTCATTCTCCCGTTCCTTGTCTTTCTTTTCTTTCTTGTTTTTGTCCATCTGTATAAATACAAAGAATGAAAAGATGTAAGCTCATTTAAAACAATGGTTCAGTCATACAAAAAGAGATATGTTATATGTAAAGAGGAAATATGGTCAGGGATCAGTTTTGGCTCTCAGCAATAGTTTCTAAAGAACAATCCACCAGTCTCACTGTTACATTTACACTCAAGGTTGGGTGAATGGTAAACCCACTTGTAAAAACAGAATCATCTGTTTTCAATTTCATGGGTTTTTAGCTACGTTCTTCTTCTGGGAAAAAAGGCTTACTTATGAGTCTCTTGTTAGAGAGGACTGTAACTACGCTTGGCTGTGAGTGAAAAATATGTAGTAAAAGCTAATTTGGCAGACATACAGGTGTGGAGCTCCGTCTGTGCTGGCGCTGGGTGATGTCTGGTGTGCTGGATGTCACCCGCCAGCGGTCGGAGCAGCGGTGGTGGGGCTGGTGGGCGCACAGGGTCAAAGGACTGGCAGAGGCCGAGCGGGGACAGAGAGGAGAGTCTGAAGAGGAGGGAAATTTCATTAAAAGTTTGCCAACGTTCACACAGCAGCGCACTGTAAAACATTTACTGTTTGACATTTATTATATGAATGAAAAATGTGTTTCCCCCAACTTACGACCATCTTTGCCGTTGCCGAGGACACTGGCAGCACTGCGGCTCCGAGCGAGGAAAGACAAGGTGGGCGTCATCAGCCGGTCCACTATACTGCTCTCCCATGGACTCAGTGCAAGGTTACGGGCTGCAGGTAAAGAAAAATAGATTGATAAGTAGGTTTTTATTTTACTGTAGCTTCAAAAATATGTCTTAAATGGATGTTCACAGTTGAACTGGAGCTCTGTAGTATGCCCCAAACCAAAGTACCAAAATATTTGCAGAGTACTTGTACAGTTCTCTCTTTCATAACCCACACACAACACCTGATGTCTGAAACTTTCAGCAAAGCAGAATGAAAAGAAGCCGTGTCTCAGGTCATCGCTCAAATGTAGAATTGTGTCTGGAAACTCAAAAAAAAACCCAATCGAATACACAAAAGCCCAATAAGACACCTCTGTGCTACCCAGAGACATTACAAGAAAAGGGGAGAAAGAAAATAAGCCCTGTTTCTACTATAACCTTGGGCTGGTGTGGTACCACCCAAGACAGATTTATTTGAAATGCAGGTCTAGACACTGAGTCAGTTATTTATAACCACAGACTTGAGGGTACAAGCCGCGGAGTAAAGACTAGAGACTCATCAGCATTTATTTGGAGGATAAACTCTGCGTTTGGCTTTAAAGTGTAATGAGGAGAGTGATGTTGTGCTAAGTGTTTTGGGTGGTAGAGAGGAAAGTGACAAGAGAGACAGAGTTGTTACCCATCTATTTTTTCCAGCTGCACAGAAGCACAGTACCTGCACTGGAGAGTTTTCAGAATACATTATCTCCTACAAAATGCTGACTCACTCACTAACTACTTTTTTCAAGCTCAGAAGTTTCTCCTTCTTTGCAGGAGTACACCGTGACCTGGTTAACATCAGACCTGAAAAAAAAGAGCTGCACTCATCTTGAGCACAAGGAAAGGTTGATTGAAAGAAATATTTCATTTATAAATCACACCCGCCACATCATCAATTAATTCTTGACACAGTCCAATACGTTGTGATGAAAATGAGCAAAGAAGGACCCGATACAAAAAACACAACACCAGGAATGAAATGACCATCACCACAAAATGAACCAACCACGAGACAAGACAGGAGAACAAAATATGAGCACTGTACATAACTCATAAAAATATGAGCATGCAAAGATTGTCAAACAAGACCTCAAACCAAATTATTGGCGGTTGAAAAAAAAAAGAAGTGGTTTTGGAAGATGGAAATGTTGTCAACCATCAAGCACAGGAAAGGGACTGAAATCAGAAAGGGGAAGAAGTAACTGAAGAAAAAAAAAAAAAGATGACACTGATGGACGGGTTCGGAGGAGTGTTTGGCATTGGAGGAGTGATGGACACAATTAAACGGGTAGGGGGCATTCCAGATGTTGCCTTACTTCTGCTGGGGGAGTTCCAGAGCGTGGCGGAGGACTTGGAGAGTCGCTTGTTTATAACAGAATCCACGTGTTTGGGCAGGTTGACCGTTGACACAGAGCATCTGCCTAAAGAAGCCAAGAGAGCGCCACACAGATGTTCACACAGGTCACATGGTTGAGAGGCAGAGCGTGAACTCGTGTTGCGTCATGCATTACGCTCGAATAATGCCTCTACAAACATACACCCACACGCTGTAAAGGCAACTACAGTAATGCATTTGTAATGTGAGCAAACCCCCATTAGAGCAGATTCCTGTATGCTTTCATTATATATATATCTATAACAACATCAACCACTGCTCTACAGTACACACACGCAGTGCACCATCTGTCAAATAGCCGTTAGCATTAAAAGCACAAAACATGTGCATCAAAAACAACAAACAGTCCCTTCACCCAAATTACAAAAACAGAACTTGCATTAAAAAAAAACAGTGTTTATCTGCTCACGTTTTTGAAATAAATGTATCTGAGATTTCTGCTGCAACCCCAATAAAATAGAAGTGAATACAATTTAATTTGTGGTGCACACAGCATTGAAAAAAAAAAACATTTTAATATTAATCGACAACATCTTTTCCCAGAAACAGTAACATCCCTGTTTACCCTGGATAAACCACACAAAACGCCGTCAACTGTTTCCATTGGCACTTTTTCTTTGGTAGAAAGTAGATCCATTGAAAACTGGTGGCTGCGAGTGTTGAGGATTATCCAAAGTAACCGGGACATTGCCTCTGGAAAAACAAGTCGCTGTTGAGTTTTCTAAATGAAATACTTCTGTGCAGTGAGCGCCAAAATCCACAACCCATTCACCTCCATTGTGGTAAGTGACAGTATACGCTTTTTGAATTTGACTGTAATTAAAACACTTTAAAGTCGTTCGAGAAATTTGAGAAATAAACAAAAGTTTATGCCTACTTCACAGCAATATGGTAGCTCTGATTCAGTGTTGTGTACTCCTTGTATCTAGTTTATTTGTGTTTTGCATTCAGCACCTAACCCGCTCAGGCTTTGTGAATGTGCACATGACTACTTTGTTTACTTCACAACAATACCATTTCAAAAACACCAAATATTTTCAAGAAACACCTTTAAAAGATCACTTTTTTTAAAACCACAAATGCAATCCCATTGAACACAGACAACCAAACAAGTAATGGAAAGTGACTGTTTGGAAACAAGCATCATTTCCAGGCTTACAGCATAAGAAGCGCAAAACATTGAATCCTTGAGATCATCCATGCACAATCCTTGCATCCATCCCAATTCTATATCCCTTTAATACATTCCAATCAAGTGAGCACCCTACTCTTTCCCAAAATGTCACCAGAAATGATTCAGTAAACATTGCAGGCTGAGCATGAATCCCCATTTCAACACACCAGACCGGTAAAAGAGGCAATGTCCTCTTTTGACGGTGGCCAAAAGCATTACCAGCGTTTCCTAAACAGCATCCAGAACTGTCATCCATTTCACTGCTGCATGTTAATGCTTGTTTACTTTCATCATCACACAGACGGAAAAGCTGCTGAGGGAGGAAGGAAAGGAGAGATTGATTTGAGTGTCAATAATTCCCCTGGCATATGGCAGAGGTGATTACATGACATGAGATGGAACATGAGACTGTTCAGATTTAAGTCGGGAGGATGACACAAAGGAAGCGAAGCATCAAGCTGCAGTGTTCACACACAGTTTCTACAGTATTACCTAAACTCTGCAGCTATTGCAGACACCGATTTCATCAGCTGTTGGACTCTCAGGACATTAATCAATTAAAATGATGCATTAGTAGATAACATATTCAATTTGCTGCTTGTCTGTAGAAGCCTGCTTACTGCAACTGTTGCAATAAAAGAGCTGAATACATTTTCACTGTGTGGTCGATACTGTGTGGTCATGATGGGTCGGCTGGCTAATGACTCTGAAATGATATTTAGGCGACAAACAGACTGCTTGGACATAGCTGCAGTAGCTAGCAGAGGAAATGGTGTATCAAGATAGAGGACTGTGACTGATGCAGCAAAGGCACATCAGATTCAAATATAAACAAACTAAACCTCCAGTGCTGTCCAAGTGTTTGGGTAGCATGCCTGCCAACATCACCCGGCAGTGTGCCTACTATACTGTACACCTAACAAAGAAATAAGAAATATACTTCAGGAATGAGGAGCAGGCAACAATTAATTAACCACTAATAAACTCACCCATTCATTCATTCACTCACTCATTTCTTCGCTTCACAGCTACCAAATGATTCAGTTGAGAGAGAAACATGGTTGTTCATACCTTCTCTGTGATATTTTTTGATCATTCATCATTAAATGCTTTTTTCAGTTTTGGACAAAGAAATTAAAAGACACCACCATGTGGTAGATAAATGCAATAGATATTTCCCCATTTTACAAGCTAAATGATTAATTGATTAAAATAAAATCAATCATAAAAACACATTTTAGAAAATCACCCTCCACAAATATGTAACAGCAGGCCTCTACCCTCAAAGAAAAAAAAAATATTATTGTTTTTATCAGATTTGTTTCATAGAAAAAGGGCTGGATCTTCAGTGAAAGTAGCGAGTTGCATGACAGCATGCTGATGTTAAAATAATGTTCCTCTGATGGACTACTGAGGTGAATGATACTGTACTGTACTGAAGAGCCAGTAATGATGGTAAATGGACTGCACTTATAATCCAAAATAAATAAAAACACAGAATCTACCGCCATTAAGTTCTCATTCATTCCACCAATAATAATGTGCATCAAATATGTTGATATTTGCGATAGATGGCAGTAATTCCTTAGTGATTTCTCTTATTGGGGTATGATTTTATGAGGATGTGCACCTGGGCTGAATCAATACACTCACTTTCTTTCTGGCTAGAGTTCTGGCTGAGGCCCCCAGCCCAGGACCATCTTTGCTGCCGGATTTCTGCCCACGTCTTTTTGGTAGACCGGTGGAGGGCTGCCTCATAGCGTTCCTGGAAAGGATAAAGGAACAGGTATCAGTCGGTTGATGTCTAATGCATCAAATACAATATGCAGAGCGGAGTGGAATAGTGTTTAGAGAGAAATTCAAGCACCCAGCTTGGTGGAAGTGTCCTTAAGCAAAACCCTAAATCCCCCCCATCTGCAACTGACTCTGTTCAGCTGCCATTCCTGTGAAGGAGGGCGTTAACATTTTTAACCCAAGGCCCAATATGGTAGGAAAGAAAAAGAAATGTAAGGCGGTGACGGTTTGGAACCTGCAGCTGAATAAGCATCATATACTGAAGACATTATTTTCAATCTAGCCCATGTTCTAGTCCAAACATACTTTGTTCTTCTCCAGTTTCTGTTTCTGTCTCTCCTCCAGGGCAGCTCGCCGTTTTTCAGCCTTGATCCGCTGTTCCTCAAGCTTCCTGCGGCGCTCTTCCAGCTGCTGCTCCCTCAGCTGTCGAGCCTTCTCCTCCTTCTCCAGCCACTGGGATTTTTTAGCAGCTAAGATTGGATAGAAGACATTGTCAGGAAAGTAAGAAATGACTAAAAGAGCACTCGACAAAGTGCTCTCTTTCATGTTTCTAAATGGTTATAATGCGTATCTTCTTTCAATGATTCATTCTTTGACAGATCTGTATCAGTTCTGACTTGAAAGAGTAGTGTTATATCAGTCGAAAGACCCTATTTGACACTAAAAAACATCTTTTGATAAGTTGGTTTTCAAAAGAAAAATCCTGTTTGAATCTTGAAGAAAATAATAAAGAAAAGTAATACCTCTTCATCCCTCTTTGTGTTTGTAAAATACATTCAATTACATGACTTTTCCACAGAATACTGTATAATGCCAAGTGAGACAGATACAGTACTTCTTAAGTTTTTATAACAAACTAATCTCGACATGCCTCCACGTCAGCTTCAATAAACCGCACACACTTTGATATGGAAATCGTCTCCTCATCCCTGAGCCCTTCAAAGAGGCTGTAAGGAAGCCTTATGCAGCTGCCTTGCTGTGTACACAAGTCACCATAAAACCTCTATGAAGTATCAGCCTCTGCAAGAAGGCGAGGCTTAGTTCTCTAAAGCACTTGATGCAACAAAAGCAACCGGTTGTGTATTTTAGATTATTGTGACAGATCATTACAGAGATGCCGGAAGCTAGAGGGGTGAAAATTTATTGGGAGACACACAGTTCGGCTTTTGCCTGGGAAGGGAACAAAAAGCTGAGTTATACTGAGGCACTGCTTGCCAGCACCTTGCAGCAAACGAATATCTGCTGCAGTGCGTATCTTAGCTCATCACAACTTGATGGCCTCGTTTTGAGAGAAGCCACATCCTTACCTTCCAGTGATATAAAGCTTTAGGGGAAAGTGCAGTGGAAAGTGCTTCATAATTCACTCGTTGTGTCGGGATGAGAGCAGAGAGAGGAAAGGAAACTGACTCGACCGCCCACATACGTGATGTTTAAGGCTTGCTAAAATAGATTATAGCCATCCACTCCTAAGGGAAACCTTTAAATTGCATATTTATTGCAAAAACTGTGCACAGTGTTTCAGGCAAATCAAATGGCAGTTTGTGACACTCACTGATGTAATATTTGAATGTGACCCATTGGACAGGAGTGTTTGGTAATTGTTTTCCACGATATAGGTAGGAAATTGGCTGGGGGCTTGGTCGTCGCACTATATTATGAAGAGAGTCGGTCTAAGTGATTTCAGTGTTTTCAATTTTCTCAGAGTGCCATTCATTATAAGTAATTTATGTATCTATTTCAGGGCTTCAAGTGATAAACTGATGTCCGATTCTAAATATCTCAAGCTAATAACGCTTTTAAATTCTTCAACTCTCTCCTGACAATGTTCAGTGCTGACAAGTAGCGTCAGAACCTACATTAAATAATCAGAAACAGAGGGCTGCTCTTTCCGTGGTACATTAAGTATTTATACCATGCCACCACAGACGGATAAGACAGGAGAGTAGCTTCTGTGCAGTTGCAGCCAAGTCTCTCAAAGCTTGAACTAAACGTAACAAAGACCCTATAATTTAAAAGATAGAATACATAGGGATTTTCTACTCATAGCACTGTTACTACTGAACTAGAAATACTACTGATGATGGTGGATAAGCTAAGTCTTCCTGGGCAGGACCTAAGCTGATATTGTAAACACAAGCTTTGGAAGGATCTTATTTTTATCCAAGTCTGTAGTAGAGTATTAGATCAGAGCAGCACCATCTGGCATGCCCCAGTGATCACCCAATTAGAATGATCCACGCTATGAAGTATGTCAAACTCATCTCACTGCTGTCAAACACACAGTTGGATTAGACTACAAGGCATCATTGAAAGTATGAGTATGACAGTTTAAAGAATCCAGCGTCATGATTATGAGTGAACTTAGATTTTCTATTCTATCCACCACATCCAACATGCAGATAATAGCCTGTAAGACCTCCATAGTAAACACTCTATATCGTATCTATGATGTCAAAATACATCACCACTCAGCTCTGTATCTAAACAACTACATATTTTATATTTGGCTTTACAAAGTTGTTTATATGCAAATGTGCAGGTCAAGCTAGAACCCTCCATTTTCACAAGTAAGACTGTAATTATAGCTGAATGTGGTACAAACATGTTATCTTTAAATACAAAATTTGTGTGGATGAACAAAGTTTAAAGTCATGCTATGTCCTCTTCTATAAACTCTCTGTTTAACAACCATAACGACAGTCATTTACACATAATGGTTGGTTATGTATATCAGTCTATTGCTACATGAAATCTATAAAAGACATATTGATGATGTTCAGAGAGAGGAAAGGTTATAATTAGTTTAGATTTTCATGGTAAAGAATAAGAAGACAATCATGATTTAAAAAAAAAAAAAGTAACATCATGGGGATTAAATGAATGAAACGGCTCTAGTGCTGGGCAATATGACCAAAACTCAATATAATAATGCTTTTATGTAGTCTTTATCTTGACGATAATAAAACTGACAATAAATAAAGGTGCAGCTTTGTTTTAAAGGAAGAAGTGAGGAAAGGCAAAATGAGGCACAGCGTACAAATAGATGTTATTTTTAAGGAGATGATTCTCAATGTCATATGAGAAGTGTTTTTAACATATATATCAACTTAAGTAGTTTTGGGTTGATTGCCCAGCTCCAGTTGAATCTACTGAACTTTAAACCAAACAGAATGATCAAAAAATGGGCTTTCACCACCACCACCACCACCACCACCATCACCACATACACATAGGTGAGTGGCTTACCTTGCAACTTGCTGAGCTCTTCTGCAGTGGAAGGGGTGAGAGAGAAGACATAGGCAACTGTCAATCATGCAAAGCAGTGCACGACCAGCGTGTAGCCGGGTGATAACGTGACAGCCATGCATTAAACGAAAATAAATATAAAGGACTTGGCCAATAAGACATAATACAAACTGACAAATTATAGCAATGCCACTTGTTATGAGGGCCAAGTACAAGGCACTGAGGAAATGTTGCTCCAGTTGATCAAAAAGCATCAAATAAAGTTGGGGGAAATTGTTGATGCGCTCTTGCAAATATCGAACAAAAAGTCATAAGAGATATTCATCACACAACAAAAAATGTAAAACTGAATACAAATTGAACTTGTCAGTGTGAGAAAAATCTTTTTTTAGTTGAAACTGTATGAAAAAACATCTTAGTGCAGAGGTGAGCTAAAGCACTGATTGCTCAAACATACAATAAGCAAATGTTTTGATGTGGCTCGTGAGAATTTGAGCATGCATGCAGAAAATAGTGGCTTGGCTTTTTGCTCAGTTCAGACAGGTATGTACAGAAGCACAGACCTCTCCATGTTTTTGTGCTACATGTTCATGCCATCTGCAGCCAATAGCCAACCCAGAAGCAACACAACTGCAAAGCAAAAATAACAACCACTTTCACCCCAACACTAGGGGGAGCTCTCTCCCTGTGTAAAAGGTTTGTCCTCGCACCCACTTACCCAGATATTTGGCCTTCTCCTCTCTGCGCTCCTTTGCAAGCTGCTGCCTCTCCTCTGACTTCATGATGTCTAGGTTTTTTTTTTAAAAGAAGGAAAAGAGTGCACATATGAGATCATCAATCAATTATGGCAGATAAGCTTTCAGACACAGCATTTAGTGAAAAAAATAAACAAATCTTGACATTTCTGTATGTTTGTTCTACAGATCAAGGTCAAAACGAACAGTTAAGACACATTTTTTTCAAATTTGCACCCTCTGCAACACCAGCACATCATGAGAGGAATTTGATATCTGAGAATTTTTGGCACTGCATCTCACAGTGTTGGACATGCTGTACTTTTATGTACAACTGAAATTAGATTAAACTGAAAAGCTCTTGCTAAGAACTCGGTTAAAGTTGGTTAGACAAGCTCACCTCAGATGGAATCATTCTTTAAGGGCAATTTGGGTAATGTGGCGAATATATAATTACCCAAGTTAAAGTGTAACGTGTCTTATTCAATATATCAAAAAGTGTCTTTTTTCAATAAAGCACTAAATTCAACTGCAAAACATTTAGTTTCAAATTAATTCAAATTTTTTGCCATCAATCATTGTGTCAGAATACTTTCAGTAACACATCAAAACTGTCCTAACGCAATACAGATGCACCTGCCCTCTGGTAAGCATGAATATAAGTAAATGTTGTCCTCATTGCTTTTAAGTCAGTGCGGCAAGGGCTTTTACTTTTTATTACCACAAATGCGTGTCACAAGACAATGACAGCAAACTGGCAAAGTCCACATTTCAGCACTGATGCTTTCAAAGGGCAGCTACCACTGTGAAGAAAACTCTGCAGGCAAGCCAATCTCCTCCAATTGAAAGCTGCAGCATGTGGCACAACCACTACATCTCCTATGCCATCTGGATGTGTGTGTATGTTTGACTGTGATATGGTATGACCAGCGGGGAGCTCTTACATATATCTCATCTCTCTGTGACATCTCTGATGTATGCTCTCACGTAACATTCCTTCCAAATACCTGACCACTCAGTAAGACAAACCCAAGAGACAAGAGCAGTGCAAGGAATGGAGCCATTTCAAGAATTTAAGCAGCATCCTTTCATGATCGCTTGTGCAACTTCTTGGGAAACATTAATTCCAAAGAATGAAAACAAGCAAAGTGTTTGATTACAAATGAATGCTCTGAGAAAATATCTCTTATAGTCTATGATACAGATTCGCAACATAAATCAGAATTTTTGGCTGTGATCTCCTTGAGTTTATGATCCTATATCTCCTAAGTTGTCTTTACGTGGCCAATCCAAATTAAATGGCATCTATTCAAAAAGATTATTTCATAGTTTTATAACACTTCACTCTTTCAGAAGTCTGCATAGAATTGCAGTTTGAGGGGGCGACATTTCGCACAGACCACCACAAAAAATGTCTTCACACTGGGAAACAATGACACAGGCTGCAGTCTTGATGTTTCTAGAGTCTTTACGCCACATCCTCACAGACCAGATGTTCATCAAACACAAAGCAACTTATCCTTCAGCAACATCTAATAGGGGGAGGTGTGAATCAGAAACACAAAAACAATCTGCCATGCAGCCTCCCCTAAGTAGAAGCTCTGACCCACTTTGATATTTATAGGACTATGGAAACCTCATGTGGATGATGTTGGACAGAGTGATATGCTGCAACTCACTGCCATATTAATCACAATGTCACATGCACAAAACTTCAGAGCATAAGCAGGGCAAAAAAACAGAGTGGCACAGAAAATATTGCAAGGTGCAGTGTTTGGGTCCCAGACTCTGGACACACACTGGCATCTTCACAAAATGTCAGCTCTGTGTTGTTTTGTTTGCCTCTACATCACGGTACAAAAGCAGCAGTGCTGTAAAGTGTGATGTGCAGCCCAAACTGGATGGATCCAATGGACACACACAAGGAAAAGGAAACTGTCCCAATATTTTAAATGGGTTTCTTTCGCTGTTCTGATCTGACACAAACATCATAAATTGTAAAAGTATGAAACAATCCTTGATTCGAGCAGGCTCTGGTCAACAGAAGCAAATCTCTGTTGTCAAGGGAAAATGTTTGAAACATGATGAACACAGCAGTAAGCCTCACCATTCAATTTGACTAATTAAGGAGCCACAAAGCGTTTTCATCTTCACCATACCCCTCTGCGTGCTGCAAAGCCACCTAAGTAATGAGCTTTATGGAAACAGCGGAAAAGGAACTAGAAGGAAAAAAGGAAGTGTGGGTCACTTTTGGAATCAGGAGACTAAGGACTCAACTACGTATTTCCCTTAAATAGACTCAACTTTGGCAAAGAGTTCCAAAAATCACTTAGGAAAACTAGCTAAGGTCATATGAAGGGATCCAAACTGACAGTACTGTTATAATTTCAGGATCAGTTTGGGGCTTGGTGGGGGTTTATCCCCTTCACCTCACGCTAAGGGAATAAAGACCATGACCACAGTGAATGGATTAATGGATAAAGAATAAAGGGGAGAGAGAAAAGAGGCTTACACTCCCCAAACCCTCAAACATGTTCCTTTAGAGTTTGCATGCACTGTTAGCCAATGGCTGCAAGGAGTTCCAGTGGTAGCATTGTGGAAACAGCTATGGTGCAACTACCAGGTCAAAGTAAATGCCTTCTTGGCATCACTTATTGAAATGGGATTCCTATCCACGTTCCTTCAGCCCACTTTTCATTACAGGCCGGTGCATGGCAGTGACTAGCGTTGGCCACCCACTTACCAACAAAGCTCATTTGTCCATATTTTACTGGTACATGTTCTTTACTAATTTAATTCTGCCTGAAATCTTCTAGTTCCGCTTAGCAGCTTCTGTTCCATGTTTGTTCCAATGATTAAAAATAAACTGCAGCAACTCTATTGGATTTAGCTTCAGGTCTGAGAGCATGTGGTAATTTTACTTCAATACTAAAGCATTACCTGCCTCAAGAGAGCTGACCTAACTCCATCAGAGTGCAGACGTATTGCACCATTATCAGAGCATAGCTTTGTGTCTGTGCACATTCAGCCTCCATGACAAGTTTCACCTTGAAGGAACTGAACTCATAACATGAATACTTTAAAGCAACATTTCTGTTTGCCTTTACCTCTTTTCGACTTCAGAGAAGGGGAAGCTGGTGATCCAGGTGATCGAGGGATGACATCAGGTTTTGTAGGGGTGGTCAATCTCCGGTTTGTATCTTTCTTAACTGGGGACTCCATTCTCTGGGTGCTTTCTTTCTTCAGGGGGCTGCTCTCCCCCTCTGGATCAGGCCTTGTGGGGTTTGTGATCAGTTCTGACTGGGGACCTGCTCAAAGACAAAGAATAAAAAACTATTGAGTAAATGACAAGGTAAAACGTAAAACAACCACACAGATGAAACTCAACCAGTTGGTCCTCATTCCATTCACCGCTGTGCCTATGAAAGAGTTTAGTGTGGGTGACGTAAACTTCCTCAAGAGCTGCATTTATCAAGTGTGAAGGGTGGCTAGAAGAGAAGAGAAGAGAAGACTGTTTTTCTTATGAAACTGTTCAAATTGATAATTCAAATGTCAAAACTGTAACAATAATGAAGCAGAACACCACAGAAGAAACAATCTAAGCTCTTCTGTTCCTGTACAACGTTTCTTTCAGTTGTTGAGCAACATTATCTGATGCAAATTACACCATTTGTTCAGAAGCACAAGATAATAGGTCTTAAGCTTACTCCTTGAACTCTACACCTAATACCACTTCTCTGCAGCACGACTGATTTATCGGCACACTGGCCTGAGCAAATGGCCTAACTCTCTGGCAGAACAAAACGCAGTAATTGCTTTTTGGCATCTCGATGATTCGACTGAGGTGAAATGAATTTGCTTAGGGAAACAGAATCAGATTGATCACCGTCCCAATCGGTCAAACTTGTTTTTTTGATCAGAAGTAGCGATTTGGCTACCACAGTTTTTAAAGGTTTCTTATCAAAAGAATGGCTGGGCTGTTTTTTGGGACTGCAGCTTCACTCAGAGCACCATGACTCACATTTGGCAGGCAGCTGAACTTGATTCTCCTACTCAAACATTAGTTTGCCCAGGCTTTGACGGCCAAACAAAGACCCTCATGGGAGGGACACTTGGCTTTGTCCACTCAGCACTGTACCTCCGCGTTCCCTGTGGAACCATGTTGGAGCAGTTTCTTCTGCATAGTCTCTGAAGGTAAACACTGGGGCAACATGCTGTAAATTATTCAGACTTTGGCTAAAAACAACACAGACAGTAGGGGGCTGTCACAGAGAGACAGTGAGCACACTAAAGATTTACTATACAAATGCTGTGCTATTCAACAGTTTGCATATAAGAGAACCAATGAGGAGCGAGACCAATGCTGTGCAACCTCAAAAAGAATTGATTATAGCTTTGTATGGAGTATGCAATTGTGCGGTGTGCTTCTTAAGCCATAAACCCCCTTGGAAACAGGCCTTTTTTTTCAAATGACTTGCTCCCTTGTGAGTAAAACTCTGATTATTATTGGACAAAAGTCTGCATGAGCAACCTTCGGCCAAGTAAACAGATCAGCTTCTCACCACTGCAGCTATAGATGCTTAGTAGCATTCAGTGAGATATCAGGCCTCTTGGCAAAGATTGTCTGAGCTCATCTGGGCACATGGAAAAGCTCTGTCATCAGTCTGGGAAATGGAAGCAGTTACCGATGACCCTGACTTGGATGAAGCCTGATGGGCAGAATCTGTGTGAGTCTATGAAAGAGTTCAACTGGAAGACAACATTTTGTGTTTCCCCTGTCAAAGCATGCCACTATTAAATAAGCATTCCTTGGGCAGTGATGTGCTCTGACAGAGAGGGGCCATTGTTGTGGTCTCTGCATGGCAACGGGACAGCGGCCAAAACACTGCAATGACAGTGAGAGGGGAAAGGAAGGAGGGAGCGGGATGGTAGTGAGATAAACTGAAAGTACACGATAAATACTTGAAGCTGTTCTTGGTGCGTAATTTCAGTACAATTTTGGAACAAAATGCAACTTATTAATGTACAATGATAAATGAATGAAATGGCTAAAACACTGTGCTCATCGTTTGTGACCAGTTTTATTGAGAGCCAACTGAAACCAACCACTCCTAGCTTTTCTTCCTCTGTTCTTCTGTATTACTGTATTGCAGGAAAATCTGACACTTAATGTGATTTAATATCTGAAAATATCCACTGATTCCCTACATCTCTTTTGCAAAAGAATGATGCTGCACACAACCCCAGTTGTTGCACCACTGAATCTCTGAATTTATCATCTTACACATTTTCTAACAGATCCCCTGCGGGCATATATGAATACAAGGTGATAGGATTAAGTGCGGCTCTGACAGATGGGCATTGTGTTGCCTCATATCTAGGGAAAGTTTCTCATACACCTGGGAACTGGAGCCACAAAGAACTGGCTGGCTTGCTGGCTGACAGGACTGTGGGCGACTGGTCAGACAATCACTGTGATCTGTATTGTCAATGATGGGGAGAGTAAGAATGTTACACACTTGGGTACGTAGGTGCCGCTGACAATGAATACCAATGAAACCTGAAGCTCTCTGGAGGAAAGTGGGATGGGAGCTGAGGGAGAGGACTGCTGCTGCGTAGCAAGGGACCGAAACAAGGGCTGATTGATGCAGGCAGCTCAGACTGTCTGCGCTACCAGACGACTGGAGGAACGCAGTGTACCAGAGATGACTAAGAGTACATAACAAAAAAATCACAGAGTGTAAGAAAAGTTAGAGGTAAGCTGCATCCTGTGATTGTTTACATTATTGATTAATATGCTGAAGATTTTTCTTGGTTGATTAATCAGCCTATAAATATATGTAAAAAATAAAAAATAGATAAAAAGTGTAAAATGCACAAGTTTCCAAAGCCCTACGTAATGTCTTCACATAGTTGAATCCCCCTATTACCTCATTTAAGATGCTAGAACCAGTGGCATTTAGCTTTCTTTTTTTTTTAAATGTTTTATAAAATGTTTTTTCTTTTGATCAATTAATCAACTCATAGTTTCAGCACTAGTTACAACATAAAAGTGA
Organism: Scomber scombrus; assembly: GCF_963691925.1. Classification (NCBI taxonomy): domain Eukaryota; kingdom Metazoa; phylum Chordata; class Actinopteri; order Scombriformes; family Scombridae; genus Scomber; species Scomber scombrus. Next base: position 27,014,881 of record NC_084976.1, on the reverse strand, counting down.
ACAAAGAAGTCTGCTAAGCTGACTCACCCAAATTCGGGGACTTCTGTCTGTCCTCACATAGTGCTCAGTACAAGTTTATTTGGACATCTCTCTACACAGTGACCTCTTACAGCAAACAAGATTGGGACAACCACATGCGGTGCTTTGATCAGAATGCTTAAGTAATATTTGCTCAGATGTACTAAATGCAATGAAGAAATCTTTTCAGAAATCAATGAGCTTTGTTCTGGTTGTTATAAAATATGACTTGAGCAAAGCTATTCAAATGATCCAGTTTTTACAGGATGTTCTGCGTTTGTGTGTGAATTAATTACATAAACAGGAATAGCTTCAGCCTAATTCTATGATATTCATACAAATCTTACAACAGAAGGGGACTATCAGCAGAGGTTGCTTGGATTACCTTTGCAGTTCCCTCTTTGCCCATATTTACACTCCAGCTTTCCCAAAGGAACCTCACTCAGGGGACACTACAGCCGAAAGCCATTAGACCACCCTCTTATGACATCACTTACATTATTCATACTCATGAATCAATGCACACCAACTTCCTCTGACGTGCTAGAGCCTCCAGCAAGCATGGACATGGAAAAACACTTTGGTGCATCTTATTATTGGAAAGCCAGGAACAAAGCTTGGTTGCATCTCAGACAGGTAGAAGGTTTTGGTGTGCACCTCTAGTCCCTCTGAAGAGGTACTGAAAACCTATTTCTTAATCAGCTTCTTTCTTTCTATAAGCGAAGTGGTTGTACATAATTATTTTACATGATACATTTTTACATTAGTCTTCTTCTCCCTGGTTTGAAGATGGCAGGAATCTGTTTCCACGTACACATAGCTGTAACATTAAACAAAAGCTATACCCACATACCCCTGATAAAGCAAATTAGATTGGTTTGGGAGTAATAAACTCATTACCTCATGGCTAATGACAGTTTCTCTATCTTTGAATTTGGATGTTGATTATTTAGTCACAAATATTAAATGTTTAAAGAGGGTGTATCGTGCACATTTGCAGGTTTACATTATATTCTGGGGATCTACTGTTATATCGTTGCATGATTTAAAGTTAAAAAAAAAAAAAAAAAAAAAACCTGCTTATTTATCTTATATTGGCCCTCAGTTCAGCCTCTGTCTGAAACAGGCCATTTTAGCACCTGTGTCTTAAAGGCTGGCCTCTCGATGTTCTGATTGGCTAGCTTCTGCAGACTTCCGGCAGCTCCGGAGGTTATATTAACAATAACAATTCATTCTTTACTCAAAATGTCAAGTTCTCACATAAATCCTCAAATGTTAAAGCCAAAATATGGGAGTATGGAACATGAACAACCAGTGGAAAAACTACCTACAACTCCAACAACAAAGGGTAAGGGTTTGTGGGTATGCACAAATAATCTGACAACAATTTAATGAGAAGTAGTGGTAACTTCGCAAACGGAGTATTCAAAGCAGGCCGGAGCCTGTGCGTTCGATCATGTTTAACACAGACATCCAACATTATAACAGTAGAAAAATGGCGGGAAATCACAAAAAAGCACATTATGTCCCCTTTAAATATCAGATTTGAAACCAAATCTGTAATTTTGAAGTTCCTGTAATTTTAGTGAGGAGAACGTCCACACTTTGTAACTCACTGCCACTGTGCAGTATAGTGATAGTAATATGTAAACTAGGGCTTAGGAGCCTCTGAAAGCAATGCTGTCCTGGCAAGGTTGCTTTGTTTTATTCTCCTATTTGACAGCCATGAGACCCGAAGTGGGTCAGAGGAGGTTCAGGAATCTGCGGCATGCTGTGCGTGATCATTGGTTGAACTTTACACCGTCACCCCCCTCATGTCTCCTCAGGGGGCCTCTCTTAATGCAGGTGTCAAACAAAGCTTGAGGCGCTCAGCTGAGCTCATTTACATACAAAAATGCTACAATGCAATATCTGTAAAAGTCAGCAGAAACTGTAAAGGAAGCCCTGTAGAGGTGGATACATGCATGCATGCATGAGCACAGTGTGGGAGCAGAACGGCAGGTTGAGAATCAGCAGGTAAATAACAAACACCCAGTGCCTTTTCCCAGTTAGAAGCATGTCAGGTTGGACAGAATAAATGTGCAACTTGAAATGTTGGTTTGATAATACATAGCAAAGGCTAAGCAAAGCTGTTTTAACATTCACCGTGTTCACTCCAAACTGCAATTATAAAATAATTTAGTTATTTACAGTTTGGTGATATTGTGAGTTAGGACCCAAGTTAAAATGGAACAAATGGTAATACTGCCACAGAAAATGTGATTTAGAAGAAATCCAATTTCACAGTATATTATATTGTTAGAGCAGGTTACAATTACACACACTGTAAAGTCTGCTTCTGCATGTACAGTAGTGTTGTCCCATTAACACTTCACATCACTTGACATAAATAGTCACCTCCAAAGCAGGGCACAAGAGCCCTTCCAGTTTCATTATTTTAGTAAAAAAGCATGACTATTTATGACCGAGCACTGGGTAATCCATAGTAAATGTTAAAAAAAACACATGATGTTTTGGATTATGTCCTTGCAAGATTATGTGCTCACTTTAGAGTCGAATTGCTTTTATTTTAAGACAATGTCTCACAGTCATTCTTCTACCTGTTCATCAACCACATAGGTGACCCGTGTATCTGAGTAAAAAAAACGCTGGTGTCCTCGGAGCGGCAGAGCACAACACATGACTCACTGTATGACAGAATCGGCGAAGTATGACAGCGTTTGTTCATTTACAGCTTAGGGAGGGCTGCTTTCGGTTGAGAAGAGCTATAAAAAGCGACAGAAAACAAGCATACATTCCAGGTGTTAAGTAAATACATACAGCATGTGTAATGGTAAGCTTTAAAACGACCGTATACGTGATAGTGTCCAGTCGTGATGAAAATAATTTACAACTGCTGCTGATTTCCATTTGTGATGCAACATCCAGAGTACTGCCAATGTATTTTTAAGATACAAGGCAGAGTTAGAATATAGGGCAAGACATGGAATATTTATGAACCCAGAGCTACACTCTTAGGCACAACCCTTTTCTGTCTCCTGCCAAACAGATAAGAAAAGGAACTTAACTAAAGGTAATACAAATACCAGGATAGAGAGTAGATACAAAACCTAAATGTCTTATGAAGTAAGAGTCTAAGCACTTTGTAAACAGGGCGGAAATGCAGCACATTCTCCTGAATAATGGAAATGAGGCAAACAACAGGCGAGGAAACGGTATTGAGTGTTAAATCAAAAGACTGGAAAGGGAAAAGGGCGGCAAAGGAAAAAAAATAAAAGAGAAGAGGAACTTGGGAAACACAGGGGGAATAGATCTGCATCTCATTTGGGATGGGCCAGGGGACTAATGAACTACCTCATCGCTTACCCCTCCTAACCCGTCGCCCCTTCACCCTGTTGTGTCCCTCCTGCACCGAATGGGGTGATGTAAGAGTGCAAGGGGGCCCAGACACACAGGAAGCGCAGTGTAAACAACAAGCACTGACGCTACGCCAGACTGGGCCGTGCGTGTGTTTGTTTAAAAGGTCCAGGGTAGCAAAGTTTTCAATAGATGCAGATACTGGATACAAAAATCAGCATTAAAACATGCAAACAAACTACACATGGAAAACACACTTGTTACTCTAACTGGAGTTGCAACTAATAACTCTTTTCTTAATGGATCATTCATCCAATTGTGTGTTTCATTTACAAAATGTAAAAAAAATAGGTCCCCACATTAAGTAAGGTTCCACAGCCTAAGTTGATATCTGCACACAGCATGCTTTATTCAACGGTCTTAAACTCAAAGATATCTGATTGACAATGTAAAACAGTAAAATGAGAACACTCTTCAAATTTTAGAAGCTGAAATCAAAGAATTTTTGGCATTTTTTCCTTGATATAATCCAAATTGTGGCCTGCTACCTTTTACTACTGCTAATTTAAGTAATAGTTTGTTATCTTGATACAACTCAGAAAAAGCTGGTCAAAGATATCTGATACAGACTGAAGGAATCCAGTCATAAGTCTACAGCTGATGTCAATACAAAAATGGTTCTGCATACCAACTACCAAGCTGAAGACACTTCAAGAGACAGCATTCCTTCATGGCATGTCAATCAGCCAGTGAATACTAATGTCTCTGTCACTGACCGTAACAGCTTTCATCCCATCACCTGGCCTGAGCTGAGGACAATGCCTGGCATTTAGCTGCTGCTCTTTCCTGCACTGGCGCTGATGAAAGGCTTTGCTTATCTGAACTCGCAGCAACTCCCTGGGGACCTTGCATCTGCTGCTGCTGCCACCACCAACATGCTACAACGTGAACGGATAAGTAACCTAGACAAGCCTGACCAGTGGTCGGGTAATGAACTCAAGCCTTTCTCAATGACATCAGAGGACGAGGAGGGATTTTTGTGCCGCACAGGCTACCATTCATAACTAGAAGCAGTATATCAGCATGCCAGACAGTCGCTCCTGGCAACCTGTTCCTCGTCCCTTTTTGGGGGGTTGGGAAGTGACAGCATGGTCTAATCCTCACTGGTCTCAATGTCGAGTTTTCTGGTCCTCTGTCACAACCCAGGGCCAGTTTTATTCAGAATATGATGGGATTCATTTCTACAAATGTGCATGGGAGTCGCTAACGAACATTTATGTGGCTGTTTCTTTTATACGTATCTGTATAAAGCCCAACTACCCTACTTGGAGAGTGTTTGCATTGGCTCCGACGTAGGTTTATAAAGATGTTTTCCTGTGTCTTCTGAAAAGCATAAATCCAGTTTAAGAGGAAGCTTACACTGCAATCTTAACACGAGGTTTGAAATACATACAAGGGGGATCAATGACCTGTGGCTGGCTAAATAGAAGCTAAAAAGCTGAGTAGTCTTAAAAAAGGTACTTCTGACATCTCCGTTATCTGTAAAAGTGACTAAAAGGCCCTTGTGGAAACGTGTCATCAGTAAAGACATGTCGGGAATATTCATTATCTGCTCCTGAAGCTTATCTGGGACCATTTGATGGAAACAGGTAATAACCGGTGACATTTTTCATAAGGACAAAACTGTTGACATTTTAAGGAGCTGAAACTGTGTGTGTCCTTGTCTGAGGTAACTTGTTTGTCATTTTGCTCCGATATGGTTATTTTTCTAAACATTACCTAAAGCAAAAATCAGGCCCAAGCAGTGATCTCATGACCCTCCAACATACAATTACATCCAACAGCTATCATTAACTGGATTTTTGTCTCCCCACACAAAAACCCAGAACCTTCCTGCTTTAAACTTGGACCAATCATGGGTTTCATAATCATAGGTAACTATGAGGAGGCCAATACCAAGCACTCAGTGACAAGGTTCAAACATTTCCATTAACAGAAACATGAAACTGCACTGATCTTAAAATATTTAATGTAGTGTATTAATGTGTAATGTAAAGTGAGTCATGTGGTGGTCTTGGATGACATATGGTACACCTGCCAAGGGATGTGTAGGGAGATCGTGATGCGTTTACAGTATATGATGTGTGCCCTTTAACTGAACAGCGACTAGTCTAATATTAGCAGATAGGTCTGGTGACTGGAATCGTCAGACGACAGAGAGCACACAGCAGCCAAGTCTGGGATATTTTCAGACTTGGTGGAGGTGGGAACAAGCTACATGGTCCAAATCAAGACTTCCCTCTCTTTGTCCTCTAGTGTCCCTGGGAGAGAGGCGCTATGGATGACTGATGATAAATTTAGGCTACACCACTGCAGCATCAACCTGCTTTCTGTATGTCTGACTGAAAGAAATGCAGATGCCTGTTAAATAGCACATGTGTATCTTTCATGCTTGTTAAGTTAGAGGGTTTGTGGTAAGAACAGCATGTTTGGCATTCAATGACTTTGTCCAGCTGCAGCAGCTGTGCTGCATCTAGAACAAAACATCTAGTCCCAGTCTGTCCTTTTAATTTTAGTTTTGATGTATTATACCATATTTCTTATTTGATTTTTAATGCACAATGCAAAGTACTTTGTCTTTGTGTATTCAGAGCACAAAATTAGCACCAACCAAATGCCTGTAAAATATGCAAGTGGCTGGTATATTTAGTTCACTCGCCAGCAAAAAAAACCTGCTATTACCATCCATGTATAACCCACGCAGTTATACTAGATTACCAGCTGACCTTCACCGAGCACATCGCAGAAGTCTCCTGCTCATGCAAATTCATTTTGTATAACATCAGGAACATTTGGCCATACCTGTCTGAGCATGCAGCACAAGTCCTAGTCTAAGTGCTGGTCATCTCACGACTGAACTACTGCAACTCGCTCCTGGTTTGACTACCAGCATGCACAGTTAAACCTCTGCAGAGGATCCAGGATGCACCGCCACATTTAGTGTTCAACCAACCTGAACAAGCTCATGTCACGCCTCTGTTGGTCGCCCTCAAATGGCTCCCTGTCACAGCTTTTATCCAGTTCAAAGCTTTGATGCTTGCCTTGAAGGCAATGAATGGAGTCCCAACCACCTACATTGAGTCACTCATCAAACTGTATGTCCATTCCTGTCTGGTATCACCATCACTACCTGGTATTAATCCACTATCCAGACTCCTCTCATTTGTGGTTCTGTGATGGTGGAATGAGATACCTAGCTGCTGACTCCTTTGGTACATTGAAGAAATGCCTGAAAACTCAATTCTTCCATGAACACCTCAACACTTGAGACCCTGAACCTTTTTTAGCTCTGCTACCAGCTTTTAGTCCCTCAACTTCAAGAAGTTACAGGTGGTCCTTGACAAGTCATAGCCCTCTATATGATCAACTGTATTATATATCAAAGGGTCCTGTTATAAGAAAAAGACCAAAGACCAAAGGAGCTGAAGAGATGAATATAGGTTGTATGTCATAAAGTCATTTCTTAAAATCAGACACATTCTGGGGGCAAAATGGGTTACAAGTACGTTACAAGTATCATGTGCCCATTTTGGAGACTAGTATACCAAAACTGTGGCTCACAGACATTGTATAAGTGTGGCTAATAACATATGTGATAAGGCTATGGACAGTTAAGACATTAATACAATCATCATTATAATGGGCTTGGAAAAGTAGAGCTCATAATAATGACGTGCTTTTAAAAACTAGTGTCATATCGTTTGGTGTAGATCAGGCAGCACATATGGCAGTTACACTTATTTAAAGAGCACACAAACTAACAGTCCCAGTGGTATTTGAGCTACCTAGTGGATTTAGTGGGTCAGGGGTGGTTTAAGGGTATAATCGCCCCCTTAATCTATGTTTTGGTGTAAACACTGTTTTTGTGTATTTTTTGGACAAAGTACATCTAAAATGCAAGGTCAAAAATAACCTCTTAATGTACAAAGTTCAGAAGCTTAAATGTAATGGTGTCTGTCTGCCATGTAGGACTCACAAAGGTTCACAAAACAAACATGAACTGTGTCCGAATGCACGTATTGACCGCCACTTTCAGTAGCCATTTCCTGGTAGAATACTGCCAACACAGAGTTTGCACAGTTTGAGTGTTGGTTAATAGGAAGACTTTCTCTCGTATTTGCCTTCCAGAGTGCTGGGTTAGAGATCCACCTCTATTCCCCAATGAGAGGTCAGTGTCTGGGCAGTGTGATTTACAGCATCTGGGTGCTACAGAACGGACCAGACCTGACATGATGCATCCTGTATGTGGGCAGCTTAACTCTGGGGAAAACATTTCCATCACCTTTTTCCTCCCTTTTCAGATTACTACATGACCCACCTTCCTCTGTTCTGTCTTTCTTTACTCATAGCTTTGGTCCCCTCTCTTGTTTGGACTTCCTATTTCTTGAATATGGACAATGTAGCAAAGGAAGTCTTCACATATGTTTTTTGAACAAAGACACAAACTTACATGCACATACAAAAGCTGCAAATATAGAGAGAAATTGATTCTACGCCCTGGCGTGTTGGATTTGAAATGCGTAGAAATATGCATTATCTGTTTTGCTGCCAAGTTGTTGCAAAAATGGGACACTATTATCACTGATTCCTACACTGTTCAACCAATATGGATGTGAAAACCCTCTTGCACCTTTAAAGCTTGAACTCAGCTCTTTAACCTTAGTTTTAAATCCAATCTTCTGAGTGCAAAACAACTCAAACCACTTAAAATGTGTCAGTGTTTAAAAACTGCACTGTAGTTTAAAGTACAGACTTCAATGCCACAGTGCTGGCATGTCTTCAGTCGGTTCTTTGTGAATCAGATGCCTCTGTTCTTTTACACTACTGAGTACTTCTATAATATGTGTTCATTGTGGGCTTTGGACATATCTGAACATGTGGAAAACGGGAAACCCCCGTCTCTAACACCAGCAACCTTAACTGAAGCAGCTTTAGAGGAATAATCTATTAATCCGCACACAGAAAGTCACTTTTATCAAGTGAAAGGTGGTATAACAATTCTCAGTTTGCACCTTTAAGGTGTGTCTAATCCTTTTAGCCATCCAAGCATTTTGTCATTTCTTCCAAAAGGTAACCGGGATTAAAATGCTTGTAGAAAGCCATTTGATAGACAAAGTAATCTGTGATTGCAGCCACATATGATGAATTAAATGGATTATGCAGGATGGAGTCCAAACATAAATCGGTCCTCTTTTGTGTAAACTACCCAATAATATGAAAATTAGATTTAAAAACATAAGGGTAAATGTTATGTTGTGCTATCATTCTCGGCCACAGCCACAGACATAAATCATATATTAATTTCTGTGTCAGCATAAATGATTTTAACCCTTAAAATGTCCAGATCATAGTGACACACACAGAGCGATTCATCACTCTTCTTCATATTGCTCACAACAAATCCTGTGCAAAACCATGTCTGTTCTCTCTGTTATCAGGCACCATTATTTGGCAGTGAATCCCCACAGGATTTTGCCCAGTGCTAATTTAGAAAGACACTGAAGCAGCCCTCTCTCCAAAACTGGGATGCGGTCACACATAGTCCCCTCATTACATAACAACTCTTGCGGCTGAAGCTGACTGGTCCTGTTTAATGCAGGCTTGACAGTCAAAGCTGATGGAGTCTCCCATATTAGACAAAAGACAAGGACTAAACTATGATCTGTCTCACTGTCAATATGATGAGACTCCTTATCTTCAACATGTTTATGGCTTTTCTCCAAAACAAAGTTTGCATGATGGCTCGTAAACAATGTAAACACTGCCACAGTATCTTTTATTTCAGTCTTTATTTTAGAGATCAGTGCAGTGAGCAGTTACATTCATCAGGGATGTCTGTGAATGTGTTTCAAATGGTTAATCTTAAAAAAGGAAAATAAAAAAAGTCTATACATCCTGCCCAGTCATGGCTCAGCTGTTCAGGTACAGAGATTAAAGAGGATGACCAAACAGAGCCGACTGACAAAGAGAGGCAGAACGGGAGAGCTCAGAGAGAAGAAAGCCTGCATAAAGAAAAGAGGGATTAGAAGATCTTCTCAAAAAGTCCTGACAGCAGATTTTCTCAATACCAGGCCAGGATTTCATCAGCTCCAGTCCAAGGGCCTCTAGTTCACAACCAGGACAATTGTCCTGCTGCTTCCAGGTGCTGTTAAAATCTCCCTCAAGGATATTTTATGTGGGCAACCCACAATCTACAGAGCTGATAGGCAGGAAAATGTGTCTTCTATCCGAGACACACTCTTCTTCTTTATAAGAGTGTCATGTCCCAGTAATGTAACACAAAGGTAAAATCTCCCTCAGAAACACCACTGATATTCAAAACGTAATCCTAATCTGCTCCAGCTGTGCAAATGTGAAAAAAACATCAAGCTTTCTGTGCTTGAGTACAGGAGAAGTGTTGGAGTTCTGATTACCATAACTGATCAGCAAGCTGAAATAGCAACTTTTGATCAACAGTAGCAACACTGGCATAGTCCATTTAAAATGACCAGTCTAAAGTTGACTTTCAGTGAGTGCTTCATCTTTAAATTAATGAACGTATTGCTCCTTATTCAGACCATTAGCAGAAAGCTCATAACAGAAGTTATCATAATAGTGTTACAGAACATAGTAATTAGACTTATTACTTCAGAAAGATTGAATTGGAATATTTGCATTAGGCTACATCACATTTTTAACTCACACTACTCACAATAACTCACTTGATGAGCACCAAAATTATGAGATGGGTGACTCTGTCTCTCACTACACAGTTTCTCCATTCTGGGAGTGATGGATGACAGACTATGATCATTCTCCGAATGCCCTTGACTTGACCGAATTAACTGCAGTCACAACTGAACTCAAAACAGTGTGATGGTCTGGTTTCATGCCTTTGGATGTGAGCACCTGCCGATGCAGCATACAGTGCTCTGTCATAACCTTCGGGTCGACAGCCTTTATCCATGCAATAACCTCACTCTTTCAGCCCGTCATCACTTCCACACCATCCATACAAAAGGCCACATATTATTCCCGGCTCAGTCCTGCTTCCGTTGTGAAAGCGTCCAGGAGTCTGAATATTCCCTCACCATTTGTCTTACCAGGCACCTCTTTGCAGAACAGAAAGTCCTCCAAAATGTTCCCTTACCATGGACAGCAAACCAAAACAATCAACTGAGCTACACCAGCAATGTCTCAGCTGAATGGAAAATTGCTAACAGGAACACAATCTATCCAGTAGCTGTGACCGAATGTCAACAGAGAGTTCCGCAATTCTCCATGTCACTGTGTCATTTAAGAGAGGTACAGCTTTCAGTTTACTAGCTGTCTCGATCATAACTTCACACATTTCAACCACCGCTTGAAATATGAGGCTTCTTATTTGTACTTACTTTATTTACTTTTGAGCCACCAGAAAAGAACTACTGTGCTTTCTTTGAAGTTGTGACCAGGTTCACCATCCCTGTTTTCTAACAGATGTATTCCTCCCTCTTTCAAGGGAAAAATTACTTTGTTTTGCTCTCATTATTCTTGGTGCTTTGTAATCACATGTCGCTTTAGCTTGGCTTGCTTCATGGCTTTGTTTGCTAGCACTTGAAGACACATGATGCATTTTGGTCTAACTGGACTCAATAAAACCAAACTCAGTATAACTGACGTTTTTATTTACCCAATTTAAACTTTCATTTCAACTCAAATATTTCTTCATGACAAACTAGCTAGCTGGCTAGTAATCCAGGCTAAGCAGCAGCAGGAACACTTGATTGCGCCCTGAGTGAAGCAAATGATTCATAACAGATTGACGTGATGTGTCACACTCATGTCAGAGTTTCTATTGGCCCAAAGCTAACATGTAAGTAATGGACACAATATGCTTGTTTTATTGCACAGAGCTTGGCACATATGGTCCCCATCTGTAGATATGCATTCTTTGATGATACAGCACAATTTCCTTATGTATAGCAAATTATTTCACAGACCCTCTGACTATGGGTAACAGACAATTTGAGGACCACTGCTGTACATCACATGACACAAGAGGCCTGATGTCTGTGCTCCTGCTATTAGTCACAACACATAAACTCTGATGACAGCTTCAACCACATTTACGATTGCATTATTTTACTTGGAACATGGCTGTTTTAAAAAAACATGTCTCCTGATCAAGATTCCCACAACCAGGGTGGAGCTCTGCTCTCCTCCTGCTTGATGCAGAGCCAAAACAAGCCGACCTCCCTCCATGAAGCCCCCTGTCAGCAGGAAGGAAGTTTTCTGTTGTCAGAAGGAGGAGGTCACATCATGTGTCCCCTTCTATTTCCAGAAGCAGTCAAGACACAATGCTTTAACAAATTCACAAACACTGGACCAAAGCATGATGTCTCACAAGAACAACTGCACCTTGGCAGATGTCCAACATGGGTATTTCATCTAGTCCTTAACTGAGGCATTTGTTATGGCTGAGTGAGCACACATGACGTCGGCCTTGAACTGTGTGATCATGAGCTCACAGAGTTTTTAATTGCACATATAAATCTATAACTAAGATGGATGTGTTTCAAGTGTGAGTCTAACTCTCTGTCCTGCACTTTGACCACGGACTGAGCGCCTCATTAAAATGTTTTGATTCCAGGAGCTCTTTGGTGCATCTCTGCACCAGCTGGAAAAAGAGCCAGACTCCACCTGTGCGTACAAGAACTATTGCATGTATCTGGAAAACATCCTGGTAGAGCAGCACCAAAGGAGAGATAGGAAGGGATGCCAGATCGCTTGTGACTGCATCATGTTAGTAGTGAGCTAAACATAACATAAGGAGGGGGATGGGATTAGACAAGTCAGATTACCTCATCTAGCGCAAATTGTGTTATCATAACCATGGTGGCTGGCTGAGCTCTGTGCGAAAGGGAAAAACAGAAGCTGTCATCTGAAGATCATACCGGTGTTTTGTTTTTTTATCATGAAGGTCAGCAAATTGATAGATACATAAATAAATGTGTGATTGTCACAGAGATTAAAATGAGATGTTGAGGTGTTAAGCTTGTGGACAACACCAGAGTTGCATTTTGCTTCATGATCTGTGGACTGTCCGTGTCCGCACCTCTTAATGGGTTATTAATAATTCATCAGATTTTTATCTTTGCAACATTGTCTCTCAAGTCTTAAATGTGACAAGAGAACTACTGTAAAGTTAACACTAGCGAGACAACGTTTTAAAACAGTATTGTTACAATGTGACAAAGCACATAAATGACAAAGCACTCCTGCGGGTTTTTTTTTAAAGCAAGACAGACTCAGCTTAAAAAGGTAGATAGGAGTGTTGTGAAGACTTACATGCTGTTGCTGGCAGAGTATTTTCCTCCATTTCGGCGGCAATACCCTCGCTTTCTCTTCTTTTGTTCATTCAAACATGGGGTTTTGTGCTCTTCCTCTCCAGCAGTCCTCTCATTCCTCAGGCAGTAATAAGGGGGGGAAACTTGGTCGAGTCACTCCAGTTGCACCCGCTGTCCTGAACGTACCGGGACAGGAAACCCTCCTGTGAGCGTCCAGTGATTTCAGACAGAAATAAAAACAAAACAAAAAAAGAGACACAACAAAAAAAAAGCACAGCCTGCCGACAGACAGAGTCACCGGCGGCTGCTCCTGAGAGAAAGTTAAATAATAAAGGTGTCCGAGGGAATTTTGGGAGGAGGAGTGAGGGGAAGTTTCTCACTCTCCGACTCGCCACAGCTGATGCTCTGCTAGTGTGCATGGTCTCTCACTGGCCTCCGGATCGGACTGTACCATTACCCAAAGAGGGGGGTTGCGGCTGTTATTTAGCATTTTCCTTAAATAATAGCAAGATTATACTTTATAGAAGATATATACAGTCACTGATAAACCCCGAGTCATCTATATTGTACTCTTAAGGCAAACTTTATGGACAAAAACACATTTTTTTTATGTGATAAAATTACTCCGTCTCCTCCTTTCTGTTGTTTCTTCTATCCACAAAACTACAATGCACTAACAGGCAGTTCACAGTCCACATTCAATATAAGCCTTTGAAATGGGCAACATCTTTTTGACCAGCATGCTTGCTAGTTTTCTGCAGTGTTTTGACATTACATGGTTCCTTAAAGCACTTTTTAACATAATACATTGTAATTATTTGTTGCAGTAGTTGGATTTATCTATCAATAGTATGACAACTGTTATATGCAAATAGAATACAAAATGAAAATGTTAAAAAAAAAATAGACCCACATTAGCATAAAATCATTAAACATATTTAGGAACATATAAGGGAAATAATAAAATATAACCATTTCATTTCATCTCTTGTATACATTATTGCATGTGTAGTTTTGTTCTGCCTGCATTAATATAGAAAGCAGGAGTAGGTTATAGGTGCAGGACAATAGGAGCATGAAGTGGAAAAGGAAAGGTTGCCCGCAGACTTAATAATGCAAGCTCCTCTATAATGTTTTATTCCAGTTTCAGTGTTAAAGGAAAACAGTTTTTCACTTTTGCTTCACATAAAAACCACACAATGTCACCATAAAATAAAAAAAAATCTTTATTTAATGAGCATTTTTAAAGAAAGACGATGGCAAAGAAGCACCAGGTTTTTACCCTGGCTACAACTTGGACTCAGCCATAACATGTACTGTATAATTAGTTTGAAATTATTGGTTAACATGCATGAAATTTCAGTGACTAGAGGAGGATTTTCCTGTCAGCCTGGTTTTTGTTTTGGATAATGGGTGTTTGTTGTATTAAACAAGTTACTCCACCCAAAACTGAGCTACTGTGGAGTTATATATTTAGATTATATTTTTTCAATCTGAGACAACACAACCCTATCAGATTCATTGTTACATAACAGTTTTAAGAAGTCCAGAGTGTCTTCTCGTTTACCACCTGTGGATCTCTTGGAGCATCTGCCAAGGTGGGGGCTGGGCCAGGGGCTGATCGGCACGCTTGAGAGGGAACACCCCGTCAAAAGGAACCCAGTGGGGCTCTTTTGTGCAGCTGTTGAGTCCTGTTCACCCAAAGCCCCAAGAGCCACCTGTCACTGCAACTGGAAAGTGGGGGATGTTGAAGTAGGTGGGGGTTGGGTGTGCTGTAGTGTGGGGTTGTTTGGTTGGTTTTTGCTGAATTAAAGCCAAAAGAGTGAGTGTTTAATATGCATGTCTCAAAGTGTTCTTGTACTTGTTATCACAATTCCCTTGATGAATTCACAACATGACTCAAATAAATGGTTTTGTCAAAGGTCCCAGTGACCCTAAAGTCATTAAAGTCTGTTGATTCAAGATCTATAATTGAATCACAGATAAGTATGGTGTTTAATTCACTAAAAAAAGGAACAATTAAGGGTTAAGTTTCCAGACTTTTCAAGTCAAAGGGAAGATTGAAGGAGAGCAGGAAATAGTTTTGAGTCCTTTTGAAAGATCAATGAGTTCATACCTCAATCAAAAACTAAAATAAAATAAAAAACATTGCATTGATTTACTTACCAAAATCCAGCCAAATCCAGAGATCTATTTTTTAAGCTTTACAATATTATAAATTCATTATGCAACAGTTCCATTTACTATGTGATAAAAGAGTGATTACAGAAGAAATAGCAATATTTGGACAAATAAATAAATATATTTTTTCATGTAAACTCTCCAACATCCTTGAATGATTCAACTGTATTGTTAAAATAAATAATAAAACAAAGACATTTGGACAATGGATGCTAAACATAAGCTGGTTAAAATGTGGAGTGTTGCATTTCTGTTAGTCCCTGGGTGCAAAGTGGATCCATTCAGACATAAAACAATCTTTTCAAATCAACTTTGAGTATACTGAAAAAAACTCATAGGAAAGGAAACTAACGTAATGTAATCATACTAAATTAAATTTAAATATAATTTTTTTCACATTCTGGTTAAGGGATGATTCATTTTAGAGATAAATAATAGCTTTTGTTGCTTCCTGATATGGATCTTGCACATTATTGTTATGAGGAAGTAATCAATATGCTTAAAAAGTAATGAACCTCAACTCTACTTTTCAGTGCTCTGCAGATGCACATTTTAAAATGATTTTATGCTACCTCTCCAGCTCTCCAACATATTGAAACCTTTAAATCCTTTCATCCTTTCATTCACATCTCAGGAATGGCCCACCTCTTGAACCAGCACATGTGCTCACACTTGCACACCCACATTCAAAAGTAGTTTAAAACAATAGTAGTAGCATTTGTCACACTGATTTTAGTGAACTTCTCATTTGCTTTTGTAACCTGTCTATGTTAGTTGAGAAATAAGAGCATGACTAGTTTTTAGTAACACATAATGAGTTGGATTAGGCACAAAGGAATACATTTACTTTCTGTACTATAAAAAAAATGCAACACACTCACAGGATGTAATTTTAAGTCTTTTACTTGTCATGTTAACTATTTGTCATAGCAGAGTGGATAGGACAAATAAACTTGGCACAGTTTTTTAGTCTAACAAAACTGCATCATTTAAATAGATGTTAGTTTCCTGATATATCAAATCAGAAAAGTGGGTAACCTTTGCTTTCTTTCTTTCTTTTTTTTTTTTACACACATGTGACAGTGTTATAAACAATTACTATTCAACCCTGCTGTGGACACAAGATATTAGACCAGGTGCTTGAGCCAGCAGTCTGATAGTAAAATTAAAGGCCTTGTGATAAAAGTCACGCCTATAGTCAGGAGGCATGTGTCCATTTATCACACATTGTCATACCATGCTTTTGTTAATGAGCCATTCAAAGTAGGGTGGATGCAAATGGACGAAAATAGCACAGTTGGCTTCCATTAGCTGCATTTTAGATGTGTTGAAATGTTGCATGTCTTGTGAAATGTCTGGAGACTGAAACTGAGATATACAAAAGTGCATTCTAAGACCTTTATCTTACTTTCTCCTCTTTCGCCCTGCTCCCCACTTTATGTTTTGCATTCAGGGAAGGTTCTTTAAGCAACCTGTGACCTGCGTCATCTCCATTAGAGAACCACTTGTGTGACCTCACTGCACACAGGAAGTGGAGGGCCCCCCCACCTCCTATTCCCGTCCCTCAGTGCTCAAGAAAGGACTTGATTTTGGAGTTGCAGCTGCACAGAGACCCTCATACACACACGCATCCCATTAAACTGCCACTGATCACCGTAAGCAGTTCATGCCCTCAAAAAAGGCAGTTAACTGAGAGCAAATGGGAATAAGAAAGTGAATATACATCATTGCCAAAGGATGTGATTGCATCAATAAATACACATCCCGAAACAAGATTACTAATGGGAGATAGGCGAGCAGAGAAAATATAAAATATTCAGTTTTAGGTAACTTGAAGAGGGTTTCGATGGTTTCTTTATTTTATCTATTGAAAGAGGTTCAAAACAAACTTACAGGGTATCGTCTTGTGCCATAATAGCATATCATAATGATGCATCCTTACATTTTACTTAAGAAAGCAGAATTACTCATTTTAGAATGCATTTAAAGAATACATAACATTTAACGGGTACAGTGATTTAGTATAGCTCTTCCATTATGTAGGGGGAGTTAAAGAACAGTCAAAATTGAAGAGGCAGAGGTAGACATATTCTTATCTTCACTCCTTTCAAGCCCCTAAAACCACTGGATTGTACTTTTACAGCAATTAAAAAATTTTCAAGTGTGAAATCAAACCACAACCAAAGGATGCATTTTACAGCTATTGATGACTCAACCGAACATCATTTGTAAAAACAGTGGAGATCCCCTTTAATAGGAGTCCTTACAGTAATTCAAATGTGTTCTTTCCTACACCTGCAAGTGTTCCCCTAAAGACCTACTTTACCTCCTGCCGAAGTGTTTTGTGCAGCATCACTTCAGCAAAGAAAACATCTCCCATCTCTTTTTATTCTAAGGAACATGGTCACTTCCACCACCGCCAGTGAGTCTAGAGGTCAGCTACTGTGAATGGTAAGGGTAACCCACAGCTTGCTAATGAAATAACAATAGCAGGAATGTTCAGAATGTCCCCAGAGAACATAGACCCAGCCTATGTTATAGACTACTGAATACACTATCTCTGCCTTTAGCAAATGGTAGCATTTTGAACAGCAGGGGTGGGGTAGCATAAGGAAAGGGTGGATATGAGGCTAATTAACTATGATAGATTTACTGGTTGAATCTTTGTTTGCACTTGCAGAATCTATTGTAGCTAAGTCGTTTAGCCAAGACAGTTTTACACATTATTTTTCCAGTAATGTTGTCACTAGAGATGATGTTAAATGCACAGTTCCAGGTTTAGTTAGGTTTCAGGCTTCATAAAGCAGCACTATTGTTTGTTATCTCGTCACTGTCTCGACTCAGCAGGGTCAAAGGCCACCTTCACCTGTAGGGGGGCGGTAAATCAAATGATTTAAGACCATGTTGTCTTTTGTTTGCTGTAGTGTGATTTAATCAGGCAATACATCACACGTCATTCTGCACAAGTGTGTGTGTGAGCAAAGGCAGAGAAGTAGGGAGAGATAGAGTGTGGGAGAGCTCCATGTTTCTTTGTATCTCTCTCTAGGGTGCTGGGAAAAGAAGCGCTGTTTGGTCTGAATCATCTGAATTGAACCTGCCTCTCATTGTGGGCTGGTATTTTGACTTGGGGAGGATGTATGTATTATACATTTTACATCCAAGAGTTTTGCCATTTACATGTTTTAAATACAGTACTGTAGCTACACTGCACTGAGACAAAGCTAGGCTAAATTTCAATGTAAAAAAGCACATGATGACTCATCTAGCTATAAGCAACGTCCTTGGCTTGTATCTGTCTTAGGCTTCATTTTTATCCCACCTCTGTCCTGGGTTGTATCTATCCAAATACATGAGCCAAAAGTAGTTAAAGGGGTATGCCAGCAATTTTTCAGTGCACTAGAGAAAAAGCTAGTGGGACGCAAGAGAGAGATTTTAAAAGAATGCCTAAATTTGAAGCAGCAGAGGCAGCGTTATTCTGACTTTAGTCCTTAGTTTGAGTCAAGCTCCAGAAACACTGGATCATACATTCCCCATAATAAAACTGTGCCCATGCCTCTGAAAATAGACACTCTGGCTTGTAATGCTTGATTTATGTCATACTGTGAATGTGTGGTCTCCTCCAGTGCATTAGCATTTATCAGAAAGTGACATTTAAAAAGGAGCCTTGAATATTAATCTACATTGTGTTGTTTTTTTCTCAAATGAAATTCTGGCATCAGTTACTGTATGTACATATTTCTATCTAAGGGAACTGGTAAATCCAAAAATGTTGAAAATAATTACACCAAGCATTTGCTGTATCCGAGGTTAACCAATAAATAACATAATCAGTCTTTGCTCATAGTTTTGGTAAGGTTATTTTTAGGGGAAATTACTTTAAACTGTTCTCCATATGGCAGACAACACAGCCAAGCACCGCTCATTAACACCTCTTGCACTGCTCTTTCTTAAACAGATTTTCCTGACCTCTCAAACAACAGGTGGCATTACCAGGAGCTCATTGCACCGTCTTCAATCAGGAATGTGATTCCACAGCAGTATGTCTCAAACAGCAGTGAGCCTGGTAGACCATGACGTAATGGCCTAAAACGTGCTATCAGTTAGAAGCAGGGCCAAAACACGTGGAGTTGGCTCCTCTCCGCTCACCCCCGGGGCCCCTCTCTATTCTCCTTTTCCTCCTCTCTCTCTCCCTCACCCCCATCCCCATCCACCTCCCTTCTGCTCCACCGCACTCTCTGTTTATGAGTGCATGAATCGCTCCATTTCACTATACCCACCTCCCAGCCCACTACCAATCCCACAACTGCTTCAATAATAGAAGTCCAACCCCCCCCATCACCCCCCTGTACTTTCATTTCCATGACAACCCACAATGAGGAGTGGGAGAGAGAGAGAGAGAGTGGGGGCAAAATAGCAGAGGCAGGAAAACAACGTGAATGAGAGGGTGGGAGTGCCTTGCCTTGACCTCTGCTTCCATTTAGGAGGGAAACCTTCACTACAACAGTTTGAGTTTCAGTGAGGTTAAACTGACCAATGAAGAGGGCAGCAGGAGCAGCATCAGCAGCATCAATGCTAAGGCATCATGCAAGGTGCGCCTGAAAGCTGAACTGACTCTTCAGTAGCAAGGAAGCAAACTCAATTCTCAAAGCACTTCTCAAAATGTATAGTAAAGTGCTGAAGAAATAAAAAAAAGAAGATGCAGACATGACAAAATAGATCACGACCAGGGCACACCTGCGCCTGAAAGCTGAACTGACTCTTCAGTAGCAAGGAAGCAAACTCAATTCTCAAAGCACTTCTCAAAATGTATAGTAAAGTGCTGAAGAAATAAAAAAAAGAAGATGCAGACATGACAAAATAGATCACGACCAGGGCACAGCTGTTCTTTGAAGTAAATGCTAATGTTAGCATGCTAGCATGGTCACAAAAACAATGCTAACATGCTGATATTTAGCAAGTATAATGTTCATCATTGTTACCATCTTAGTTTAGTGTTTAAGCAGGATAACAATGATCATTAGCACTAAAAAGACAAGAACAGTTGAGGTTCATGGGAATATCATTAGTATTAGTATTTGGATAAAATAAAATAAATAAACCAATTAAAATGTTGACACGATGATGGCACATAATGGTCAGGGGGTCACCAAATGAATTTCCAACTATTAATGTCTATGCAAAATTTCATGGGAATCTTTTCATCAGTTATTGATATAATGTAGTTTTGACCAAAGCGGGGGATCCCTTAAACAAGGGGACAAGGTTTACAAACCACAGAATATATATAGTTATAAAAGTTATAAACATAATATCAAATAAAATAAAACAACCAAAACAATATTGGCTATTTTTTAAAAGATAAGCGCTGACTTGGCTTCTGACAATTTGCATGGGGCTGAGTCATGTTGTATAATGTTACTTTATGGTCCAAAATATTACAAAAGGTACATTTTATTTCCTATACATGCATGAATGTGTTAAGTACTTTCAAAACGTAGATGCAAATTCATTAATTGTCTTTTCAACCTTTAAGTACTAAAAGGTGACAAGGTCAGTTTCGAGTGACAGAATCATTGATTCAACGTCATATTGACGGACAGGCAGCCTTCAAGGTGACAACAACACAATAGAGATAAACAATGGGTGAAAGGTCTTGAGGTCAAACCCCAGTGAAGCTTTGTCACACACACATATCACACACACACACACACACACACATACACACACACATACACACACACACACACACACACACATACATACAAAAGATTAGTGGTTTTAATTCAACTATCTGGATTACAGCCAGGATTAATTCTATATGCCTCAGAACTGGTGAGGGTAGCTGCCCATTCAATGTGTGTCACTGCTGTCTGGCCTGCTTTAATACTGTACATGCCGCCACTACAAACTATTCTTTTTCAAATGTTGCAGAGTCGAACATAAGTGATGATGTGTCACTTGCTTGTAAAATGATTCCGTCCTCCTCCTGATGGTCATAAAGATAACAAATTGTCCACTAAATGCTCTTGAGGTAGTGTGTGTGGCAAAAAAAAATCCTTCATCAAATCTCTGAATAACAATTCACGTATAATAACATATTCTTACGAGTCTTATTACTCCTGTGAGGTGATTAAAGACTAAATTGTACTATTTACATACATCCTAAAACAGTAACGTTGTATCGTCACACAGGGGAGTGACAGCAATGCAAAGAATTGTGCTTGTAATCTACTGTCATATGATCATATTGGACATGCTCCGCTGCACACACAGTAAAATTCTGCACAGTGGAGAGTCATATACCAGTTTAGAAAAGATATGATGGCCCTGATCTGGTCTATGTGTGCATGTAGTAAATGAGCATGTGGGCACCTGGAGGCATGAAAGCATATGAGAGCACTCTTTATTCAGTGCTCAGTAACAGAAGCACAGCAGGCAGCTTGTTAGTGAGCTCTGTAGTTGATGATATGTTATAAAATGAGCTATGAATTGGGAATTAGCAAGCCCTTGAAGTGGTGGAGCACGCAGGGCCACAATTAATGTGTGACTGATTCATTTTAATCAAATGAAAAAAAGAAATGTTAAAATCCAGCTTTCCCCCACGCATGTTGGCACAGGCTGAGACCAGGACAGTGGAGGTGACCTGTCCTATTGGAACTGGCAAAAAAGAGGGTGAGTTTAGTAATCCCCGAGGTTGTGGGGCCTCCTAGTGTGACGTCCTCAATCCCCCGAAGACCCTACCAAAATCCCTCTGACAGCAGTCCTCATTATTTGCTTATCAGTGGTTTAGCTCCACCTCTAGTCAGAGTAGAGATGAAGGGATTTAGAGGAAAGAACAGAGGGAAATGAGGATGAAAAGAGGAAAACAGAAAACAATACAAGCGTGATTTCCCTTGGTTCCCTTGACATACTTAAAACAAGGGAATGTAATAAGAAATGAAAAATGTGTCATTATGATGAAAAAGAAGCTAAAAGTAAGCTTATAAGACAAGAGCTACATTGTCAGTGCAAAGAATGACTGTAACCTTGACTGTGTACTCTCTCCTTTGTGAATAGATACATTCTCTGCACCGTTATGTCTGATGAAAGCTAACAGTTTGCATCCTATTAGCTGGACAAGCCTAATGCTATTGTGTTATAAAGCTTATTAGAATAAGGGAGACTCAGGGGGTTGCACTCACATTACATTCAATTATCTGTAATAAGAAATGAGCTTGAGGTGACAGTTGTTGCCTGCGTTGTAGCTGCGATAACTGTGACTCACACTTAATACAAGACTTTGGCATTGGTGTGTCAAACAACAGCCACTTTATGTGAAAGATGCAATTTGGAAACATTGTGTTCAAAATGTACATCTGCAGGCAATGTGGATATAGGTTTTCATTGCTGCCAGATACAGTAGTGTTACAGCTGATTTTACTGTTTAAAGAACTAATGATTAGTAACAGACCAAAAACCTGCAAACATGTAACTCTCAGTGGCGCCTGGCTTGACAGCAATTTAGTTATAAAAAAAAAATCTTTCAATTTCTTTTAATTCAAAGGCTTTAAATGAGGCTTTTAAATGATCCATTAATAATAGTTACACGCTGGACTGCATATATTTTACACAATGCTCATCATTAGCACGTAGAAACCTCACGGTGAAACAAACCTAAACTTTTGAAGACTGGTTCAAACATTCACTGTATAGAAGTGTTTCGCTTGTGTATTTGTTATGAATCCATTCATAGTGAAGCAGAGGAGAGGAGCGAGAAGACAGGATGATGCCATATTGAATTTTGGCTGATAGAATATGAGAATTCATTTTTGTTATGTCACCATCCAAGGACACCCTGGCTTGATTTATTGGCCCTCTATCTTTTGATTTTTTTTTTTCTCCCCAGCATTCTGGATTATTGCAGAAGTAAATCAGAGATTGTCATCTTCACCATGAGAGGCTTAATCGGAATTTTGGCCTAAGGTTATGGAGAGTTTTTTGGACGGCGTGATGATGAATGAATATGTGATGTCATTAATCTATGAACACAGGAAAGGAAAATGCCAGTTTTAAATTATAGTTGGCTTTGTACACAAGCTACAACACACTGCAGCTCATTTTAATTACATGGATGACAGCGTTTACGTTGAAGTGATATAAAACATATAGCATACATAATGAATACTCTAAATTATGGTTCAGTTTTTGCAGTATCTTACATTTAGTTTACATGTAAGAGCACGTAAGGTCACATAAGGTCGTGTAAATGCAATATGAATACATCCTTCCACACAGTAGGTGACAATCGTTCAAGACAAAAAAACTGAATAATACATTACTCATAGAAATTAAGGACCAAGCCCAGTCTCTCAATGAGGTCATAATCCTAGTGGCAGAGCACTGGAGCTGACACATACAGTATTGCATTTAACAAGCATCTGTGCAGCTTATCAAAATAACATCTTCTGATCTCACACGTGAATGCTGAGAATATCAGGCAGTGACAACACAATAGAAAAAACTAATCAGATATGTCTTTTTACACTTGTGTTAAGGTTAATACTTACTATGTTTGCTTTCCCCTTTTGTTTCTATATATTAGTTTAATATGAACCCTTACTCAAAAACAACTTCTAGGTTTAAACCTCAAAAGTCAAGTAAGTGAGAACCAGGTAAAATTACTAATAAAGACCTTGCAACAGAAGACCTATTCAGAAAAGAGGCTTAACACTAAAAACACACACATACACATACAGTAGCCACAAGTATATACACACACACACACACACACACACACACACACACACACACACACACACACACACACACACACACACACACACACACACACACACACACACACACACACACACACACACAAAGCCCACGATGCTGTTTCTAAGGAGATGTCAACATCGTGAAAACAGATGAGGAAACACGTGTGGAATTTTAACACTGTTCACCGCTTCATCACTTCTTCCACCCTATGTCACTCCTTCAAAACGTTCCTCTCTGACTGTTACAAACAAGTAACTGCATACAGATAACAAACCAATCTGAGGGATTCAGTGTTTCTTTATTGTTTGAATGAGAACAGGATATGCAGCACAACAAATCCACGTTTGTCTCTCCAGAATGCAGTGACATTTAGTTTAAATACAGTGTACTCTTAATAACTTAGGTCCTGCTAAGTTTTCTGAAAGTAACAGTAAAACAGCATCAAAAGAAGGCACCATTAAACTTTCTTGTCTGCAGACAAATCAATACTCAACTAGACAGTAAATATAATCCCACTTGCCAAAGCCCTGAGAAGATGTAAAAAATAAAATGCTGGCAAAATCTAACTTCAAAGTGAAAATTATTTTACTTTACATACTCAAAAACTGTAAGAAATGGTCAGTATCCTTAAAAAATACATTCACAGTTCAAGAAAGTAGCCATCTATCCTGCCTTACATCCGTTCCCTGCAAAGTCAGTTAAGTTCGCCACTACCGCTCCAGACGATACAGGACCAGCCTGCCAATAAATCAGTCCTTTGATGTACAACATCAGCAGCCATTAAAGAGGAGTGTCCTCGCTGTCCTCGTTGTGCATGCTGAGCTGGGTCTTCCGGTGAGCTGTGATAGCTGCCCATATTCGACACAGCATACCTCCTCTGAAACACCGATAATGGACAGATTTAAACACCGCAGGAGCGTTTTGGTAAATAGTTCAACATTTGGAGGTGCTATTCGGAAAAACACAGGCTAGCTGTTTCCCCCTGTTTCCAGTTTTTATGTTAAGGTAACTGGCTGTTGGCTCTAGCTACATATTTACTATACAGACATTAGAGTATTATCAATTTTCTCATGTAACTCTCAGTAAGAATGTGAATAAGTGTATTTCAAAATGTTAAACTATTCCTTTAACTCTAACAAGGCACAATGGGTATACTGCATCTTTTTTTACCCACCACTACGTTACTGCATGGACAGATAGTGTGAGAGTGATGTGTGGAGACAGTTTACCTTATTCCACAGTACATCAAGTCATCCCTGCAGGCTATGTGGAGGAGACAGTCCAAGGTGAACTCATGAGAGAGCAGCTAGAAAGCAGGATGACACAGATGTGGATTAATAGTAAGTAACCAGCCTTTTGGAGTAAAAAAAATAGGTCAAACTGCAGTTAATTCTACCTTATTGATTGTGCCTTGATCTACAGGTATAGCCTGGAGCCACTGCACCATCGCCTCCACATCTGGATTAGAGCTTTTCTGTGAATCCAGCCCTATATTATACAGAGATCACACCGCCAAATGATACACATTACAGGCAAGTAAGTATGTCATAGTGTTTATGTTACACACAACAAAAAACCTTATCATGATTCCTCAGCTAGACTGATAATCATTATCTGAACTGAAAAGTCAAGTTTGAGCACATAAGCTGATGATTCGATGGTCTACGCCTCTGAAAAAAACCAGTCAGGCAGAAATCCAGGGCCTGAAGCTGAGGTGTGGTAGGGCTTGACTAGCACAAGTGTTAAACTGTATGGGAATCACTGATTGTATTGATAAACCAAAGAGGGCTTGGTCGCTTGATGCAATACTGTTCATGCTGCAACTTGTGTGATTATCACAATGACTAGATGTTTTACTCCTCAAATGACAAACTTCTTTAGATAAAATCAAATATGTACTGTGACATAATTGCTTTACTACATATTACGAGCAGGAGAGGATCATAACAAAAATATTTACAATACCTGGATTTCGAGGCTTGATGATAAATCCAGATAAAATACAATATGCAAATGAGCCTGAATGTGTGTTTTAACATGCTTAGAGTACTTGAAAGGTGGGTTTTGACGGACGAAACCAAAGCTACAGGGTAGTTGAAAACAATATGAATTCAGCACAACTAGTGCTGGAAAAACAAACAAAAAACCCATATTTAGACACACTATCCAAAACCCTGTGTACGAGCACAACAACTATAGTGCTATCTAACAAAAAAATGTACCGTCAGTGTCTGCTGCTTTCTTCAGTGCATCAATCTGTTCCTGTTTCCTCTGTACAGAGTTCCTCAGTAGCTCCTGGTACTCTCTCTCCTTCTCGCTCAGCTGACTCAGCAGTCTGAAACACAAACAGCCATCATCACTCAGCAGAAACCATTATAACCTAAAATTCTCATTAATCACTGTGTGCTTCCTTATTGACAATCCAGTGTTAGAGTTAAATACATTTTTACAGAAAAAAATATTACACTTCATTTGAAAACGACATACTCCAAAGGAAGGAATTCCCAGAAAATGGGATTCTTTCTTGAAGCTAATTAAGAAAATGTGTAGTGAAACATAAAATACAACCAAATGCTACCTTCTGGTCTCTAGTCGTAGGTCTTTCAGATTCTCACTGAGTGGACAGTTGCTGTTGAAGACTATGTCTTTGAGGGAGTTGGGGCTGACTGTAGCCGGGATCTCATTCATGAGCCCTATATGTTGTGTGTCTCCTGGCTCCATCAGCTGGTCGGGGACAATAACTACAGGAGTGTCTGGGTCAGCAGACTGCTCCTCTGGAGTGCTGTCCTCAATCTCAAATGAGGACTGCAGCTGGAGTTTGAGCTCTGAGACACAGAGAGGGGGATGGTGGGAGGAGAACAGAAGAGGCAGACACGGAATAAATAAAAAACTGGAAACAAGAACATGAAAAAAGATGAATAATGGTAGTTTATATATTAAAAAGTACACAATCAAGCAAACGATATATAAATGCTGATATAGACACAAATACAAGAAGATAAAATATAAACTGAGAACTGGTTGACAGTATTTCTTCCAAAGATTTAATCCAAAAAAAGCATTGAGTCTTTACAGGAAAACAATAAATGCAAGCCAGCTTCACCTGGGAGAAGCACTGTGATTGCATCCTGTACTGCCTGTCTCAGCAGATTGTCCAGAGCAAACATCCAGTGAGGTTTCACCTGCTGTTGCCTCAACACCTTCTTCACCTAAAAATAAAGCAGATAGTTTGCCTGAAGCTGACAGCAGTATAATTACCAGGAACATTTGTGCATTGAGTCCAAAATAAACCTACCGCATCTTGGAAGCTAAACAGCACCGCCTGCAGGCTGTTCAGAGGAACTGTAGCAGCAAGCAGCGTGGCTCGAAGGTCCACTAGACTACTGGTCAGCTGCTTCCTGTCCGGAGAGCGGATGTTGTCTCGCAGGGAGCTAATGAGCTCGGTAATGTGGTCTGCAGTGAGTGATGGCACCACGCCGTGCTTTTAAGAGAGAGTACATTTTTTAAGAAAGATTTTTTTTTTTTTTAAATACAGTAGTTCTAGAGGCACTTATAGACTTTAAATAGTGCTGTTCATTTGTATAGTAACACAGGAGAGGGCTGTTTTCCCAATTTATTTGGAAGTTATTGACTGATAAAGTATTTTTTAAGTATGATGGAATATGATTATTTTCTTTCATTCTTATATATTGGCCCTTTAAGTCAGGTAGTATACTGCAGTGATATCACCTTATATTCATGAATTTGATTATGAATAAATGAATGATTAAATCAATGAAGCATTGTAAATAACACACACAAATAAATGCACAAAAACATAAGTAATGTGCAGATTCTAATGTTTCCTCTAATGAGTATGGTATTTTAGGGTTAGGGTAATAGAGCCATTACCTCTAAACATCTAGCATCACACACACAAAAATAAAGAATTCTAGGTTTTTATTTATATGAATTACTATTTTGGAAACAACCAAATGAATTAGTGAAAACAGCCAAATGCTCTTGATCTTCAATTAAGCAGATAACAGAAAAAGAACCATACTCATGGCTGAATTTGTTCTGGGCTGCCATGTATTAGTTAGGTGGTGAGAAAATGCTGAACCCAGTGTTCCCAAGAAAGATGTTTAACTTGCAAGTTTAAAAAAAAAAAGTAGTCTGCAATCACAGGAAACAGAGTTAAGCAACATGGCTGCTGTTCATATAATCTTGGGTTTTGACAGCAGCACCAACAGTGCAACACCACATTGGTGCTGCACATTTTTTGTAATATCAAACTAGAAGGGGATCCAGTAAAAAAAGGCTCATAAACTGTCCTTCAAACATCATGACCGTGGCTAATATACAAGCGAAGACTTTGCTGATACTGATTGTCTGGCCTGTTGGATTTTCTTTACTCACCTGAGGCACAGATTCTTGTATATTAGAGACAACGCAACTGATGTAGTCAGTGAGCACTCGATGCAGGGTGGCTCTCCGCTCACTGTCCTTCCTCAGCATGAAAAGACCGATATTCTCAACTGTTGAAGCTGGACTGCTCATGTCTAATGGAGAGTCCTCAGGTATTCTGGACAGCAGGGGGCAATAAAGGGATCAATCACACTAAATCAGCAGATTAAGATAAAAAAAAAAAAAAGTAATGTATCTACAGAGATGAAGATGAAAAGCCACAGTTCAACAATGCATGTGATTCACAGTTTTTCTCATGAGTAATCTTTTTTTAACATCCGATAGAGTTGCACTAACATCTTTTCATAACACACACAGGATGTAGCCTTGCCAGACATAAGACTGCAACCACAATGTGGTTTGCCACTGATGTAAGATCCTGTAGAACTGTGGGTAAGAGATTATGAGGCTATTATCTTCTGTTGAGCAATAATCTAACTCACGGCAGATAGCCGGTTGTAGGTGGGCTTTCTGCGATGTCATCTGATCTGAGGGCAGACTGGGTACTCCTGAGGTCCAAAGAACAGGACAGGTCAATGGAATCCGAGTATGAATCAGTGTCCTCCACAAGGATAGAGATTGGTACAGACAGGCTGCGTTGATAGTAAGCTGTAAAACCAAGCGAGATTATGGTTAGATAGTGTATGTAAGTGTTAAAAATCTATAAGAGGAACCAGATTTCATAATAACACTTACTATACAGGTCCAAAAATAACAGTTAGTGAGTATGGCTAACAGAAATTAGATAAGAGATGAAAGAAAAGATAAATATGATAAAAAATGTGATGATTCAAAAGAGTAAGATACTCGATACATGCACTGATTAAAACTGATAACTTAATATTAGAAATAGGAGCGGTTATATGGATTTGAAGAGCACTGAAGCCTCACCAGCAGAAAGGGGGTCTTGAGGTACTAATTCTTGTGGAGCCTTGGCCCTCTTTTTGGGGGAGGACCTGAGGAACGTGTCCGACAGCAGCTCTGTGGCTGTGGCTCTGTCGTCTGGGTTCGGCACGAAACTGTTCATGATGAAGACCTTCGCCGCGTCTGACATGCACTCAGGAACCTTGGGGTGGATCTTGAACATGCCCACCTTGGATGAATTGTTTAAAGATTACCAACAAAGTGACTGAATATCTCACAGTGTTGTGTAAAACAATTGATTCAGGACTATCCCTTTAAGAGAATTGTGAAAACAACAATATTTGCATGTATTAACATCTACATAAACTCCAGCTACTAGTTTCCCCATCTTTACCTTAAACATGGCTGCCTGAGGACTTCCCAACTCATGGAAGGGTGTTTTGCCTGTTGCCATTTCGATAATAGTGCACCCGAGGGACCAGATATCAGCAGGCTTCCCATAACCCCGAGGCCCCTGGTCTATAATTTCTGGGGCCATGTACTGCAGAGTTCCTGTTTGAAAACCATTATAATAGTGATGAAAATATGACTAATATGATCAGTTCACAGACAAAAATATGTCTTTATGATGCAGTTAAATCTGTAAATGGGAATCACTATCGGGGTTATGGGTGTTTTCAAATATGCAGCATCTTACCAGCAAATGTCTCGGTACAGGGGTTGATTCCTGCTAACCGTTTGGAGGTTCCAAAGTCAGAGATCTTCAATACTCCACTATAAGTGTTGATTAGGACATTGTCACCCTGCAGCAAAGATACATTTATCCACATAAAGATTTGTCACAAACATCTTATCCCATAAAGCCAGGATGAAATTATTGTAGAAAAACATTTGCCATGGTTACTCTGCTCACCTTAATATCTCTGTGAACTATCTGGTTGTCATGAAGGTATTTGAGCCCCTCAAGGATCTGCTTTGTG
The DNA here is from genome assembly GCF_963691925.1 of Scomber scombrus. Lineage (NCBI taxonomy): Eukaryota > Metazoa > Chordata > Actinopteri > Scombriformes > Scombridae > Scomber > Scomber scombrus. The sequence goes on along the minus strand of NC_084976.1, from coordinate 26,984,910 downwards.
TAGAAGATGATAGTGGCTTCATTGTCTTTCAGAGGACCCCATTTGGAGCGCAGGAGGGATGACAAACTTCCTACAGGCAGGAATGTAAAATTGCAATAAAAACTGAACATTGAGTCCTGCTCTGAAAATATTATTTCTCACATGTTCATGAAGGGAGCAATGTGAACATGACATTATTTCTATTATTGGTGTCACATTGGAGGATTATAAAATTCTATCTATAAAATGTTTTCCCGAGAATTTCTGAACTACATCTGGCAATATAAACTATTGATTGGAGTTTTTCACATTTCTTCAGAAACTTCATGTTATTGTCTGAAGAGATTTTCCCCCAATGAGAAGGATGTCTTTAGAAACACCCACTTCCTTAAAACTCACTTCCAGTACATTACACAATCACACATACAATTCTGAACAAAGATGTGTGTGAAGACAGGCCAGGACTTCCTTGACAGCCTAATAAAGGCATCATCCTGTATTAAAGCCACACTGTAACTGGAGAAATGCAGACTTGAAAGCAGGGGCAGGGCTTCCTTAATTTGGCACTTCCAATGAACCACTAAATATTGGCTGGACCCACACACCCCAGGCTGCTTTCATTCCAGTGAAAGTTTCAAAGACCATTATTTTATTTGATGAATATTAATATGCCTGTGTATAACTATTAGTTTGTAGATTACATAAAATGTACAGTGTTCCAGACAAAGACAAAGGCATCAGTAATTGCATAAGCAGATGTTATGACATAAACATAAAACACAATTGAAAGAGATTATATTGTGATTATACTGATCATACTGTGTTAAAATATTATTCAGCTTTTTTGTATTCAATGTGGCCAATAACTCATTTTAGACACCCGGTTTCCTGTTTTCCAAACTAAGTGTCTGACTTTTGAGCAAATAACAAAATAAGCTTTTTGATAATCTAAATGTTTTGTTCCTTTCTAATTTTATGAGATATAGTGTGTCTGTGTGTGTTTGTAGATTAACCTCCTGGTACTTCTTCCATGAAGATCTTAATGAAACCATCCTGACTGACAGAGCCCAGGTACTGGACAATATTCCTGTGCTTCAGCCTCTTGTGCAGAGCTATCTCCTCATGGAGGGGCTGGGAATACCTGGAAGACACAATACCTTATATTAAAGTTGATTATTTTAAAACATACACACAAACAAAAAACACACGCTGACTGTTTGTAATAATAGTAATGTAATAATGTGTAAGTTAAATCTGGCATATTCCAAATAAACCAGTTAACTTGAATTTCCTTGCCGATACATGCAGCTTATATCTTGTTACAAAATATCTTGTCAGTATATACAATGTCACAAGACAGCTGCTATTGCACCACACTGAAACTGTTGTTTCCTTTCTCTTTCTGTCTGCACAACATTGACAGGATCCTTATTGTGCTGTCATTTTATATCTGGTCATCACTACCTACAAACGCTAAAAAGCTTTATAAGAGGAGTGACATAAGATTACCACTAATATGTTTTAGACATTAAGTGATTTAAAGATCGCATTTCCTTCCATGAGATCCATTATTCTCACATAACACTGCAATATGAGTCTAAGCTCTTCATAGAGTGATAATCAAAGGATGAGAAGTCTAAACATTCATCAAACTCCCCCAAGATTTCTAAAGAGCACTGGAGATCCAGTGCATGCCAATGAGTGCAATCCCTGCCAAATATTTTCCCATTATGGTTATTATGGAGAAAACATCCATGCCGGAAACACTACAGTTTAGTGTCTTCCAGTGAAAAGATGACCAGTGAATAAAAACCAGTGTGTGTGTTTGTTTCCCATACGTGCTGTCTCTCTCTGGGATCTCCTTAATTGCGATGCGTATTTGGTTGCTCGGGTCCCTCCCAGCATACACCACGCCGTATGTCCCTTTACCCAGAACCACCTTGTCGCCATTGTCATTTTTCTCGTAGATGAACTGCAGTGTAAGAAGAAGATGGCATGAATAAGTGTGGAAGGACTGAAAGCATAAGAATCTGAGAAATTGTGAGGAGTTTTGCAAGTAACAGGAAGTAGGAGAAAAGACACGTTAGAGTGAGAGAACAGATGGTTCATTCAGAGGCTACTGAAAACATGAGTGTGGAATTTTAAGGGTGACTACAAAATGATATGCTGTAAACATGCTTTTATTCATCATCTATGTATTTATTCATAAAATATATATAACACATAATGTAAAATTATGTGGAAAATATACAACCATGGGAACATTTCTTCTTGAGAATTTCGATCTTCCCTAACCCTGAGCATTCGAGTTGTTTTTCTTCTTGTTGACACAAGTGAGACTTAAAATAGAGCACACTCTGCTCAAGAGGGGTGAAAGGGTGTAACTCACATCTAGTATTCCCCCAGTTACATGGTCTGGGTCCTGACCAGGATCTTCAGCCTGCTGAACGAGAGAGCTCACCAGCTCACAGAAACTGGGGAGATAGCAGTGTGAAAAGAATGTAGTGGGAAATATACTTGTGGTAGGAACAGCTGGTTAAATAATGGCAGTGAATTAAATGAATGCCAGTAAAAGTAGCAATAACATAGAATACATGCTTGTAGACTTTTGCCAAATAATTTACTCATAAAAGGCCAAAATCCAGTATATAGAGAGGTGGAAAAAATACACTTTTCTAAGTAAACAACTGAGTTCACTTCATTTGAGCCAAATGACCCAAACTTCAAAGGACATTTACAGCATTTACAACATTATTATCCCATTTATGTAGACATGCATATAGTTTCAGTTTTATTTCTGATTTGGCATCATATAGTTCTAGAGAAAAACTACAGTCCTTGATTTGAGCACCACAAACAAAACTGAGGTCGAGTCAGTGATTTTGAAGAATGCTTGTTCAATACACTTTTTGCCAATATTTCCTAATGAGTGTCTGTTTTGTGTGTGTGCTGAAAAAAAATCTGGTGTTCACAGGGTTTCTCTGTCGTGGTGCGGCAGTTTGTGTGCGCTTGAGTGAAAAAAATGAATCATGATTTGACAGACAAAAGTGTTCAAAGGGATTTAAATCTTATACCATGAAAGAAGTTTTAGTTTGACTTTGAATTCTATTATATTGAGGTGGCTGCAGCGAAGGATCTTTTTTTGGGATGTGGGTCAACTGATTCTTTTTTCATGAGTGAAGAAATCTGTACTAGTGGGACATAAAGGAAATATGACTCATACATTGTCACACTAATTTCTCTGGTGCACTGATTAGACTTTGAAATTATTTCGCAAATCTAGTTGGCCTATTGTTTCATCTTGTAACGCAGGTTACTGCGTATCAGCCCATCTATTTGTCAAAAGAAATTGTAAATCAATTAATTTGCACTACCTCTCATAAATACACACAGAGAGAACAAAAACCTCACACTGTCTTTTATCCTATCAGTACCAACCCATTACTCACTCACCCATGACAATGAAGCTCAGAGGGGAAGCAGAGTTGGAAGTCATCTGAGTTGTAGTGGACATACAGGAAGCAGCTCCGCTCATCAATTTTTGAAGCACTTTAAAAGGAAAGAGAGATTAAAGATTTGAAAATGTTCAAATAGTCCCTAAAATAATCCCTAATATATTTGTTTAGCATTGCAAACTATCAGAAAAACCTATTCAAAAGAAAAGGTTTTCTATTCTATAGAAACAACAGCTAATGTTTACATTTCAGTATCAGCTTTGGGGTAAACACGTGTAGGTAAACTGGTTTATTCAGTAAAAATGCTGATGAAGTGAAAACGTATTTCTCATCTTACATTAAAAACACTAGTCTGGTAACTCGTTTGTTTAGTGTCTTCATGTGACCCAGCAACTGACTGTTTTTTGTGATGAAAACTGCCCAAGTTGCAAATCAGTAGGCTAAAGTACACAGTGGCACTGATCAGTAACTAGAGAGGAGCCAATAAAAAAGCCTACAAGCAACAAAGAATACAGCCGTATTGACAGAAGGAAAAAAATCGGACTGACAGCCAAGGTTTCCAGGACAACCCTAATGTTTTGGGTCCTCTGGCTGTGCCGCAGGCTTGAACACACCCAAAACAGGGAGCAGATATTTGAGAGATGTTAGCACATGCTGTACTTCACTATACCTCACTCCTCGAATTGCAGAGGCTGGGAAAGTCCACTGATGTAAGCCTTTCTGTTGAGTCAAAGACAAAGTTATGGTGCACTGCACGACAAAGCAGCTTAAATAGAGGTTTTTATTTAAATACACGTGCAAGAGAAAGAAAGTAAAACAGCCCTGAAATATGAGGTCATTTTTTTCCCAAACATGTTGACACTCAAAGAGCACACCCACACACTCCTTATTAAACATTTACTGGAATGTCACTGCAAGAAAGTTGGTTCCTCCTTGTTTAATGCAATCTATTCTGCTATCTGAATTTATGAGGGTCTCAGTATTCAGATTAGGGAGTGGGTGTGGGTGTGGGTGTGGGGGATCGGTGGGTGTATACAAACCTTTAAGGGTGTGACATGTTTCAACTGAATAGTGCGACTTTCATCCTCTTCACTCACACACACTATAGCTGGCTGAAGGACTTTGCTGGGCTCCAGGATGAGCACCTGAAAAAGCAGAAATTCAAACTTCAACTTCTTTTTATAAATACAGCTGCAAGTTATTTAATTTAGTAACTGTTATGGTAATCGTGTCCTCTTACTGGGCAGCGGTCTGTGGAGACGGTGGGTTTACAGGTCTGCAAAAGCAGCTCCATCCAGAAATCCATAGTGTCCTGTTTAGGGGGTCTCACTTCAGGTGGCTTGGAAAACTGACGGTACAGGATGTATGTCTCCATAATAGATGCCACATACCTGAAAGAAACACACCAAACTCATTAATCCACATACATTTAATATAGGAAAATTCTGGTGAGATAAAGAAATCCAGTTTCCTTCTAAATGCTTTCTAATCCAAACAATGTTTCATATTTTTTGAATCAAAGAAATCAAATTAAACTGACAGAATCCAGATGATGACTGAACACCTTGTGTATCTGTCTATTTACTACTTATCAATATGTGGTGCTTAAGCCTTACCAGATAGGGGCCTTGAGCCTATAGAGTTTGTCAGAAGCCTCTATGACTTTCCGGTATTCATTAGCGAGGATGTTAGCTCCGAGGTAGAAACCTACATCCCAGTAGTCCTTCATCTTCTCCAAGCTGCCCTTCCTACCAAGCAGGGTGCTTAGGGTGACACCTATACACCAATGAACAAAATATGTGTAATACAGATATATAGAGAACGTAACTGAATCATACATATTATGTGTATTGTGAAATGTGACTGAACTCTTTAGAAATAAATTCTCCTGTATTATTATGGGCTCTGCACTTGTTTGCACGTGAAGCCAAACAACATGAAATTAGATGTCTAGACGCTGATCTCAGCCAGTTTATGGTTAATTATAAGAAAAACATGTTTTCTGTTTATTGCATTGTATCTGCAGAATAGTTGCAATATTACCATAAAACTGTGGCCAGACAAATCTAAATTGTAGGGTGCATCAAGGCAAAGTTTAATGTTCACACCCCTATAAGATAAAAGTGTAATGGACTAGTGGTATAAACTTTATGACGCAATGAATCTGCCGACCATAAACTTGTATTATCTCCACATCATCAAAGCAGGTTTTTGTCATACATCATGTGCCATAGAGAAAGCATAAAACACCTATTTTTCGCAGCTCAATGGAAGTATCAAATTCATGGCCAGCTGCCATCAGAAGGACCACATTGTTGATGCCCGAGTGAAGAGTTGGCTCTGTCTCAAAAGCTTTCCCATACCTGAAATTTCATATACAAAGGTATTATTGGTGGAACATACTAATGGATGGAGTGAAAAAGTGCTTCAGAAAAATAACAAACTCTAAACAACAATCAGAAAAAAGTAACTATAAAACAGGGTCTGTAATGACAAACTGCAAACCCGGTGCAAAAGACAGACAAATGCCCCATTAGGTGCATAGCCGTGCACAAACTGGATGTACCAATAGCAGGCTTGGTCTCTGCTGCGCTGGTCAGTGAACCCAGAACTCATGAACATGTCTTTGTAGATGCGTCCACACAGGCAGTGGACATCTGACGCCACCTTGTCCCCGGACTCCACAATGGGCAGAATCACACTCAAAGCCTTAGCACGATCTCCTGGGTGATTCCTCCTGAGATGGGAGGATTTGATAATATCGGCAATGATGATTCTTTAAAAAAAACCTTGGTATTGTGCATGCATACAAAACAAATTCAGACTACAATCAAAGTGGAGCATTAAAAAAAAAAACACTACCCTGAAACTCACTGAATAGAAAAAAGAATGCAATAGGAGCCATTTGGGTACCTGTTCAGAGCAAATATGTAGTGAAACTTGATATTCTGATGTGCTGCCACCAGACACATTGGCAGGTTGTTTAGCGTCTCCACCAGTTTGATTATGGCATCGTAGTCCTGAGAATAAAGGGTGCAGAATTACAATGTATTATTTACCACAATTAAGTCTGATTACTTTTTTAAAAACTAAAACTACTGATATGGAACACCTGGCTGACATACTATCTGATCCTGGGTTCTGGTTCATCGTGACTCTTGCAGGCTGCTTTTGTGGATAGTTATGCTCAGTAGTCTCAATAGTGAAACACAGGCTTTTTCATGTTTCAGACAAAATAGGCGCCTATTAAGTGCTGAATGTTTTAAAGGTGATTAATCAATCAGTTGATCTAAAGATGTTTTGACAATAATTATATGTTAAGTAATTCATCAAGTAACAATTACAAAGTCTCTTGTTTCCAAATTTTCCAATGTGAGTTTTCCATCTCATATTACTTAAAACTGGAACACAGCTATAGAATAACACCTCTGGTACAGTGAGCTTGTGATCGGCATTTTGTCCTCATTTTCTGACATTTTTAAACAATTGTTTGTTTAAAATGTGTTAATCTTAAATATTTTAAAATGTTTTTTAATCTTAAATATTTTAAGATTAACTAATAAAGTAAATAATCAATAGCGACAGCCATATGCCTTTTATGCACTCACAAGCAAAATACACACATAAACACACCTGAATGTCCCTGTAGGACATCAGCAGGTTCATGACTATGTCAGGGGTGAGCAGCTCTACACTGTCCAGGCGTTTCTGGATGCGACCCAACTCCTTACTCCGGGCTTGGCCACTGAACCGCTCCCGTGCCATACGAATCTCATGCCTGATTGATTCCCTGAAGTACTCACTGTCGGCGTAAAGAGCAGAAGGGTAATAACAACCACCACTTTAACGATCATCGGCCACTCAACTGAGTGAGGTTAAACACTGAGAAAGCGGTGAGTTACAGCGTAAGCAAATGCATGTGCAATCCGAGATGATAATGTTGGGGGAAAAGCAAATGAAGGCGAGCAGAGCCCTCCAGTTCATTCCTAACCTCGACTGAACCTGCACATTGTTGAGTAGATTCACCAGCCTCTCCACCAGCGGGGTAAGCAGGGGTTCCAGCTGGAAACTGGGCTGGATCAACTCTTTGATACCAGTCATCATTGTGGCATCGCAGGCAAACACTTTACCCTGAGGTGACACTACGTACGGGATGAATGTGTAACTTCCACACTGCTCCTGAAGAAGACAATACATGCATCATACAGAGACAAAGTCACAGCTGGATATCTTGTGTGGCATCAGTGAGGCTGTAGGGTTTTTTGTTTGTTTGTTTTTTTTGTTTTGAATACTTAATTTTGTATTTCAGGCACACTCTCACATTAATAGATTTGCTTTGCTCCTGATTCCAAATTATTGTTAGCCTTAATCATAGAAACAGCACAACATTCAACAAATCTCTAAAAAACCCATTCTGAACAAACACTCCCTCATTTCAACTTCTCAAATGTGAAAAATTGCAGCTTTTTTGTTGCTTTTTTTAATCATTGTAAATTGAATATTTTACCATATAGACTGTGAAATTGTGATGGATATTTTTCAACTTTTTCTTAAAAATTAATATAACAAACCTTTGATCTGTCAGTCAAGAAATTAACCACTAGAAAAACATTTAAACTGGAAATATTTTTGCTTGCAGCCATGACCATATTAGCCTGCTAGGTGGGCCTGGGACAAAAAATAAACTGTGTGCCCCCAGTACCCCAATTTCCTCCAACTCCCATTCAGCACATTGCACACAGTACAAAACACGTCACATTAATGATTTGCATGGAGCAGAAAACAACCTGTACTCCTAAAATAGAATATTTGGCCAGAGCTTTTCTGTTCAATAAGGAAAATCTTAAAACTACATACAAGACAGGGCCCCTAGATTAGCTTTAGATTATTGCAGGACTCTACTTAAGGTCCATTTCATTGCAGTTCATACTGTATTTGAGAGGTACATTCAGAAACATTCAAGATATTAAACACTATATGACAAACAATGTTCCTGACGTCTTGGGTTCTGGGACAGTGCAACTGGGTTAAGTGCAGCTTTTGTTTAAACATTTATGTATCATCATCAATCATTGATTTTTAACAATAAACGAGGGGTTGCCATGTTTCTGTGCAAGTTACCTTTACAGCCTGTAGATCACTATCTTGCTTGTAACAGTACAGTATTGTGTTATTGGTCATGCTGAAACTTTCTCTCACGCCAAGGTGGTAGAAAAGGGAAGGCTGGCAGAATGTGTCACTCATCTCAACGACTGCTACATCTGTTGGGGAAATTTGAAAGGGCGGGTCAATTTGCGTAATTGGCGCAGAAGTATGTGTGTCATCCAAGTTAGCCTCCACTCAGCATGCCTGCACTTGCCTGCATTGTAGAAACTATCCAGGATATCTGCAGTCCCCAGGGATATTCTTTCAAAAGGGATAGTTTTGAACACCGCGTGTGCGTCCGCGCAGGCTTCCTTAAGACATTTCAGTGACAAGTTCTCCTCCGATTGCGGCACTGATGCGTCCTCATTAACGATATAAGCCACAGATACTGCTCTGGTGCGACTCCGTGGAGAGACGATCTGTATACCCAAACCGCTGGAGCTCAGTTCCATCGTCAAAGGGTCCTGCCATAAACTTCCAGCTGACACCCAAATTGGATCTTTCCTCTTCGGTTCATGCAGGCTCATTCGCCTGCGCTCTGTCGTGTACATTTTCTTGCTTGATTGTTCCGCAGCTGCACCTCAACTCATGTCCTTCGTCGGGAATACTTCCACCATGTAAACGCAACAGCTGATTGCGTGGTGCGCAGCCGCCTCCGCTCCACTAACATTCCCGGTACTCCTCTCCAGTGGACCCGCCCTCCGCTCCGCTGCGCTCACTGACATTGTGAGACTGACTCGACTCTCTCATGACCTCTGCTGTGAAAAACTAATTTTCAGTTAGGTCACAGTTCTGGGGAAAACTGATGTGGTAGTTACTGTGAACCAAATGCGGTTGCTGTAACATTGAATGGAAGGTCTAAAGCCAGCGGATGTTATTCACTTACGGGTCAATTGTGTGAAATAAGCCTGACAAATAAATACAAATAAACTAAATGTACCTAAATTGTGTGCCATGAATAATTGCTTCAACACACAATTCTTAATCTTAATGTTTATTCATTTGTAATTGAGCAGAATATTTTCCAGAGCTCTTGAGTGGCGACAATAAAACTCTTGAGACCATCAAAATGTTCACTGTCTTTATTTACAGTACAAAAATGGAAATTTACTACGAATGCTGTGTGCCTCGGTACAGACAAAATAAAGGAGGATCTCTTTAAATACACACTGCATGGTGCAAGAAAAACACACAAAAGCGTCAACTATTGTCCCTGCACTACAAAGCAAAAACAAAAAGAAGGCAATATATCATTACAAGTCACATTCAATACACCATGAACACTGACAAATACAGCCTGGACAAAGACAAGAGATAAGTCTTTAGCTATACTTAGCACTCAGTGCTGTGATCCAAAAAAATATATAATTAGCTATTGTATTAGCACGGTATTTATCTGGCACCAAGAACTTTTTTTCATTTTTTAAATGGTGAGCACTGTCAGATGTGAGATCAGACATGCAAAGACATTGCACAAACAACCTGAGAATAGGAAGTCTTCTTTCAGACAGTTGAGGCAGGTTTAAGCAATAGTTTGGTAATTACAAAATATACAAACCAGCCTTGCTCCATTATTTGTTTACTAGTTCCATTTATTGTTCCTCTCCCTGCAGAAACAGCTATTTGTTGAACATTGACGATAATGATGATGTTATCTAACCTGAACAAATTTAGCAATGCGGTTTATGGGAACAATTTACTCATCGAGTCCCTCGTCATCCTCTTCCAGCTTGGCGTCCACCTCGCTTGTGTCTGAGAACTCGTGCAGGAGGACATACTCGCGGCTGCTGAAACCAAATTTGAGAACGTCTTTTTCTTTGAGCTCATAATAGCGTTGGGGGTCGATGCGCTGGTTGTTCAGGTAAGTGCCGTTGCCGGAGCCCAGGTCAATGACGTAAGGCTTTACTCTGCGGCCAGGGGTGCCATCTGAACGTGTAAACTCCATCAGTCTGGAAGAAATATAAACAACAAAGGTAGATATGTTTTACTCACACAGGAGAGTGAGTTTAATGCAATACATTTATTAACAGAATCACTACAGATTAATATTTCTAAAACATACCAGAGTCAAACACCTTAGCCACTGACAGCTATTCTCACCTGTACTGGAATACTGCATGTTGCTTGGAGCAAGATGGGTGGTCAATGGGAATATCAGCAATTTTTCTCTGCCGCCCCAACAGATAGGCACTCTGTCTGTGAATGTACATGACTGGAAGAGGTTCGTCGTTCTTGAAAGGGTACAGTCGCCATCTTCGCTTGGGAATGCGAGCCTCGGGTGGCTCGTTGTACTTGATCACCACTCCGCGGAATGTGTTCGTATCTTCAGTGAGCGCGCCTGATAGTCCAAAGTTGGGCTTCTCTTTCTCAACAGGAGGATCGTTTGTGTCACTCCCTTCTCCGGACTGTCCAAAATCTTGCTCTTGGTTTTCTTCACGCCTCTGACGGTTTTCTCTGCGCCTCTCATCGTGCTGACGTCTCTCAGCTTGTTGGGATCCAAGAGCGCCTCGTTCCCGGTGTCTTTCTCCACCACGCTCTGTCTCCTGAGGTCTGTCTGATTCCCACCTGCTCCGCCTTTCCTCTGGCCGGTCGTTTCTTCTTCTCCGCTCGTCACCGCTAGACCGATGCTCCTCCCGTTCCTGTGAGATATTTGGTATGAAGATCATTATTAGCCAAATCAGCACAGTTACAGCACTATACATTTATCATAACAGAGATAATACCCTATTCAATGTAGTCAGATGTTGTTTTAGGCCCTATTCTTAGTAGCATATTCTGTCTTTATACCACTGTTGTTCTATAGGCATGAGTCTGCTACATTTTCAGTATTAACTTTCATGTGCTGCCTTTGTGGTAGCTATGCTGCTAAATGGGCCAACTTCAGTCAAATGTCACCCTCTGTAAATAGAAAGCATTTCCTGTTGGACCAAGACCGAATTACAAAAAATAAATGACCAGCGTGTAAGACTTAGTGGCATCTGGCGGTGACCCTCCCCTTACAAGCATGTAGGAAAACCTACCGTCGCCATGCCAAAGACCCTTTCTAGGGCTAGTGTTTGGTTTATTGAGAAGGGTTTATCTGCAGTCTTGCAGAACTACACCACACATCCACTTTACTACACATCAACCCACTGCCCCGTGTTGTAACCGTAACAGCATTCCCACAATTGATCAGCTGTATTTTGTGTGTATTTAAATTGTATTTATTTTCACAAGGCTGGTAATTGTCACACTATGATACTACAGTGTTTAATTGACAGCATGCTGTATGTTTGAGCCATTAGTCACTGAAATACCTAACTAAGCCTGCAGGATGTGCTGTCTATGTGTTGGACACTGGTGGTATGAACCTTTTAGGATGCACATCCCTGTAAATTCTGGTATAATGTTTTGGTAATCTGGCACATTTTTTCTAATCTAAATTCACAAAAGTCAAAAACCTAATCACCCGCTTTATTCTGACGTCAGCACCACGATTAGGACTGCGGCTTCTCCTATTTCTGGGAGATCTGCTGCTCCGTCTGGTGGGAGACTTCTCTCTTTTATCCGGAGAGCGATCCCTCATTCTGGCAGGTGACCTACATGAAGAACACAAAAAATGGCTGGGTATTATTGATGAAGTCAAATATCACGATTAGAGCCTGACGGAGATATCAGTCAGTCGATACTGACCTATCATCGATATAATGGTATTAGCATATATATTGCTCATTTTACGAATATATTGTATAATACATTTTCTCTAATTCAAGTTTATTAAACATAATTCCTTATGTCGTAGGTGTATTTATTTATAGTTCTGTATAATTATTTAATTATTATTTATTTATAATAATGAATTTCAAAGTGGAGTTTGCTGTTTCAGTACATCAGTCATTTTAAACATTAAAGTATTTCATACACAACATTTGAAGGATCATTGAAAAAAAAAATCAGTGCTCATATATGAATTCTGTATATATAAGATTATATGGCAATTTATCAATACCATTTTTTTCACTCCCTGATATTGGCATTGGCCTCAAAAGTTCAGTATCAGTTGGACCTTAATAGCAATATTTTTGACCAACTACTTAAATATTGGGACAAAATTGAGGATTTAATTGAAGTCATTCTAGAAAGGCCACCCTTTACTTAATGTCTTCAACAGCCTTAAAAGCTCTTTCAGTGAGCGACTTGCTTTAGATTATGTTTCAAAAGTATTTTTTAAATTTTTTTATTTGACTGTATTGTTCGTAGTGTTGTGTATGAGCTGTTTGGTGGCAAATAAGTTTACCCCACTGGGGGATTAATAAAGTGTCTCTTATCTCTAATATTGTAGGAATGACTATTGGTGCTTTTACAAATAATTACACAATGAGATCTTTGACAAATGATCATTAGTAATGTGGATATAATGACAAAGGGGGTAAATACAAATTATTAATAACAGCTTTAACAGTCTGGTTAGTTCAGAAAATGGCATCATGTAACTGTAGTGCATCCTTTAAAGTCAAAAGACAACATGTATGCCATATCATAAAATCCCAAATCTAAGACGACATAAGTCTCAGATAACGATATAGATATAATATCGATATATTGCCCAAAACTAACATAAAAACAGACAACAAACAAAAAAAAAAGAGTCCTCTAATTTCTGTTTTTTGTGATTGCTTTACTATTTAGGACCAAAAAAACAAAAAAAAATCTTACAATTTAGACTTTTGTGTGTAAATTGTGTGTATTTTAATTTTATAGAACTATTTTAGTGTGAAAAGACAATTTAGAAGACAAAAAATGTATCCGATTTTGGCTTTGTGGTGTTATTAATCCAAGAATACATTTGATTTGGATTGTTTCACTAGCTTGTTTGTTGCAAGGAATAAAGTATATTTTCTACTGAAACTGAATTAATTGCCAAAAATCAGAAAACTTTGTCAATTTATGTTTTGTTGAGAAAGAAATGAATTGGGCTCCAGTTTGCATGGTTATAGGGTCATGTTGACACCCAGGAAGCCCTGCAGGTAGCCCAGGTGTGAATCTAATATCGTTGAAAAAAACACCAACAAGTGAAAGCAGTAAAAGGAAATGCATGTAAACAAAATGAACTGAGTCTCAGGATGATACATCATCCATGTGTGGCACACTAACACGTGATTTACGGTAAAAACACAAATAACGCGGGTTGAAGCTTCGTGTGTTGAAGCTAACCTGAGGGATTAAACTACTCTTTCTCGCTAATAACGACTCACAGGTCCAGTTTGCCTCGTTGATAAACCCAAGATACCTGTCAATAGCGAGGTGATATATGACTACCGACTATACCTGCTTGTTCCCTGCCTCGGTGGACTGGAGTAGCCGGGGGATCTCGACCTGGAGCGGCGTGATCTCTGTGGCCTAACAGGGCTCACTTTCTCCTGCTTAATCTTGACTTTGGACTCCCGGTCCGGAGATTCTCTCCTTCTGTGACGCTTTTCTTTGGTCATTTTAGGACAGTTGTACTAATCCTACCGTTTTTTGTGACTCAAACATACACTACCACCCACACGAAAGCCCGTAAAAACAAAGAAAAACTCCAAAAATGTGGCGATTACAAACTTCGCCTGTTACGCTCAGCTGACGTGTTTCCGTTTCCTGTGGTGCGCAGTTAATTTAGCTCGGCGTTTCATGTCTACTTCTCACTTTGTGTTCCGCATCTCGTTTATCTTTACGAGAGATATTCACAATATTCTTGTTTAAGAAAAAAAAGGAGGAGCGCTATTTGTGTAAGCCGAGTTTTACGGAGTTTATACTGAGCTATATAGAACTGATTAATTCCCGAAACATCAGCAGGAACACGCACTGTAATATGAACATTTTTAAAAATAAAAATGTCTTCTTTTGTTGCGCTGATTAAAATTGATTTATGGCAGTATCCTGCACATACTACAGAGCATCTTTGGCCCATATTTGTTAAAACCAAGCCACTGATTCAACTCGGACAAACCAAAATGAAACGCCGGGACGCTGTTGCCATAACAACGCAAACAGTGGAGCACAGCTTTCTGTCTTCATATTTGTGAAGGAGAAGCAGAAACGAACAAGTTGGTGGTTTTTTTGTTAGTAGCTTTATTTTTTTTCATAGTACGACACAATGATTCCACCTGCCGAGTCTCTCCTGAAATACGATAATCCAGTTTTGGTCAGCAAAACCACAGATAGAAAATCCCCAAAGGTGAGTTTAACTAACTAACGTTACCTGGCAACGATGGGCGGAAGATTGAAATGGTACTAGGAGAAGCCAAAGCTGGAGAATATATTATTCACAATTAACAATTAACAATTAACAATACAATTTCCTCAGAATGAAGGAGAAGAGGGAAAAACATTACAGGGTTCCCACAGTCATGAAGTTCCTGGAAAGGTTATGACATTAGAAAAACTGTTTTTCCAGTCCTGGAAATGGTTTGGAATTAGGTGAATGTTTTGGAAACGTTTTGAATTAGGGATGGACCAATCTGATATCAAAGATAACAGATATAAGACAGGCTGCATGAACTTGGATTCCCACTTTTACCATGTCAAAAATCAGTAGATTCATTTAATATGAATATAAAAATCATCAATTTCTATATTTAGCTTTTTAATATCTTCTAATTTATGATCTAGGGCCAAACGCTTCCTCTGGATGTAATTATAAAATGTACCCATCATTTAGTGAGATCAAAGTGTCAAAACACATGTTAGAAGGCACCAGAATACAGGAAATTACATCTACTCTGTTCAAAATGTTCTGGGGGAGGACCCTTTGTTAAACCTTTGTTAAACTACTTAAATTCAAAGTCATGGAAATTGGGTAAAATATTATGGAATAGTTATGGAAAAGTTTTGAAAATTCATTGGTAAAAATGTGTGTGAACCCTAACATTAAGAAATGAACTCCCTGTATGTTGCTGTATGTTCATGCCTTTCTTTGTTTTATTATCCATTGCCCCCATCCTTTTATTAAGAACTCTTCCTTCATTTTCAATTTATATGTAAGATTCTCCATCACAAGTATATAATCCATGATTGACAATCATTGTCTGTGACTTTTGCTTCAGCTTTGAGCCAGTTCTTAGTAATGGCCTACTTTCCAGCCTCCAGGAGGATCTTGACCAAATATTGGTCTCCTACATGCACAGTTCCTTCCAAATGTCCGAGGTATAAAACAAGACAATATTTAGGAATCACATATCCCAATACTTCACAGAGAGCTGAAAATACATGCATAAAGAAAAAAAAGGCAGCTTTAACATAAGAAAAACCTACTATGAAACTCTATCGTTGCAGGCGGCGTAAGCACTGAAATTCCAACTTCTCTTATGAATTTTATAAGCTACAAGTAACTAAAAATGTTTAAAATTAAAACAGAAAACTGTTAAACATAAAATACTTTTCCTTACAGGGACGTCCTTTGAAAGTGAGCCCTCAGCAGTCTGCCGACTCTTCCCCTGTGCCACCACCTCCTAAACCGAAGTCTGCTGCTACAGAGGCCACCAAGCAACAACATGAGGAGATCCTCAACGCCATCCTTCCCCCCAGGTATAGTTTCCCCTCATCTACAATATACTGTCTAACAGTTTCAGCCCACACTGTAACTTGTCTTACCTCTGATATCACAGGGAATGGATGGAGGGAAACCAACTGTGGGTGCAGCAGGTGTCCAGTGCCCCTTGTACGCGCACAGACGTGGTGCGTCTAGAAGAACTATTGGACACAAAGGTGCAACAAAGGCAAGCCAGAAACACAGGAATCTGCCCGGTCCGCAGGGAGCTATATTCCCAATGCTTTGGTAAGGAGGAGGCTGAGATGCTAGTGACCGCTCAGGCCACTGTGGTTAGAATGATGGATGGACTTTAATATTAAAAGTATAAACTGCAGCAGACATACAAACATGCAGCTCAAGGATTGTTATCACAGCTACTTTTTGATACGAGTCTTACATTTTTAGCTTTGTCTTATCTTTTGTTAACCTTGCACCTAAATTCCAATTATGAACCTCATTTTGTCATTGTTTTAGACGAGCTGATCAGACAGGTGACCATCAATTGTGCTGAGAGGGGTCTGCTGCTGCTGCGGGTTAGAGATGAGATTCAAATGACCATTGCTGCCTACCAGACACTGTATGAGAGCAGCGTGGCTTTTGGCATGAGGAAGGCACTGCAGGCTGAACAGGGCAAGGATGACATGGAGAAAAGAGTAAGGATTATTATTGAGTTATTTATATTTTGAGATTTAGCGTGGCAACTATGTAAAGCTATAGGAAAATAAGTTATTAGCTGCATTTCAGTGAAACATCCAGCAGAGAGCACCATTTCTCTTTAAGAGTTAATGCAACATAAGGACGGTGACGGTACGCTTTGCATAATCAGTCCCGCATCTGGAACTAAGAGCATGTTTTACTACATACCTAGATTTCTGAGCTGGAGAATGAAAAACAAGACCTAAAGAAGCAACTCAATGAACAAAAAGCTAAGTGTGATGCAGTTGAAAAGAGGGAAAGCGAAAAGCGTCAGGTGGAGGAAAAGAAGCATACAGAAGAGATTCAGTTCCTGAAGAGAACCAACCAGCAGCTCAAGGTGATGTTTTATAATTGCATATAAAAGAAAAATGAATTCTTTAAGATCAAGAATCAATAGCAGCTGTGTTGTCTGTCTTAAAATTTTGATTTTTCTTCCCATTTAGACCCAGCTGGAGGGGATCATTACACCAAAAAAGTGAATACGACAAACAAGGACCGAGTTGCCATTTCCCAGCGCAGAATGTCACTAAATGTATTTTTACTTGTTTCTTTATTATAACAATTAATGTAAACTTAACTGTCTAATAAGCAGATATTTTATTTTTTCTCCTCACAAAGCATGACATGACAAGTACAGTTGAAACATTTACTGTACATTTCTCTTGAACATCAAGAGAGCATTACACAGAAGATGAAATGATGAATGAAACATCATTCAAAAACACTGTGCTGAAGGGAAGAGTTGAAAGGCAAGATACAGTCATATCCCTGAGGGTTAGACGAGGTCATAATAAGGCATCTAGTGGCCAACTGGATAAAGACCATTTAACACTCAGTTAGCATTCCACCTTTTTATCAACTCAACATTTTCATTAAAAAAAACATAGCCTTTTGGCTAATTTAAATATAGAATTATTGCATGTTGTGTTTTATAACTCCAGTCTACTGCTTTGATCTCTTGGCCTTTTGGCCTCCTGTGGCAGCTGCTGGGGCCTTTCTGTTCTTGTTTTTGTTTTTCACATTGTGCGTTTCGTAATAGCGTACACCGACTTTCTTCGACCTCTTAGCACGGTCCATCGCTCTTTTCTGTAGAGATGGACAAAGAGGAACAGAGAGGGAGAAAAAAAAAAGATGAAAAAAAGAACAGAGCTTTTCATTTTCATTCCTCTTACATCAAGTAAGAGGAATACACATTCATCAACTGTGACTAGTCAGAGAGATTGGCCTGTTTGATGTCAGTGAGAACACTGCATACCTCTTTAGATGACAGTCTGGGCAGCTGGGCGGACTCCTCGCCCTCCTCAGCTTTCCTCTTCTTGCCCTTCTGGACTGCAGCTGAATTCAAGCAAAGATTAACAAAGTTGAATAATGACATGCTGCACGTCAGATCTAAAATCTCAATGTCAACCTGAACTAACCGTACACATGCTTATTTTGTGTGGCTGCAGGTAAATACTGAACAATGAGTATTAATGTATTGTTTGTGTCAAACTTAAGAAAATAAATCATACCAGTGGCATGTGTTTTATGTTCTGTTATTGTTTTGAGGAAGACTTTTTGAACCCTGACCAAATCTTGATATCAGGGATCCTGATAAGTTTTCCAAAACAATTTCTACATGCAACACCATAAAAAGTCATGACAAACATTTTGATTGACTACCTCTCTTCTCTGCTGCCGCGGCTTGTTTAGTCTTGATGTCTATGAACACTTTGTCAGAAAGGGCCTTAGGTATCCTGTCCAGGGAGAAGCAAAGAGACGAGTATTATTTTCTACCCAACAAGCAAACAGTTAAGTCTTACTGGAACTGACTAAAATGAACAATAATTAAATTGGGCTCAGAGTAACAAAACAATTATAATTTGAAATGAGATGCAGAATAAAGAGCACAAATGCTAAAGTTGTGGAATCGGCCAATTCACAAACAGTGAAACTGATGACTGCCATCCCCAGAGCATTACAGAATGGGTAGCACAGACCACCTAAAATGCATGGCATCTCTCTGCCGGACATCATGTTATTTGACTCGATAAAAGAAACAAGGACAATATACAAAACAAAGAAAATATGTAAGTGAGGTTTGTGTGAGAGCAGACAGACCGGATTGCAGAGAAGCGCTTGGATTTGGCCTTGTCCAGGAACTGCTTGTACTTAGAGATTTTCTCATCCAGCTCTCGGATCACCTCGCGTGAACTCTTGTTGTAGTTTGCCTTGCCAGTTCGAGTGGTTGTTGGCTCGGCAAGCTCAGTCTCTCCATCAGCTGGCTCAACAACGGTCCTGTCTTCTGCTTCTTCATCCTCCTCTCCTCCTTCTTCTTCACCACTGTCTTCCTCGCCATCAGAGCCAGAGAAGTCAGACATGTCCAGGTCTGGCATCTCCACAGGAACCAAGTCTTCCTCACAGAACTCAGGTGCTACATTGATCTTGCCAAAGTTCTGTCGCACATTAGACAGAATCTTCTGGACCTGCTCCTTTTTCTGCTGATGGTGCTCCTGTTCCTCACGTCCTGCTGAGGTGGATTCTGCTTCGTCTGGCTGTTCCTCCTGCACATTCTCAACTACCTCTGAGGGTCCTTCAACTGCCAGTCGCTCCTTGTCCTAGAAACATTACAGTAATAAAACACAGGCTGACACACAGATCTCAATTTGGTGTAGAAAAATGTAATCTACTGAACAAATACATCTCGGTTAAAAGGTGGAAAATTCAGTAAACTTACCGCTGGATCCCCCTCTGGTCCTGGGGGTTTCACAAAGAAGGGGATACGTCCCCTCTGCCAATCATTCAACACCATTTTGGAGACTGTAGAGAGATCCGGTTCACCCCCCTGCACAACATCAAGAATATTCTGTTCAAACTCAAGATCTAAAACAAGTGGTTCACATAAGCTTTGCTATTTAACTGGAAGTCTTTCCAGTATGGCAAATAATGCAAGCAGAAAGTGGAACATGTGAACCAAAGATGGATTTGCTCTTGCACTTCATAAAAGGGACAATTAAAATCCTCTGGTGTGCGAGTTAATGTTCTCCTGTGAGTGTTCAGACTTAAACTGAAATAACTACTCATACTGATAATGAAGTTTTGTTTGGTAACCGCACTCTCTGCTTGTTAGAAGTTATGGCAGATTTTATGAAATAAAATAGTAAAATAAAACAAAAACTGGAGGCACAGCAGTTTTAGATTATGACCTGTTAAAGTCCTGTTAGCACCAAAATATAAGAGGTAAATTCAGACCTTCAAGAGTTTCCCAGTGCGAAATGCCAGCTTCTCAAGGAAGTCTTCAGCTGAGTTCCAAGTGGGGATGCGGTAGGTCTTCTGAATATATTCTGGCTTGGCCCGCTCTAGTACTGCCCCAATGTGCTCTTCTGGGCACTTGATCTTCTCCACTTGAACCTAAGAAAGAGAGAAAAAGGCATTAGATTTAAGATAAAAACCTGAAACCTTTCAGTTACGGGGACCACATGATCTACAAGTTAAACCTTTGATCCGGAAAAAGGATCTGGAGGATCAGAATCTGAGCTGATCAAGGCATTTTTTTAAATAACAGGGTATTTGCAATATGAAGCTAAAACCACTTCTGATCCTGTTCACTGCACTCAAGCTGTCAAAAGTGCCACATTAACAGTTGGAGGATTAGGACTGTCGTAAGTGGGACATTACTGTTGAGTTTTACTAATGCTACCGTTTTTCAGTGCGGATATCACAAAACCTTTGCACATAAACACACACACACACAAAAAAGAAACTTACCACTCCTTTCAGAACAATATCAGTTTCACTATCTTCTGAAGGATAGACAACACCAGGGCAGTCAATGAGGAAGATGCGCCTCATCAAAGTGATGTACTGCCACACCTAAAACAAAGGAGATTTATTTTTTCAGTACAGATAAATCATTCCAGTTTCAAACAAGATGTGAACTCTTCTGTGATATTCTACTATGCTGTTGTTCACTGATATGAAAAGGTGAGATAAATATGAGAGCAGCAAATATATGAAACTAATTATCTTTGCAACAGCAATGAAAACAATGTTTTAACTCTAATCAAAACAGTATTAACAGTTTGGTTTCTTCTCTCTCCTCAAGCTACAAGGAAGGATTTTAATGTAACCATTCACTTAAACACAAAAGCGCATCCATTCTAAAAGTTGAAGTCAAATCAGTGCTGCAGATCATGAATTTGTTTGGCTGTCACCACCAGTGTCGGTTCTGAGCGGAGAACCAAAGTAAGTGGGAAATGAAGGAGTGCTGGCTACAGGCCCATCAGATTCGTTGGATAGGTGCGTTGCACTCCAAGTTCGCAGCTTTGGTAAGCATAGACAAGTTAAGATATTTTCCCTTTCTTTCGCCTTGACCCCGCTTTGGACACTGGGGATTTCAAGCCGTTGTTCTTTCCAAACAGGATAAGCAGCCCCAGAGAGAGGAAATTAAGGATAAAAATGGTTGTTGTTCTTTCTCTTGGCCCGACATCCAGTTAGATTTTCAGTTATATAGTTAAAGACACGAAGCGGACTACTTCTGTTGTTGCAGCTATCAACAATTACCGAGCTAGGAAAAGGCACATGATGCTCCTTTCACCTCTACGCTCTTTACATTTTTCTAAAAACACCACCCTTCCCATTTCATTCTTCAGTTCTAATTTCATTGATTTTATTAGCACTGCCTGCGTACTATGGCTTTGATCTTCTCTTTTCATATTCTATAGTCTGTATTTGAGCAACATCAGAGACAGATTTCCACCGTGTTGTGATAAATGGTAATGTCTTATGAATCTGAATGTACTGCCAAATTTTTCTGGTGTATGTAGAAATCACAAAGCAAGTATAGACCACAAAATAAATAAACCTTCGGAGCGCACATTTTATTCCGTTTCAGTAAATCAAGAACATGTAGTTCTTGTGGTCTTTTTCACGGGATTGTCCGTTGCAAATGTAAATTTAGTTTGCATGGTTGAGATGATACCCAGAACCTACCTTTGTTTCTCCGGCAAGGGGTGCCACATTGCAGACCTTTTTAGACCGCAGTGTGTTGATGACTGAGCTCTTTCCCACATTCGGGTAGCCAATGAAACCCACACTTATCTGTTTCTTGTCTGTGTGGAGCTGTAGGGAGGCAAAAAATAAAGTCAGAGTGTCGTGTTTCCTAAACAACAGTCTCAGTCTGTCTTCAGTTCACGGAGGTAATTTTAGATTGGGCTCTGTTGCCATTAGCAATAAAAGAAGTGAACTTGTCATCACTCCAGGACTGCAATGTAGTTTGTTCAAAACTCATACCAAAGGATCTTTTAAAAGGGAATTTTTTAAAAACAAGACAATCACGAAACCCTGAAACCTTTCAAAACAAGAGATATAACTATATTTCATTGCCTGTGTTTGTCCCAGAAGGTGAACTCTGGAGGCTGTTTTGGAACAGACTTACTTCTGTGATGGGCAAAAAAAATGAGGACTGAAGAAGGCTGAAACTCAGGCACTTTTGTTTTTCATAAGTAAATACATAAATCTTTTACAAGAGTATTAGGGCAATTAGAAAGATCAGAAAACAACAGGAAATCAAATGTGGTGTAATTTGAATATCCAAGGCCTTCGACTAAAAAGCAAAACAATAAGCTCTGTTGCGGATTTAATGACTCCACATACCAATCCATAACAGCTAAACACGCAGGACTTGTGCTTGTTTGTTATTGCATCAGTAAATAGTTTAAGCTCATAATGAATTTAACATATTTTTAGAAATATTTGAGGGTATTCTAGCCATACGCTTACCTTGCCAAACTGTCTGAGCAGCTGGATGAGGGAGCCCTTACCAAACGAGTTGGTGAGGCTGGCATGGAAAGCCAGAGTGGGGTACTCCTGGGACAAAACTGCTACCCACCGTTTCTAGTAAAAACAACAACAACAACAACTAGTTAAGACACAGTTAGTAAGAGCAGAACAGACAACACAGTTTCTTCAAATCTCATGGAGGAGACAAACACAAATGCACTATTCTGAATATCTTACCGTGACCCAGGTGGGGATCAGGTCACACTTGTTTAAAACAAAGATCAAATGTTTCCAGGATTTCTCCTTCTTTATATAGTTCTCGATGCTCTTGGAGCGTGTTCCTATGGGATCACGGGCATCCAGCACTTGGAGGATGACATCGGATGAGTCGATCACCTGTAGCAATTAAACAGTCAAGAGCTGCAGAATGTATCTCTGAACACTTATCTTACTCTTATCAGTGTAGCAAGTCTACAGAAAGGATTAACATAATGAGCAGTACTGAAAAAGGATGGAAGCAATACCTTGTAAAGCTCTCCCCAGATCCTCTTGGACTGACCCTTTTTGAAGATTTCCTCACGCATTTCGTCCCTGTTACAAAAATGTGGATTAAGACATTAATTTATATTCAGAAACTATGTTTTCGATCAGTAAGAGGTGGTGGATAGTGATTGTAGTATCTTTTGACGGTCTTACCGAACCCCTGTGTCCTCAGTCACAAGGTCTTTGTCATTTTCTGCATTGTAGCTCTTGGTTGAAGCCTCAGCTTTTTCCAAGAGGTCCTTCACATCCCCTACCATGAGGTTGGGCCTCTTTCTCTGAGACTTGGGCCCAAATGTTGTCTCAAAACCCTCTGTGTCCAGAATGTGCACTTTTGAGTTCTGCAGGTGTAAAAACAGAGTGAGAGTCAACAGCAACCCATTTAAGGCTTTCATTTCTAGGGATGTCTCATTGGAGTTATTTGCCCGAGTCATTTAATTATAAGTATACAAGGTTACAAGTTTGATTACAAAGTGATAACTGATGAGACACATGCTACAGTAATACTGCACTGAAACAGATGGGCAACAGGAGGGTTTGTGTTGGTGTTACAACCAGTTTTTGATCCAGTCAAAGTGATACAGTCCTTCTAAGGGGTTCAGATACAATCACAGAACAAATGCATACAATAAACAGAACCCCCAAAAATGCAACAACCCAGCCAATGAAACAGCCAAGTCCTTGCCAGTACTGATTAAGTGTTCCAATTATCTTAAGGCATAAGCCATAGCCCTAAAGCAACACTGCCATACGGGGTGGAACAACATACAGTTCATGGTTTTTGTCAAAACAATGATTTTTCAGGTTGCCTTGACTACCTGCCAAGATCTTCTACAGGGAAACCTGGTTCTTTAAAAACACATTTCCCTGACCTAGTCCAAACTCTGGCTTAATTCTTCTGCCTTTTTGGAGCAAGATCGCTCCACTGGTCAATCAAAGGTCAGACAATCAGATTGATGAGCATTGTTTTATGCTTACTCGCTAAGTATTTTATCAAAAGCATCAAAGGTCATTGGATAGAAAACAAATGAGGAAGCACTTCTTGGCTCTGACAGCGATGTAACACAAAACAGGTGCTCCTATGCACGGGTAGGCAATCAATGTCCATAAAAAGGGGAATGAATTCCCCAAATGTCAAAGCACCAAAGTAAAAAAACAATCCTTTATTATAGTGGTTACAAGATAAAAACAAGACCAACGTGTATCGACTGCACACAGGTCTTCCTCAGAGTCAAACAATCGTACATGCAGACAAATGAAGCAAGCACAATCCGCAATTACACACTTGAGAATTTACACAGCTACATCGCGCTCCCCCATTACAAATTTTAGCAATAAAAAAATATTATGCCACAGATAATAGTAAAGAAAATATGTATGAATAAGCATACAGGCCATGACCCCACGTGCTTGGACCAGGTTAATAGAAAGGGGGAAAACATGCGTGAGTGCTACACTGATCTGAAACCACTGCTGCAAATATTCTTAACATTAATGTAAAGAATGCAACTGGAAACAGCACATGAATGAACATATGATGTATACAATATTAAACAAGTGCTTTTCGAGAAATTTATCAATGAATGGTTAAATTAAAAGGAAAAAAATATCTTGAACTGCTTCAAACTGAATAGTCTCAATTGGATGAAGGACAACAGTGTATAGAAAAAATAGAAAAACTGACTGAAACACACCCAGTTGTTGGCAACAACATGTTGGAAGAGAACAGGAAGAACTGGATGTTATTTGGAATCGTGTTGGTTATGAGGTGGAAAAGTTAAGCCTGGCAGAGTGCAAATCTTACATGCCAAGCTCAGTGCCAGTACACTCAGGGTCACAGTGGACCCGAGTGAGAATTGAATGAGGATTAAAGCGAGGCCTCATGTTCATCCCACCTCATAAAATCCTGAGAAACAAGCTACTGAGGAAAAAAGAAGCATAATTTTCATCTACGTTGCTTGATATTAGCCAGGTAGAAACGTCAATACTTTTATGTGCCAGTATACCAATAATAAAATGTACAAAAGGTGTTAACACACACACACACACAGACTATTTTGAGACAAAAGGTGGCAAAAGTTCTTGGTGCGGTACACACAATTTATGCACAAAGAGTTTAGAGTGTTGTGTGCCTAAGTGGGGGGAAAAAAATCAGAATTTGCCAGAAAAAAGTGTCCATAGGGATTAAACATTTTAAAATTGTATATCATATTATACCAAATGGAACAAAAAGATGAAAAATAAAGGTTGTAACAAATGACGTTGACTTTCTAGCCCTGCAATGATATGCAGCTCTCCTGATTCAGTACTATCACGATACTTTAGTGCCTATTCGATTCAGAATCGATTATCATTTCAAAACTGTCCCTCGATTCAATGAATACAAAAGGGGGCATCATTTTCAGCCTCTTGCTTCAGTATACTGGGTACCAAACCCCTCACTGGTAACCTTATTCCACTGAAATACAAGCTGAAACAGCATTGGCAGATAAGATAAAGGGTTCACAGCGTTTTTTAATTGAAAAAGTTGACTGCATTAATGAATTAAACTAATTATAGCATCTTATAGTCTCCTGCCTGCATGAGAGTAATAAAATGAGAGGGAGGTGGAGTGCTTCATTATGTTATTAACATTATATCTCTAGCAGTGGAGAGCAGCCTCTCTGCTGTACCGTTAGCTCGAGGGAAAGACATCGCTGTCAGAGACACTGAGTGGGTGTAGGGTTTCTGAGATGAAACAGACTCTTATTTTCTTCACCTTAGAGTTGGTTTAACTTGATTAATTGCTGCAGTGCGTGTTGGTCTGCCGATCTTGTTTGTTAAGGAGTTAGTTGTTACGGTCTGGAGTTTGCTGCTCTGCTAACATTAGTCTCTGTGAGTGATGAAGCTCACAATATACATGATGTTCATCTTGCAAAGATAATTGTTTAGTCATTAAATCAAAAAATGCTTACAACTGCTGCATTTTTTGGAGATTAATTACAAGAGAATCACATGCCTGAATTTCAAAAGGCGGTACCCAGTAACACAAAGGCAACCTGACTTTGAGTTAGACAGGCAGGGAAAACTCTCCACACAGGCAGCAAAGGACTGGAAAGAGAAATCAGTCTTCTACAAGAAAAAGAAAAAGTATCTTGTTTTATACTCACATGGGCTTTGGCTTTGTCATGCAACAGGGACATGGGGAGTTTACTTTGTTTCATGACAACACGATATGGATCCTTCCGCACAGCACCCATCTCGTCTTGAAATTTCTGGAGGGAAGACTGCTTGATCACTCTTGTATTTGCTGGAATACAGATGATTTAGTTCAAAGTTTGAACTTATTAGTTGGGGAAATTACAGTCGTACTATCACATTGATAAATCCACATGACATCACTTTGAAGTTCAGCCAAAGAAAGACAAGGTAGCGCCATCTCACACACTGATAAGCTAAATATTGGAAATTAATATGGCAGAACTTGTGAGTTATAATCATGGGAATACTTAATAAATATTCATCTTACAATATGCCCCAGCTATGTATAATCATAATAAAGATACAACTGCTCCCTTTTAATTACTTAGTGCACTATCATTCCACATTCTCTTTCACCCGAAAGTGGCAATTGGCAGTGATGCGTTCAAGACAACGCTCTCAATGTTGGTGTTAATATTGCCAGCATGGTCAATTTTTAGTCACCAAACTTGAACACATATAAGCATTCTCCACAGGAGACATTGTTACACAAAAAGCTTTTTCATTGAGGACATTTAGGAATGTCACAGTAAGAAAAAGCATAGGTGTAAATTAAATGAATGCTGACTTAATTCTATTTTGCTGCTTTAAGTTTTGGGTCCTGATGTTGTGCATGTTGGCAAAATAAGCATCATGACTATTATTAGTAACACCTGCGCTTTTTCTAATACAAGTAAAACTGCTAGGAAACGACTAATTAATGTGCATTATGACCAATAGCACCACCCATTTACTGATGTTTTCATGTTCTTAGAAGTATGTAAATGTATCATACAAAGTGATGCACTCAGGGATTTACAGGCCCTAAGCAAACAATATAAACTGACAACTGGCATGGCAGACCCTGTTATATGTAGTAGTATGATGTAGGTGTGCTCACCAAACCATTTGATGTTGGGTTCAACTCTGGCTACTGTCCCAGGAGCCACTGTGGACTGGAACTGTAAAGGTCTGATGACTTGTCCTCTGTTATTACTGGGAACACATAATTAGTGTCAGTATGCACACAGCACATCATTATTATATTTCAGTAGTTGTTACAAAAAATGAAATCCTGACAAGAAAAATGCAAATCTATATCCTTAATTACCATCTCTGTTTCTGTCTGTACATATTCAGACGCTTGATGGTGGCTCGGTCCCTCATACTGCTCCCTCCAGCACCTTTGGCTCGATCTGTTAAATACACGTATAGTTACTTTTACAGTTCATCTGTTCAAAGGCACGCACACACACTCACACATACTCACACACACAGACACACACACATACTAACACAACTGTAAACTAAATGCATTGAAAGGGAAGCAAAACTGTTTTAACAGACATCTTATGGGCAGTTAAAAAGGCACAATAAAAGCAGCTATTGTCAGACTTTAGGACACGAAATTTAAACATTTTCTCAAGAGCTGAATATGTCAGTGTCAGATTTAAAAGGCTTAAGGTTAAGTCTCTGTATAATCATTGTGGGTTATACATTTTGTTTAAACACACTGTGAATGTATTGACAATGTTCAATTATATATGAATATGACATTTCTGGGTACAATCCCCTTCACCCGTCTAGCAACAATTAGCATTAGCTGTAAACAAACTGCGTGGCTAGCGGGGGGTTAGCTCACCAGGGTTGGAGCTGGACGTCGATTTGTTTATCGAGCTTCTCCCCTTAAACTGAGGCTTCACCATGTTGACTGCTTAGCCGGCAAAGCCGTCGACGGATAAGGAAAAAGAAGTTTAAGATCACACAAAGGTGTCCGAAAGCTGAGGTTTGGTTGCTATTTCTTCTCTTCAGCTCGACACTGTACTACACACGTGTTAGTACGGAGAAACAGGAAGGACGTCATCAAAAGATCGACAACGACAGGAACCAATCAGAGAGGCTGCTGGTATTTTGTGATAATTGTGGCTGTAAATGTATGTACGGGGTCTTGTAGCCTATAAACACGTTGAAAGTGATTATTTAAACCAAAAATTGCTTTACGTAAGTAATTCTAGGATGTACGCTAACATTACTCTCTAATCTACAGCCATGTACATTAACGAATATTAGAGAAAATAGACTCACTGGTCTATTTATTGGGTTCACCTGTGCAATCTAATTCAATCCAATACAACATCTCTGCAATACAGTCTACATTTATGAAGCTTATACAGTTTCAGTTTTTGTTAACATTGTCAAAAAAGTGATAATTCTACTTTCAGTCAATCAATCAATCAATCCGACTTAATTTATATAGCACTTTTCATACAGTAAAATGTATCACAGAGTGCTTCACATAATAAAAGCAAGCAAGAACAAAGCAAAGCAAAGCCAAAAGTTTTTTTTTTTTAAAAACCCTCTCTCTCTCTCACACACACACACACACACACACACACACACACACACACACACACACACACACACACACACACACACACACACACACACACACACACACACACACATAACACTTGCATACACACTTGAATTAAATTTACTTAATGTTTATTACTGAGGCCGTACTAAGTAGTGGTGGCGTACTGAGGTGCATTATATTGACTGGTGTTCCTATTATTTTGCCCCCCTCATGTATGTTAATGGAGTGGACAAAATTATTAGGAACACCTTTTAATATAATGCACCCCAGTACGTCACCACCACCCACTATGACCTCAACAATAAACATAAAGCAGAATTATCACCTTCTTGACAATTTTGACAAAAACTGAAAATGTATAAGCTTCATAAATGTAGACTTTAGAGCAGAGCTGTTGTATTGAATTGAATTAGATTGCACAGGTGAACCTAAAATTAATTTCATACAAATGTATCAAGTCAAGCAGCTGTCAAACTGGCAAAATGTCACTGTTGGGGCAAAAGGTAATAAGCTAATGCAACAGAATCTAAAGCTCCATTATTGTTTTTATTATTGTTCACTTGCATCCATTTTAAAATGCTGGTGCCAATCTAGAGGGCCCACACACCCCAGTATATTGCTGACCTCTTCGTCCCTTATAAACCCAATCAGACTCTTAGGGCTGCTGAACAAAAATTGCATGGTTGCCCTTCAAACCTGTTAGGGAATTTTCCATAACTAATATGCACAGGGTCAAACTAGGCTTTGCGGTCATAGCAAGGCCACACCAAAATATTGGGTTTAGACACTGTCTCCCCTTGAGATAGTGGTAAGCAGTGAGTCTGCTCCTTTTGGGGAAAACAGGAGGCATTCTGATAGTGTTGCTATAGCAGCCGAGGTCAGATATGTCTTTGACTGTTTTCCCTGAATGGGGTAAAGGTAACTGGAGTCAGAGGTTTGATATAGTGTTGGATGTAGGACAAAGGTCCTGAGTGAGGTCTAAGCAATGTTTTGGCTATAGACCAGTAGACTACATTCTGTATATTGTAGATGTCTGCCCATATTTGGGCATGGCTCAACCTTGGGCATTATCTGTGTGGTTTAAAGTCTATCCCCGGAGGAAAGAAACTTCAGAATATGAAGGGAGCATCAGAACATAACGTGTACTGATCATTCGCTCATTTCTCCTTGGCCAAGAAAATAAACCTTTTCAATGCAAGACCCTCTGGACTCCTGTCTACTCTCTCCATTGATGTATGGGCTGCATAATTAAAATCAGTTATCAAAACCCACTACAAAATTCGGATTGACTGCTTTTCAAGCACCCATAGTACGAAAAGCTGCAATCACAGACTCCTGTGACACTTTTATGAAGGAACTGAAAATGTTTTTATGCAGACAGGCTAACCCAAAGCCTGTCTGAATAAAATAGTGGAATAATAGAATAATGGTGGCTGCACTTAATTTATTGCCTTTTCTTTTTCATATGCCCTCATCTGAGTCTTGGAACTTGTGTAATCTCTGTCCTCATTTGTTGTTGCTGTGATTTTGAACTTGTCAACCCTGTGCTATTTGTGTGATTGATATTTTTAATACTGCCTTTAATAACGTGTTTTTCATTATGTAAAGTACTTTTGAATCAGTGAAAGATGCAATACAAATATAAACTTTACTTACTTACTACTCTTTTTTATCCCAGAAGAGGGCGCAACACCGTTTCTATTAACATAGTATTATGATATGCCAACATGCCCTGCTCAATATCCATGGTCTGTGATGCTGACTTCAGCTCCTCATTACTCGAGCGGCTGCTGTCTATAAGTGAAGTGCAGAATAAATGCATATGAGGCATAGGGACTGAAAGGAACATGTGCTTTGCATGATGAAAAAGGAATAGCCTAATATTCTTAGTTTGTGGATATAATGCAGTTAAATGCTAGAAAAATAACTTATGAACAGAGTCATAACCAGGAATTTAGAAATAGTCAGGTATTGATTTTACCAATTCACCAAAAAATTCTTGAGAATGTTTTTAATTGTTAAGCTTTTCACATTTTATTTGTGCTGTTGTTCATATCAGTTTTCTACATTTTTCCCTAACCCAAAGATCTAAATTCAGCTTTAAAAAAAACAACTCCATATTTTTATGATTACAATTCTGGTTGGGAAATACAGAAGCTTCCTTTTTGTTGTCCTTAAAGAAATCCGTATTGAGTCTAAAAATACTGGAATCAGCCTAAAATATCCATAAGGCTTTTATTTATTTTGCAGAATGTAGCTACTAAACTCTCCAACCACACAAACCGTTTTTTAAAGCCCTAAAATTCCTAAGCAAATGCCGAGGACATGACCTCAGTATTCTAAATGGTAGTTAATCCATTTAGGGCATTGAGGATGCTGCCTTCCCAGTGTGGACGGTATGTTATACAAGTCAAGGTACACGTAGTTTCAAATAGTTGCTCCGTATCCATTTGAAAGGAACTTTGAGACATTTTACCGTGGCTGATGAGGTGAAAAGAAAAAAAGAATAGGCCTGGTACTCCCAGGACAAAATTGTATTTTCTTACTCAGGTCGGTGATTTAGCCTGTGTAAACGCTGTACTGATGCAGGCCTTTAGCAGGCTTATTTGCAACTAAACTTTGCCTGTGATGATGCTGCCTTCCCAGTGTGTATGGTATGTTACACAAGTGTGGCTCAGTGCCAAGGTAGGCTAGTTCGTAGAGACTCCGGTCTGGAGAGGCGCCATCCAGTATTCAGTTTATACAGCAGGGAGACTGAGGAATGTTCTCTGTTCATTTTCATACAGATGAAATTGGAACTGACTGCATCAGCAATCCACTGCATTAAATTTTTTATTTTTTTTTAATCAGAAAGTGGCATTTCCCCCCCCTTCTTTAAGCTAAAATCCAAGCAGAAGAAACAAAAAGAAGCCATTCATTTCAATGTAAACTTTTGTTAAATTTTTAAATATACACTCAAATGTCCTTCTTAGACAGAATATTTGTACACACGGGAGAGAAACAAACATTTTCAAATATTTTTTTCAAATTTTAAGCACACTTGAAACCAAACAGTTAAAAAAGTTGTAGAGTGTAATGTTTTATGGTGTAACAATGCTGTGGTTAAGGTTAGGGTTAGGGTTAGGAAAAGATCATGGTTTAGGTTAAAATAATCACTTGAAACGTGGTTAAATGTGGCAATCGTCAACAACAGTATACACCACGTCCAGGTTTAAACATGGTTAAATATGGCAACCATCAGCAACAGTAAACACCACGTCACAGTTTAAACGTGGCAATGTCTTAGCAAATGCATCCCCATTATTCAATTGGGGAGAAAAGTTATGGTTTTGCGACCCCATTGTTTGTCTTTATAAAAATAAACTTATCATCACAGTCTGTCAATCCGCACAGGAGTCTGACTGTTTAAAAATGTGAGAAACATGCCATTTAGTGTAACTGCAGTCACTAACTGAAAATAGAACATACCAAAAGATAGGCTAGCGTATGTTGAGTGAACCTGCTTGGCCAACTGACTTCAGCCAATCATTAAATCAGCTAAAAGTAGGATTGCATTGATGTCAAAATTCAACATTAGTTAACTTTGCCAGTCCGTCTACCTAAAGTTAGCTCGCTGATCAGTCAGGATTTGACTTTGGAGATGGGACGTTTGTGAAGGAGACAAATCAGAGTCAGCTCTTTTAAATGTAATGCATTGACAGTGAGACACACGCAACTGACACTTTTCACATACTCTCACATCACATGTCCATTTTCCCACACAGTGAGAAACAAATTAATAACTGATAACATCACAGCACTGATGGCTCACAAACAGACAAGAAAGAGCAGCACAACACAACAGCATGACTGTACAGATAATTAGGGGAAAGTGAGAAATATACACACACTGTATTGTTATTTATTCTCATGCATTCCGCTCAGTCAGTGGCTCTCCTGCAAGTAATGCAATATTTTTTTCTCTCATTTCATGCCATGCACACACAGGCAGGATTGAGTGAGTTAATATGATTACTACAGGGACACTCTGTGTCTGTGTTGCTCTGACACTTTTCACACAATTCCCAATAATAGTTTTTTAGGTCAGTATGAGGCATACTTTCCCTTTTATTCTTCTAATAATTATTTCCTGTCCTGATCCACCCAATTGTATACTGTTTTTGATGCATTCTTTGTCTTCATTGCAACCTCAATCTAAATAAATCTATGCTAGTGCAGGTGGCCATTTCTTGACTTTATCCAAGAGGTTAGGTGGCTTGGAAATGTGGGGAATTTGTTTTAAATTTCATTTTTTAGAAGAACCCCCAGAGACCCCTGCCAATTATGTATCTTTCCAAGTTTGTTCTCCCATTTTGCAACATAACCAGGCACCAATAGTTAAATGTGGTAAAAATATCCCAATGTTACAGTAAAAATGTCCGGTTGAAATGGGAAACAAATCTTACCATCCACAACACCCACCTGAGCTTATATTGCAGTCATTTGACTGCGTCACTTCCCCGGGTTATAATTCCTACGGCCGCTAGATGACGTCTGTAACTCAAAGGTGACCTTCAGTTTACCAATAGATTATAACGGCCTTGAGTAGGAGGTAGAGTTAGGCCATTCTACCACAAAAGTATGGGTCCCCATGGCAACTGAACCAAGGGTGACAACTGAACCAAGGGTGAACATCACAGTTATGGATCCCATTGTTGTTATGGACAGAGATAGAGATACCCAATCGTCATACTACTATACTACCCCAATCTTACTATCGTACCTTGCCCCAATCATCTTTAACCTCTTAGGTAAATATAACTATTTTTAGTGTTATGCCTATACACAGCCCTCAATCTCTAGAATCACTTAAAACATTCAAAATGTAAAATGCACAGAATAATTGCCTTTCAGTACTTCTTACCCCTAATGTACTATGTTCAGTCACTATAGCAATTAATGAATTGTTAATTTGCATGTTTTTGCTTCAAAAACTCACTCACAATGATTAAGAACCTATTTTAAACCATTATTCTCTGACTTGGATAAATTAATTTGTAGCAAAAGACTGCAGACTGAATGAAGAAGATTTTTTATTGCCCTGAAGAAATTTTGTGTCCCTCTTAAAAAGCCACCACAAGTTAACCTCTTCAATTAGCGCTAGCTCTAAACACAGTTTACAATATGTAGGCTCAGTCATTCTGTCATCAGATTGAATGCAGGGTATATTTTGTCTGTCTTCACCTCAGAATTCAGTGGTTGTGCATTTTACTGCCACTGAACCAAAAGAGTAGCTGAACTTCATGTGGCCTTTACTTGCATGCAGTTAGGCAAGGTGCTGATACAAATGAGAAAACTAATTGGACAAGAATTAAACAAAATTTGCATGCAGTAGTTTATCAGGATAAGTGTTGACTGATTGATGTCCCCAGCAGTGGGAAAAACACCAGATTTGATTGGCTTGTAAGACTTTTTTAAACCCAAGAGAGTACGTACGAGTATGTGTAGTCGAAACAAAAACTCCATCATTTGGAAGTCATAAGGTGGAAAAGTAATTTTAGTTGTATTAGCTGTATTTGAACAATATTCCCTCTGTACCACTCAAGCAGGTTTATTTATAGTGCATCAGTCAGCTACTCTCTTTTCTTATACAGACACAAAAATGCATTAAAAAAGTCTAAATTAAACTGCTTCAATAAATAGCAGATTTAGGGAACAATTTTTATATTACAACTTACAATTTTGTTGTACACTAGATTTTATAGACCCATATAACAGGAAAAAAGCTTGGAAACAGAGGAGCTCCAGGTCTTTGGCCTGCAATCAAGGTGCAGAAGTGAGAGCACTTGACATATGATGTGAAAATTTCCCCTGTTGCCTTCACTCTTTGGTCTCCTAACTGTGGAGCATGGCAGGTAGAGCTTGTTTATTTCTGTCTAACTACTGAATATGACTAGCCAACCACTGAAGTCACAGCATCCATCTCTCAGGCAGATATTTAGACTCCACGTGTGACTGACAACTCTGGAGTTGAAGGGAGTGGGACGTCAGCAGTTAGCACTGGAGCACCTGTGTTTAATAAAGTTACAACAGATTCATACCTTAGTTCCAGCATATGTCTTACAGATTTTAGGTATTCAGCTAAATAGGTTCATTCCAAAATGAAATAACTGATGATATGTCCGCTGGTCAAAAAATGGACACATTCTTTTGAAGTGATCCTTAAAAAGCATCAAAAGGAGAAGAGATGTTTTAACTTTGTCACAGGCAATAGACCCACGGAACACCTCACACCATTTTAGATTTATTGAATGATCTCACTACAAACACAAGTGTTAATCTTACCTGTTGCCTTGATCCTGTTCTGTTTAGTGAAATAAAGAAATTCTTGCAAATGTTCCATAGGAATTATGAGAAGAGAATAAAATGCAAAAAACAATAAACTGTGTTTAAAAGGGAATCTCTTAATGGAAAACAGTGAAAATCTAACAAGCTTACAGCAGTAACAAATTTACAACGGGTTGTAAAACCACAGCAGCCCAAAAGTACACAATTTCATAAACAATACAATTAAACTATTACTTCCTCGCTGTTGCTCGGCGCGGCTATAATACGCTGTGGCAGGAATTATAAACATTTGCTTTGAACGTCCCCCATCCACTTGGTGAGAAATACCAGATGCAGAGGATTTCAGTGGGTAGAGGTACTTGAGTTTTTAAAAAGAAATCTACAATACACAGTGAGACAGGGGGTAAGTCAAATGGGGTTAGTGTGACAGATGCTACCTCACAATCCAGCGGCAGTGCATTGAAGGTCCCCATAACTGTGCATGTGAATGTGTGCATTTGTGGATAATATTTCAGCTCGGCTCTCTTTCCTAGTCTCTGCTTTGAGTCAAATTTGGAACACCAGCTACATGACGTGGACAGCCTCCGGAGGGCCTGACTAAACAAAAAGAGACAAATTGACAGAGGCCTGGAGGTCGCTCCTTCTTGTAGCCTCACTGTTGATGATGTTTGCAATAAAAAGCCAACATTTCTGTTGAAAAATGCTTCATGGCTTAACTAGAGGGGCTACTGAAGTGCTGTGGGTCGCTGCTTTGTTACGAGCCAAGTTTTGTTGTATTTATACAGGGTTTATACTGCAACATGGTGCGATACTGCAGAAACGCATGGATAAAACTAAATCATGGCAAACAGTATCTATGGGATATTTTAAAAACCTCTTTGCTGACTCCTTTCTCTTGTGTCCATAACAGCGTTTTCTTCCATCTTTAAGCACTGAGCAGAGCAAAGCCCAGTGTAGCCAGGAGTTCCTGTCTTCAGATAGCAACCACACCTCATTTATATATAGAGATACTATTGCCAGTTTCAAGAGGGGATTAGACAGATTTGGAATTTCATAGAGGCAAAAGAGGGAATAATGAGAAACGTGAACCATGAATCATGAAACAAATGAAAAACCAAAGTTGGAAAAACCCAGCTGGAGATGAAGTGATGGAATATGTTACTTTTCAAGTGAATGTGTTTCACGAATGCGTAATATGTTCTATGTTTATTTTCAGCAAACCTAAATCTTCCACTTATTTTGTTCACAGCTTGTCGCGGCCACAATTTTCACACCACATAAATCATAGCATAATCTGTTGGCAAGGACCTTTGGGAGGCGTTCTCAGAGCCCTCTAATGAATGGTGTTTATGAGTGCTAATCTGTGGCATGTAAACCACCGTTTTTGGTTGAGATAAGCCACAATAAGGTGAAAATGTATTTCTGTGTGTTCAGTGCAGCCTGGACTGTACCCTCACTGAACTTGGCTTAAAGGTCAATTTCCAGTTCTGTAATGAGTGACCTCCAGTTTGAAGCCCATAATATCTACCATTTTCTGACGTCACAAGGATCTTAATATAAAAATGAGTTAGAATACATTCACGTTATGTTTCTTACTTAATCCAAATTTGTGGATAATCGTTTCACAGTACATCCATTTAAGTACTCAGTTTCTTCCTTCAAAATATTGACACGCAACTCTAAACCACGTCTGATGTTAGTAAAAGGAAAACATTTTGCCTTGGCAATCCTTCAGCCAATTCCCCAGGTGAAGGTAATAAATGATTGTGGTTTATAGAAATATGGGGTTTTACAA
The DNA here is from genome assembly GCF_963691925.1 of Scomber scombrus. NCBI lineage: Eukaryota > Metazoa > Chordata > Actinopteri > Scombriformes > Scombridae > Scomber > Scomber scombrus. The sequence goes on along the minus strand of NC_084976.1, from coordinate 26,948,068 downwards.
GAAGTTGTTTGGTTACCTGAAAGTTTTTTTCTCTTTTGGTTACTATTTTGCCTGATAAGATTGATATCTCTTGAGAAACATGTGGGAACTATTACAGGAAAATAGTCCTAAAAGGTCTAAATAACCACGATTTGAAGGGATTTTAATGGAACTACGTTGCAGGCCTCTATAACGGTAAACCACAGTGCATGACTGATCTAACAGAGACAGGCTTGTGTCTTACAGTTTCCATGGAAACCAAGCATCAACCAAAAGTTCTCCCACACTCACGAGAGAAAGAGGAAAAGTTGAAGCCTGTCTATTTTCCTGTGCCTAAAAAAATCTTGTCTGTTTCTTGTGGCCTGAAATGTCAAATAAAATGCACCACAAAAGGCAAGAATGCAAGTTATCCCATAGTGTTTAATGGAACAATAAAATAATTACCTACTGATAAGAAAAATATGTGTGTCAAGAGTTTCTCAGAAACCTAATACTAATCTTAAGTGAAATGCAAGAATGCTCCCCCACCCGCAATCTTGATGTACCAAACCCGTTTGGTTGCTGCCTGAGCACTTGCTCAAAGAAGCTGGCAGCACGTCCGTCTCTAGTTCATCCAAGACAAACACACTCCTCTCACTCCAAAGTCCAAAGATGAGCTGTCATGGAGTTCAGACCCTTCTTTGCACCATGTCTGTGCATCTGGTCCGCAGCACCAGCTTGACCTTGCCAACGCAGCGTGTTCGTGCAAACACAGTTTGGACCTCTACTATACTTTGAGTGTCAGTAATTGGACTGTGGTTCAGTCATGATATAAACTTGAAGGGTCAGCTAAAAATAAGCGTTGCATGGCAAGTTTCAGGTGGGCTGCGCGCCATGGTCCTTCTTGCCAACAATTTTCTCCATTTGAATCGAAATAGTGTTCACCGGAGGTGGGCACCACCACCCCTCTCTCCTCTATCTGCTTGTTTTTCTGTGGCTCACCAAGGCAGCTTGTCTCTAGTGTTTATCTGCTGCCCTTTCAATTAGATAGGGACAACAGAGAAGCCTATTTGGACAGAGGTCTGTGTCACCTCAAGGCTATGGTTGCCATTGCTGAGGTCATGCCTTGAAAGGGAAATGGAGCACTACTGTTTCCCCTGAGCACTGTGAAACAGAAGTGATTACACTGACTGATCTTTCCAAGGAACCCTGGTTGGTGAGGATCAAAGGCAGCCTGGAGACCACCTGGAACTCCTCTTGGCAGTAGACATGTCCTGTAGAGGGATGAGAGGCTCTGGGAAAAGGGCGCAGAAGCACTGTGCCTCTCATTCTCATCCTGATCTTCGTGAGAACACAGGCTCTTTGATTGAGGAAGCTCATTTGCATCCAATGTGATTTTTCTAAGCATTCAGTGTCACATTCAAATACATATGAAGATGAGTGATTGGGAAGAGGCCACAGTTCAGAGAACTGAGCATGGAAAGCTTGGCTTCACGGATCCATGTCCTTACTCTGGCACAATCTAAGCAGACTCAGGCTGAATGGGTCGCCATAGTTGAGCAACTGGTCTCTTTGGTCTTAGCCTCCTGGTAGGTCCTCATGGACCCCCATGAAAGCCAGATAAATTAGTTAGGACCTGGCACAGAAAGGGTGCATCACAGAGTGTAACAAATTGCACCCACATATCCAACTTAAGTCCCAAAACCTACAAATAGCTAATATAATAATCCAGATATATTGTAAAAGATTAAATTATATTTCACGCTTCATACTCATATTTCATTCATTTTTTTTTAGCATTTTCCACATAAGGCAATGCCAGTGTTAGCACATGCTTATTACACAGATGACAACAACATTTTCAATCAAAAATGTACATTCAATTTCTAATCACATTTTCAAAGAATAATTGCATTTTCAATTTCTCTGAAACATGAAGCAATTTCACCTAAGTGTATTAAATGCTGTGAAAGGGAAGAAATATGGAAAAATTCTGCAAATCACAGAGGGACGTAACAAGAGCAAGTAAAATGTTGGACCATTTAGCTCCTAAATTCCTATCTATGGGCCAGTAGTGTGGTTTGGCGGAGACATTAACCCTCTTTCTGCCCTATGACAAACATACCCAAATGTGCTGAGTTGCAGGGTGGGTCTGTATAAATGGCAAGAGGGTTCAACTCTTTACATATAAGATGCATGTTGGGGGAAAAAGAAATGCGTTCCCAGAGGTCTGAAAATATGTCTACACGCAAACTAATATTGCATGCATACAGGCAATATTTTGAACACATGGCAGTGGTGTACAGAGTCTTTACATGACCATGAAAAATCCATTTTGTGTGCTTTATTAAGTCCATACAAAACGGTTTAACAACACATTGATTGCATCTTATTGTGGTTTGTTGCTTTTTTGGTCTGTTGTTATGAATGCAGGACAATTGTGCTGAACTTCTTCTTAGTAAAGGAAATCAAAGAGTAGTAGCAAGTTGATTATTCTATAAATGTTACCCACTTGTATCCAAATAAGTCAGTCTATATAAACTGTCGATAAAACATGAGATTGTTCAGAACTAATGGTTTTGTTTGTTTCTGTTTCCATTGCATCCATCCATGTCATTGTGGTAGATAGCAAACTAATGTTACTAGTGTTTGTGTTACTGAACCCAATATCGTCATAAGTTACTAGTGGAAAAAAAGACATGGGGATGTTTGTTTCCACCACCTCAGGTCTTTAATGATCTGTGTCCTGAGTTGTTGCTAGATGGGGTTGTTTCCCAACAATGTGTCCTTGGCAAGCATCAGTGACATTACAGTTTAAATATTACCTTTAAAGGCAAGAATGGCTTAGATGAGAGTCAGGATAAGTTTTAATCCTACCTTTCTGTTATCTAACCTGCAGCAACTTTACAACAGACCAGAAAAAGCAACAAGCTTTTTAATGACATCCTTTCACATAGGAGGCATGTTTACTGAAATGCTGTCATGGTCAAGAAAACCATGGTGCAGTTTGTCAGTTAATGAACCCAGCAAAGGTGTTAATGAAAAACAAAACCCCCAACCTGCATAGACTTGATGAAAAGTGCTCTTCAGTGATTCCACTAAAGTGACCCTTGTTTTTGGGACTCTCACACATCTGTAATGGCGAATGTGTAGCACTACATGGGAGACTGGACCTCACCAATAGGAAAACCAAATTTGGACTGAATAAAAGAGTCTAAAAGATTCAAAGACAATGAGGCCTGTCAAAAAGCAGTATCATCTGTGCTCACAGTCAGCATGGTCCTGTAAAAAAGATATATTAGTTTATCTTTTAGTAATATCAAGAATGCACCGCATGCTGGGTGAGGAAATGCTGACAAGGAGATAGCTCAGTGAATATAGTGCTTTGTGAATCCAACAGGAATGAATACAGCTGAAAGAATCATTGTTGTAAATGAAATTTACTCTTTGCCACAGTGGAATTTGTATGAGTGCTAAGTGGCACAAGAGCTGCAGGGCTTGTTTTTTTTCTTTTTCCTTGTATTTGGTCCAGTCTTCAGAGGCCACAACTAAGTCATGACTGACATGCAATCTAAAACATCATAAACAATTTCTTGGCATGCTTGGCTGGAACTCAGAGTATTGTCCACAAATATGCAAAACAATGATTTATACAGCCAAGGTCCCTGGACCTGAATCCAGAAAGAACTTTTTGGCACCCAGACAGATTAGCAAGACCGTCTTTTAAGAGAATGTCCTCAGGGGTAGATTAATTTATGCCTTACGTATGGAGAGAAAGCTTTGCTTGAATTTTAAGTGACTACTTTAGACACCGTGTTTAACTCCTTATAATAGCTTTCTAAAATTGGTCTGAAGATGATAAGCAGTTAGTCCGCTGCCCCCCTACCATGAGCTATATAGATCTGAAATATTGGCTTCAAAAGGGGAGTTGGGATAAAGAGCCAACCTGCGTCTGTCTCCAGGAGGAACTAAACCTGAGTCTGAAGGAATGTTCCAGACCATAGAGAGTTTCTGTGGTGCAGATCAGAACCCAGACGAACAGGCTATTGTGAAGGGATTATTAGTTCCCATGTAGTCCTTAGGCCCTCCAACCCCCCTTTTACTTCTCCACACTCGTCTTTGTGCCTGACTCTACTCCCTGGGTCCACTGAGCTGAGAAAATTAGGTTCTGCTCCTTAAAGATTCATGTCCATTATCTGCATGACTCAGCATCTGTATCGGTGGTTAGATGTGTTGGTAGGATGTAGAAAATATCTCTTTCCATGACATTGGCCTGCAGATTCTGGGTAGTGCCATATTTTCATGGCAGTGTTCATGAGAACACTTAAGAAACACTTTTGACCTCAGTTCTTTTACTGCCTTGCACTTCCTCTCTAATGGCTTCAGTTTGACCTGACCTGAAGAAAAGGGAACAATTCGCCATTGGCTGCGGTTTTGGCGCTGAGGCATCCCCAGCCAACCACAACACTCTCCATGGTGGGCCTGAGGACCTGTAAATTAGACAAGCTGCCCCAAAACAGCAAAAACGGCGGATTTGGCACCACCCTGACTGTCTCGCTGTGCAGGGTCCCATAAATTTTGCACTGAGTTTTGGTGTTACTGAGGTCGATCTGCCTTTCCTCTCACTCTGTCTGTCTGGAGGATGAGGAGAGATGAAGACACTCAGCTAGCTCCTGTGTTGTTTTGCACTGGGGTAATGTTGCATTGAAACTCTCCCAAATCCTGGGCCTGGTAGCCTATTTATGGGCTCTTTCATGCCTCACCTACTTTCAAAAACATTCCATCATTTGTGCACCATTAAGTTTGGTGTAGATGGATGTGAGATTCCTTAGATCACTCTTTCCAGTCTCCCCAATCTTGGATGCAATTTTGACACGTTTGTGACTGCATTTCATCTTTGCGGTTATAGAGTATGTTAGCAGGCAAACATACGATCAATAATAACTGTAGTGAGGAAGTTTACGACACTATCTGCTCAATCTACTGGTCCATCTATTGCATCTACAGCACATGGTGGAGGTACACGAGGACAAAGATTATGATGTTTTTAGGAGGGAGGGTGGATATGGTTTTTAAAAAATCAGCCTGATTACATAAACATCACATTTTGTACCATTATAATTCATCACCTTATGCCAGTACCCATGTCTTGAGAATCTAAAAAGGCTTTACAACTCTCCAAATCCTTGCATAGTGCTGAAAATGAAATGGAAATGGAATTCTTATTGCATTTGCTTAGGTCTGTCTTGTCTTGTGATAGACTTATCCTTATGTCATTTAGTCTATTTTTGAACAATAAACAGATAAACAAAGACATTTGTGCTGTCCACTTTTTGATATGCAGAGATTACGAACACTGAAGCCCCCTATTATACAGTCTCAGACCTTCATGTGCATTTTATGAAACTAATTCATGCAGCTTAATATTTTACCATCTTTTAACATAAGGAAATTCTATAACTTGAGGACAGTTGCTTTGATGTTATAATTATGGAGCTGATTACTGGTTAAAATAGCTATTTAAGCACCAAGGGTGGGTTTTTCTTTTAATTATGTTTACAGTATATAACAGGATTTAAATGACCATTTTGTTGGTTTGTTTTAGTCCATTCCTGAAAATCAGAAATGCTTTAGACTCATGCCGACCATCTCTCACTTTGTTTTGGTACATTATTTGATTGATTGCCTACCTTCCAGGCAGGCTCTGGTTTTAATTCAGTACAGTCAATACAATAGGAAAACCAAGAGGGTTGCTTGATATTATAAATAAATCATGATGAATGTATTGTCACTTAAATGTTTTTGTAAAAGTCTTGTAATCCTTGCTTGACAAGGTATATGGAGGCAGGGTCTGTTGTGATCATTGATGTTGGGATATACGCTGGTGAAAAAGTAAACAAACATGAAAGTAAAAAAAAAAGAAGCATAATTGCATTTAAAGTCGTGCATTACAAATGTTCAGCAGCTGATTCATAAATCTTTTGTTGCTTTAAAATGAGTCACAAAGTAAGATTTAAAAAACAACAACAACATACCATGCAAACCATGCCATGAAGAATAAGTTAAATTTGACAAAAACTGTAGCTGTGCAAACATTTACTAGGATGAATGATTTATTTCTGTAGATTTTCATACTTAACGGAAATAAACTGAAATGAGTGGCTGTCTTGAAGGTAGGAAATCAGTTTGAAATTGTAATTGCAATAATTGCAATATGGTCTCATAAAAATATCACATTAGGGCCTAATTGATACCAGAGTAAAACTAGTTTTACAAGTTTTGGAGGAACTATTTTCTAGGATTTAGTTTTTTTGTTGTTGTTTTTTTGGTTTGGGCGTATTTTTTAAGAGAAAATACAAATACTCTGAAATGCAGCTTCTCACATGTGAATATTTTCTAGTTTATTTAGTCTTAGTAAACTGAATATCCTTTGACTGTGGACTGGTTGGGATAAAAAACAAGACATTTGAACATGTCCTCTTGGGCATTAGGAAACTGAATGAGATTTAAAAAAAATAATTTTCTGACCTTTGAAGGACCAAACAACAACAATCGATTAATCAAGAAAATAATCAAGAAAATAATCAACAATTAATTGATAATGAAAGCGATTCTTATTTGCAACAATCATTGCCTATGATCCATCATTATGTGTTAGGACTGAGAGTCTATCTGAACCAAAAAACAACATATTTTTTGTGAGCATTTTTTTTTTTTTTGCCTGTGCTTCTGACAATGTGGCCCCTCTACAACATCTCGTTCACTTCATTCCAGGACCTTTTGAGACTAAATGTTTTTGAGCCCTGCTGCGAATGCGCCTGGAGGTTTTCCGTAATTGATCAAGATATGGCATGTCTGTATTCAATGTGACAGTGATTGGCCCTGCGGCATAGTTTGTGGTCAGTCAATTGCTGCAGGGATCATTTTCTCTCCTCCATTTATTTTTTTCATTTTTTAAACAAGTCTATCTGTGAGTCCCACAGAATTTGAGGGGAAAAAAATGAACATGAATCTTTTACCAAAAAGCATACACATTAATGTCTGATGTTTATTTTAGCTCCTTAGGGCTGTTACCTGATGTGTGTGTATCCCTCTGTGTGTGTAAAAATTGTCTATCTGGACTGAAGTGGTGAGAGAGATAAAAAGAGCACACAGACAGATGTTTTTTGTTTTCCTTTTTAGCGCTTGTAGAGACAACAGGTAAAAGAAAGACAGAAGAAGGATGCTGTTTGGGGAAAGAAATCATGTACCTTTGTGTATATGTGTGTATGGGGCGGGGGGCCTTTGCCCCTGCTTCCTCTCTCACCTCCTGCTTGATCCACATCTGGAAGGGATCAGCTGGAAGGGCTGGAGACCATGAAAAATTAAGAAACACTTAAAACACAGCAAAATATTTAAATTGAGCGAGCAGATAGGATGTGTGAACTACACCTCCTTGCACTTTAGGAATGTGGAACTGGAGAAGCTGTGGAACATGCATACCTCGTTTCCTTTCTCCACTGGTTGTATTTTAATACGCAGTCTTGATGTTACACCTTGTCTAAAAGTACCATAAAACAAAAAATGCCTTTTACACCTGCTGACCATGTGTAGTCTTTTATTGCTGTCTGGCAAATATTGTCAAAAATGATTTGTTGAATATTTTTCTATCAAAATTCCAATCTTTCCTTTTCCTGTGGGTGTCAAATTTATGTTAAACACCTATAAATATGCTCACAGACTGTGCGAAGAACAATCCAGTGCCTCCCATCATTTACAACTTTTAGGTTTACGTATTATGTCTTAAAGCAAACTACCTATCACAGCAATAAATAACACAGACACATAACAACATTTCTAGATGTTTTTTGTTTTTTTACAAGCAAAAATGTGCCAATGTGAGCAGAATACAGAACTTGCAAAAGGTGCATGTATATACAGTACTTACCCAGAGAAACTTTTTATTTCCTCATTTATATTACATTATGGAGAAATAATATTGTTGCTGTGTTGCTGGTCCATAAGCTATAAGATAAGACAAATAATTGTAATAATTTTTAAACCTTGTCACAATCCAACTTCAGGACGTGTATATGTGCTGAAATGGAAAGCTTCCAAATTAAGGTGCAATTTTAATGTCATGAAAGAGTTTTTAAAAGAGCTAAACAACACTGTCAAGGATGAAAGTACTATAATACTATAATACTAAAATACTCACATCCTATTGCTGCAAATCCTCACAAACCCAACTACTATTTAGGACCATTATGTTTTTAAACCACCCTCCCAATTCCGACATTTCTGCCCTTTTTTGTCACTTCATTTTCAAACATTACAGCCCAAATCATGCCATCTCTGTTTATTCTAACACACAGTCACATGTATCAGTCATTTTATCTGGCATCTTTGTGAGATTTACTGAAGATGATTAGTGGCACAAAAACGTCCTCCTTTTCAACCCTTTTAAAAAAGAGGTTTCTGCCTCTTTATCTTCAGACATTTAACACGTCTTTATCTTTTGGGGTTATTCCGCCAATTTCTAAATTGGCTGTCGGTCAACCACTACTGAAAACAATAATCAAATCTTGACACAGACAATCTTAATCATTTGAGATCCATATCTGAATGACCCTTTCTTGCCAAAGCAGGAAGAAGAGAAAGAGTGAAGAAAGTGTTATATTCTCAGCTCACATCTTTTATGAATGAGCACTCACTCTTTGAAAAGTTTCAGTCCAGTTTTCAAATTCATCATATCACAGAAACTGCACTTCTAAAAGCTTGAAATGACAGGATGAATTCAGATGTCTGATGTTGACCTCTCTGCCGTATTTGATACAGTATTTATTAATTGATTGACAAGAAAACTGGGTAGGCGTGACTAAGACTGCTCTAGACTTACCTGAGTGACAGAGCCTTCTCTGTATCAGTTGTCTCCTCTACCTATGCAAATATCACCTGTGGTATTCCTCGAGGGTCTATTCTTGGCCCTTTATTGTTCTCCATCTATTGTACATGTTACCACTGACTCAAGTTATCTGCAACTTTGATATTTCTTTCCACTTTTATGCTGATGATACACACATCTATTTGTCCATAAATCCCTTTGACTCAGTTACCTCACTCACAGCATGTTTTGCATGAATAAGGTCCTGGGTGTCCAATAACTTGCTTACAAAATTACAAAACTTAAGTGATGGTGTTTGGAGCCAAAGTACTCAGGGATTGTATGAGCCAGGTTTTAGTTTCCCAAGGTTCGCAGTGCACCTATGAGGCCAGAAATCTGGGAGTAATCTTTGATTCAAACCTGAACTTCTCTAAACATCTTAGCAATACCACCAATCGGCTATCGGTCAAATCAGGAGTATTGCCAAGATTAGATCATTTCTTTCATTCAATGATGGACGAACTATTTGTCATGCTTTTTTTTTCTCTCCAGCCATCTAAATTACTGTGGCTCATTATTTGCCGGACTATCCCAGAAATCCATTAACCGCCTCCAACTATTACAAAATAACGCAGCTAGTGTTCCTACAAGAACTCGAAAATATGAGCACATTTCCTCTTTTCTCGCCTCATTGCACTCGTTACCCGTGGTGTTCAGAACTGACTTTAAAATGTTATTGCTTGTTTTTAAATCACTGAGCAACCTCGCCCCATCGTAGATTATTGACCTTCTCACCCCTTACACCCTTGCTCATACTCTCAGATCTGCAGACTAGCTTGTAGCTCTCGGTCCTCACAGCAAGGCTGGAGACAGAGAGGGTAGTAGGTTATCTGCCGTAACGGCTCCACAACTGTGAAATAACCTTCCACTGAGAATCAGACAAGTTACCACTTTGTCCTCAGTCCTTGTTTTCTTTTAGTTTTTTTGCTTTTATTAATTGATATATTCTTAAGACTTGTTTTCATTGTCTTTTATCAATGTTTCTATTTCTTGATTGTATTGAAATTCTTCTTATTTGTTATTGCACTATATATTTTCTGTTTTTATGTCTGAGAGGCACTTAGTAAACTTAGTTTTTGGAAAGTGCCATTTGTGGGATTATTATGATTATTATTATTTTATTATCATTATAGAAGATCTATTCATAATGAGAGATGGAGGGCAAAACCCAGGGTCCTCCTTCCATGCATAAATGTACTTAAACATTTATTTGAAGGTAACATGAGGCTTCAGCTATTCAAATTAGTCAAAGCAAGTCAATATCTTTCAAAGTTACCGTCCTGTCGGTGCCAAAATTCCCTCTTTTTATTAATATCCTTCTACAACAGCTGGACAGGAAAACATTGTCTGTTGAAAGACAAAAATGGACTGTTTCGTCTTTTTGTTTTTTTAACTAAAAAGTGTGGAAGATATCCTTGACATAATCACATTTTTTGAATACAGTTTTGCTCAAAATGAGGACTGTAAATTTTTATCTCCCATCACTTGTAAGTTCAATGTTGAGGGGGATTGTGCATTGGTCAGTTTGAGCAGGAGGAAGGATTACAGGGAGCAAAAACCTGTTTCAGTGTTCATATTGGCACCTGTTTTAAGACAGACTTAAAAAAGTGAACTTATCCTCTAATTTCCCAACCAAAGCCATTTCCAAAGATTTTTTTTAAATTTAAAGCACACAAGGGACAAGGTGGCCATAAGTAACTATTCAATAAGATGGTCAAAATCAGCTGTCCAAACCTGTTACAAAGAGGTCTTTAGTGACCAGATTAAAAGTGGATGTTACTGAGCCCATGGCGCTGACCGTCAAAAGTCTGCGTGTGACATGTAAGAATGCTTTTGCAGTATATAAAACCAACATTACAGGATGTTAAATGTTGTCTTTAACAGCAATACAGTGGATCCATCTAAGACAGCTGGGATGAATTTTAGAGAAACCCAGATCAGTGTCCTATTTTTTGTTGTTCTTTTGTGTGCAAGTCTTGGATTTCATTGATGTCCCACTCTCTTAACGTTCCTTTTTTATTCAGTTTCTGCATTGATTGTATCTGTTCAGTCATATCTCCAAAAACAAAAAGTTCACAGTTTTTACCCCAGAAAAAGAAGTCTGTGCTTGTTGCTTTTTTCATAAATACTTTAAGTTCTTATTTAATGCATATTTGTAACCACTACAAATAATATATGCAATGTGTTTCACAGTTAAATCCAATATAAAATGTGGCTATTATTGCCACTCACTGAGATAGCCATATAATAGTCATCTTTCTGAGGGTCTGCAATGGCTTATATTTTTACCAAACAGCCAATGAAGAAGTTTAAGCATCCCGGCATTTTATTTTTAGTGATACAATGTAAAAGAGAGACAATACAAAAAGAAATAAAATGAGAGCTGACAAAATGGTATTTGTCGAAAAAACACAAAAAAACAAAAAACAAGAAGCGAGAGAGGTGAACATTGGCATTAAATGTAATCTTCAGCATTCTACAGAAGTTGTGCAACTGAATTTGAAACCACAGCGATGGCATCCTTCCTGCATATTTCTACCAAACTTTCATCTCAAAAGCACTCGATTTGATTTAGAGGAATTTCCAGTCTGTGCCATATCTTTTGTTACACAAACTGATCTTTTGGTTCCTCAACAAATCTTCACTGGCACCCTGACTTTCTTTTCCTAAGTAATCAGTTATTTGATCCTCCATAGATTTTGCCTCTACTGCAGCACTTGAGCTCAATTATTGGGCTGTGAGCAATTTGTAGACAGTTTAACTGACTCTTGAGCCCTTTGGGGGAAACTGAATCTTGTCAAAGATTTTTTTTTTTGTCTGTTCTTTTCCTTCCCTGTACTTACAAACTCACATACAAATCAAATCAAAGTCATTCTTTGAGGGGTCAATTAGGAGTTGTTAGGACAAATGTGATGTGTTTATTAAAGGACTATTGGGGGTGCGCATGTCTGCTGTAGATGTGTAATCAGCTCTGATTTCTGAGCAGTAGGGGGTCATGTGGGGTTTTTTGAATCATAGTGTTTACTGCACAGTGACATGCTAAATCACTAGCACATTCAGAGCTCCAACTCAACTCTTCTTGTGTTTTACTTTTGCAGTGGGAAACAAGCACCATAAATGACTTCTGCTACCACAGTTCATTGAGTGGAGACGAATGCATGTTCAAAGAGTCAGTCTGCAGTGTCACACACACACACACACACACACACACACACACACACACACACACACACACACACACACACACACACACACACACACACACACACACACACACACACACACACACACACACACACACACACACTCCAAATGTATAGCTGTTAATTAAAATGTTATAAATATTTAAATATAATAAGTCCTGTTGCTATATTGTGAAAGAAAAAAATAAATATTGTTAAATATTCAGTCATCAGTCAAGCTCTAACTGTACAGAGAAGCTGTAGACATGTCTGGTATAATGCTGCTGGCTCTTCAAAAATCGTCTTTGCATCATGAACACAGAATATACACCATGAACAAAAAATATCTGTTTGATAATGCCTGGTAGAGGGAGAGACATTTTGAATAAAAGACAGAAAAGAACTTTCCTTCCATTGCCTGAGGAAACACCACCACCACTATCGAAATTCTGTTCTTGTTTAACAGTTGGCGAGAAATACTGAAAACGGGCTATTACAACCATGTTTGCTGTAATGGTGTCATTGGAGATCTTTATAAATGTCTTTCAGTGTTATGAACAGATAAGACAAACTATTTCAAGAGCGACGTAACAATATAAAAAGATAATATACGCAGTTATTACTGGTTGACATAGCAAGCAATCTTCACTATAACAACTCTACAGGTTACAGGTAGGCTATAGGCTAATACAAAAGCAAAGCCTGTGCTGTCACTCCACATGTTTTTTCTGTAAATGTGTTGAAAGGTATATTTATTGAACTAAGGCTAAGAGAGTTGTTTCAGATGGTTTCGATTCATCAGCCAGATTGGACATCTGTTCCTGGCTCAACCAAAGAAAAAGGACTTAACTTACAAAATGTGTTTATTTTGGAGTGTGTTTTAAATGACCTTTCCAATCCTAACAAGTTGTCAAGTATATGCAACAGGCAGGTAAATTGCACGGCGGTGCCTTCCGTCCTGCTCTACGACGTGATCGCTATTTCAAGCATAGAATAAGAAACGTGTTTTTACTTGGATTGCAAAATGAGACACACAGTACTTTACAAGATATTTTACTTCAAATTAGATGTCCTAAAATGCATATCCTCACCACAGAAAGAAAACATGGGATTGGAAACAGTTTTCCATTCTGAAATTGATTGACAGTGCACTTACTGCATTATGTTAAGGCAAAAAAGAACAACATAGGACAGTTAAATATTATTTCCTGGTGCTGCAGTGGTTTAGTAAGAATTGTAATTTTGTGATTTTCGAAAAAAAACAAACAACAACATACAAACAATTTAATTCAGTTTGGTTAAACAAAGCAGGACTAAAATGCTATTGAAATAACACCATGTCTTAAACTCACCTATATTCAAAACATCTGTTGTAAACATCTGGTCATAAAAAAATACTGACATTTTTTTATTTTTTTTAAAGAGAACTTAAATGTCACATGCTGTTTATCTAGCATGTTTGTACCCGGAACTCAGCATGTTATCAATGATGATCAATGGGCACAGAAAACAAAGGAATAGACAGGAAAGGTAAAATTACCCAACATTAGAGGAGCGATTTAATCCAAATTTAGGTTTACACCCCATATCTGAGAAAAGCATTAGTATGACTAACAGCTCCCGTCAACAAAGTGCAGAGCTCTTTGCTTCAGGAGCAAGCTCGTTTCCACATGACTTTTATTCATTCCTTATCACTACATTATCAACAAAGCATGAATCAGTAGAAGTGTTTCATATGATTAACAGCTGAGCTTAGAAATAAAGAAATATACTGTTTCCTTCTGCACAAAACTTGTTTCAGAGTATGCTGAGGATTTGCATACATATAAATCACAAGCAATTATATTGTTTTTCATGCACATGCATGTTACTTGCTGACTTTTGCTCTTAATGCAACTTTTGTAATGTTTGCTTAAAAAGCAAACTGCCCAATTATATTTTTTAACAGTTATTAAAAATATAATAATAATGTATTTTTTTTAAAATAATAATTGGGAATTATTAATTAATTAAAAAAATAATTCCCATAATTGGGAAATATCAAAACAATGATCAGGCCATTCAAGGAGTTTACATTTCCTTTATTACTTATTTTCCTTATTTTCAGTAAAACTTTAAATCAAAAAAGACATGGAATATGGAATATGTACCACAGATATGGACAGATGTATAGATGTAAATTAGCTATATAGCTAACTCTGGCTCAACAGTTTTGTTGTGCATACTCCCTCTTAAATAATATAATGTATAAGCTGAGAAACATCACTCAGAGTCTACAACCATGTTAGGCTAGCATCTTTTGAGCACAACTTTGAGCTTAATGCTAATATCAGTAAGCTAACCTGCTCACATTTAGCAAGTACACTTTCCACTATGTTTACTATCTTAATTTAGCATGCTAGCATGCTAGTATTTGCTAATTAGCACTAAACACAGCTGTGGCTTATGGGAATTTCATGAGTTTAACAGGTATTTGCTCATAAACCAGCACTTAAACTTGACGATGGCGCTAGAGGAAAAGTCAGAAAACAGCTATTGCAATGCATTGAATAGTTGTTGAGGCATTAAACTCAAATCTATAATGTTAACCTCATGATGGCGAAAAGTCAAGGGATCACAAGTCATTGCAAATCGTCTTCTGGGAACCATGAATGTCTGTGCCAAATTTCATGCCAGTCCATCCAGCACAGTTTAAATAAACAACTTTTTTAATGTTATGACCATGAATGTCTTAATGGACCGACCGCAAAAACACAGTACATTATCTTGTCTACTTTACAAATAAATATAACCGTTCATATGTTACAACAAAATTGTTTTTCCTGTGCGTTGTCTAATACCAGATGACAATGGAACACATTTGGCTCTGGCAAAAACTACCCCGGTCACTAATCATCTCATGTCAGCTCCAATAAATGGTTAAAAGATGACATTGCCCCCATTTTTTAATGTTGTGGTGTTTCTTTATTTTTATTTTTATTACATTTTTAAATGTGTGGCCTTAGGGATCACATCAGGCCGACTTTGTCACAGTTTCTCAGAATCCAGAGAAAAATCTGAAAATCAAATAATACAATTTTAGAATTAGACATTAATATATGGATACTGTAGTAAACTCTCAATGATGGCTTAATGATTTTATTAAGTGGTGCTGAAGAGGGAACATAAAATGTGTTTAAGGATGAAAAATATGTCTTTCACAGATAACTATAAGCTTCTACTCTAGTAGGGAACACCAATAATGTCCCCTGCCAAAGCTTAAATGAGCTCAAGGCCGCTGACACAAGTGATTTTCTATTGTGATACTGCTCCCTCTCCAGTTTCTTCAGTTTGTGTGGGATTAAAACAAAATGTGGGAGGATTTCCATTATGTGTATACACAGGGTCATTCTTTAAAAGGCAGGAGGAGGGATTGGGGTTATTTGAGGATATGGGTAGATGGTAGCTACATCATTTCACAGTCAGTAGTAGCTGTTTCACCACCTGCATTCGTTCTTCTTACAAACCGAACAAATAAGTGCATTTAAGGGCACGCTGCATGCTCTTTTGACAGGTGCTATTAGGTAAGATATTGTAAGATGTCAACAACATGTGACAAGCTGAAGCCTTTAAATAGCTGCAGATGCATTTGTTCCATCAGAATGCTTATAAAAAAAAGTTATTGAGTGTCAACGGGTTTTACAATTTGATGATGGCTGCAAATGTGAAAGACATGTACCACAGCTGACTTCAAACTGTTGCATGCTGCTATGATTTATCTTGTGGGCAATAAACTGCAGCATTAGTTGTTAAATAGTACAAATAATTTTCACTTCCCACAGAAGTGTCATATAAAATCCAAGCCTGTCCAGAGCTGTGATTAGTAAACATCTAGCAAATGTATACCATTGATATGGTTGAACACTTATGGTTTCGATTTAGTCTTGTCTCAAAACAAGTGTAATCATGGCTGTGACAGCCCTCAATTCATTTAAAATGTTGACATGTCTCTCTTTCAAATGGAATTATAAGTGAAATATTGCTATATTTGAATATTGAAGCAGCTTTTCACCAAAAAAAAAGCTTATTTTGCAGGAGTATCGTGAAATCACATGTCCCCGAGGATCTGTTTAGCCTCCCGTTGACCGCATCAATGTGTGGGGATGGTGTTCCCACATTTCCCACAGCCATGACGTCTGTCCTCAATGTTCTCTAAATCACAATTCGACCCTAATGAGAACAGCTTTCCAGGCAAGGCTCACAGAACCATGGTGAGCATCAGACCTGTGGCTTCTGGTTGCTGTTCAAGCTAGCAGAGGGGTGGAGGTTACATAACTGATGGCAATTTTGCAGTCACGCAAAGCAACCCGATGTCTTTGTGCTGACATCATCAGGGCATGCCATTAGGGAGTTTAAATAAAACCTTTATTCTGCGGTCTATGGTTGTTTTCTTGTCTGTTGCTAGTCAGGCAGTATTGTAAAGCTGCAGCTTTACCCACTTCTCACAGCTGGTTGTGTCTTTCAACTGACTAATACTATAAGCCAATTATCATCGAAACTATTTATTTGGATGTTTCTCGTTAAATGTGCAGGCCAAAAGTGTTCTTTGAGGAGTGGCACAGCAGTGATAAAGTACAGCTTGATTTAATAAGCTTACAACATTTTTTATACTCACATCAGATCTATGCCATGTTTCTGCTTTGACTTTGTGTTTTTTTTGGGTAATATATTGGGACTACATGCTCTGTAAGAATTGAAAAACAAGGCTCTTTTCTTTAAGCCTCAGCAATGTTTTAAATCTATCATTGTATGTTAATATCACCGTACGTATCTGCTTGTTGTTGTCTTGATTTTATTCACATTTATTGATCATTTAGGTGAGCATATTTGGTATTTTTAAAAAATCTTGGTATCTTGGACAAAATTAGAAATACATTTTCTTGGGTCTGACAAGCTTGTCTGCATTTGTAAGAATGGAGCATTAGTTGATCCAGGAGCACTGATAAAGTTAACCATTAATTGGGAAATTTCATTTGTCAATATCTTTTGTTTTTTTGCTTTTTATTTGGCATTTAAGAGAATAGTAGTAGAGCAATTCCATTTCTAATGTAACTTATGCATAGTTTTTATTAAAATGTACAATATTTGCACCATGAGACTTGAGGGAAAGGTTACAACTCAAGTTAAATAATATAGCACAGAGATCATTTGTACAGAGAGACCCACTTTTCTGTTTGAATGTGAATTTGATCGAAGTTCAGTTAAATAGGCTACATGCTTAATTTAGACCAATTTTACTGTAGTGTTGTCAAATGAAATTCAGAAAGAAATCATACAGCTTTAATATCTCAATATTAAAATTTGACCAAAAAAAAAACAGAAAGCAAAGATTGTTTAAATAAAATATCTGTTAACATTAAGAAATTCGAATGAAAAGTAAAAATAAATAAATACAATTCCCAGGAAATGTGTACTGGCCAGTCTTACTTCTTCATGTAAAAAATATTGCAGAAAAATACTGTATATTATAGTGAGTGATATCAACACTTGCACACATTACATACAATCTTCTAGTCTAGTCAGTTTTGACACTTTAAGGGCCCCATTTCAGTTTCAAATGTTAATGAACTCATTAGCCTCTGGATGAGAAAAACACACCAGCCTTATAGAGACATTTGGGGAAGACTGAAATGACGCCAGGCTCTTTTACACCATGGAGGATGTTACTTGTGATTAACACCCTGGACAGTTCCAGAACATCTGTGGGAGGCGAATCATGGTTGAGTGAAACATAAACAATATCGGTCAGAGAGAAGAAGCATGACTGGAGCTGTGTAATCCATGCACCATGCAGGGAACAGGGATGAGAGAGGAAAGCAGAGAGAAAGAAAGAGCAGAGGGAGAGAAAGCGGAGTAAAAATTCTTGTACTTCGGTAAAACTGAGATATATAACTTTATGACTCCTAATGTGCCTTTCCGTGGCTCTTAAATTGTCTCCGAATCTTTTAATGCACCACTTAAAAGCTACAGGAAACATTAGACATAATGATTATTTTCATGTTATCAAATGAAACAATAAAGGCTCATGTCTTCCTGCATAACATCTGGATTCTTATTTGACAGAAAGTAGCTTATTTTGTTGTTACAAATCCTTCTCAGCTGCAGGGCTGGTATCCACTGGAGCCTTCCCTCAGACTACAATTTATCCATGTACCGGTAAAATCAGCCAATTAATTTACTTTTATCTGGGGAAAATATTAGGATTATCTAACCAGAGGATAAATTTAGTCATGACACACCATTTGTGGTATATCAAGAAACAATGGTGTTTGGCATGACCTGCATCCAATAATATTTGATGGATACGCCAGTGGTGTGTCTGGGAGACATTATGGCATTTTCTATGAAAACCAGTTCTTGCTCGGTGAGTTATGAATGCGGTTATTGATACAAATTATATCATTATTGTGATTATTATGATTTGAGGTAAAAATGACAGCTCATCAAATTGCTAATGTGTCTCTTTGACCTCATACATTCTTGTGTTGGACTTACGTATGTTCATAAAATGACTTACTATACTTGCTACATTACTTGCTGTTCTTTTTTATATGTTTTAATTCTTTTTGTATAATATTGTTATTTTTTAGCAAAATAACTCAATTTTCCTTTTGGGACTTTTAAGGATTAACCATAATCTTAATTGAGAATTACATAGCAAGTGCTTTGGTTATTGTTTTAGGCTCTGTTATGGAACATTTCAGGCATTATTATCTCAAGTTGCCTTGAGGCACTTAGTTAATAGCAGTACTTAGGCTCAATATGATTTCAGTGCAGTGCAATGCCAAGTTTGACAAATAACCCACATATTTTATGAGTGTTTTTAAAATTCTCAGTGACATTTTTGAGTGGAAACAAACTGAAAATTTGATGAAATCACTGTGCACGCAAAGTAGTAGTGAAGAAATTATTTGCAGTGCTGCTAATATGCCACCAGTCCTAATACAATATGACAAAACATCTGATAATATTAACTATCACAGCAGATTGCCACCTCAAACTATATTTAGACATATTCATTATGTGTTTGTTCTATTTTTCCGCCTTATACTTGCAAACCTGAGATGTTGACAACCAATACATTTAACAGTATATATGTGCTGTATGTCATTTTTGGGTAAAGTGTTAATTAACTGAGAAGACTTTATAGTGTATTCACTACTTGCTTTAGAAGTTATTCTTTACTATTGGTGTTATAATACAAGTCATTTGGTTTGGTCATATTTACATACCCTGTAAGAATTATTTTAACATGGCCATTCTTGAAGCCTGTGTCATAAAGAAATGGTTAAGTTAAACATTATTTTTGCATATTTTGTGTGGTGCCATAGTGAGCTGTATAACGTGTCACAAACAACTCTTCTAGCAGCTCTTTACCACATTCAGTTCCCTCATAATGTCTGACAAAACCACAGCTGTGGCTTGTTCCAAAGTCCATTATCTCCCCAGTCATCTGTGCAGAAATCCTCATGACCCCAGGTTATTATGTCCAGAGTACACACAAACTGTTAACACACACACATTACACAGTGCTCGGATTGAGCCTCGTCAGATTGTTTATGATAAGTAATTGGGAGAAACTATTTGATCGAGGTATTAGTCATAACGGATTTTGAGTATTACAAACATGAAAATATGCACCCTTTAAAGCAGAAAAAACGGGAAAGACTCATTGACAGGTTACCACAAACTATGAAGGAAGTATGACTATGTATTTTCCAATGAATCATTTTCTATCAAAGCTATGCCTTTCACCACAGTTTCATCCGCTTGGCAGCTAAAAAATCTACATCAAAAGTGAAACATTGTTACACAGAACAACCAGTACCTATTGTCAGGAACTGCTTTAATCTACCAACGTGACAATCTGGATAAAATTAACATCTCACACAGGGGTAGTGTTTTTTCTAGTTTTAAAAATAAAACCAAATAGCCACAATTTTGGCTGGAATTTTTACTAGTGTGCTTGTCGACAATTGACATAATTGTTGTAGCTAAAGTACAATTGATGGCGGGGTTCAGGTCACAGGCACCCAACCTTACAACATTTTGCTACATCCCTCTGCAGACTGCAAAAAAAACAACAACAACAAACAAACAAAAAAACATATTTCTTTAAATAGTAGTTTAACTGTAGCTCTATACTGATTATGATGAACAATGAATATCTAAATTGTTGCTAAGTAGTCACATGCTGTGCAATTATAAATCTAGATCTGGATATTCTTTACATATGAGGCTAAATTATAAAATGACCTGACATTGATTGTGATGAACCTGAATAAATTCAATCACTGATTGAACTACTAAGTCTATGACTGCACTAAGTTTGGTCACAGCTGTGCACAGGACTGATTCAAATATTTAACTCACCAGTTGGCTATTCTTGGCAGAAGTAAGGCACAAAATCCAAAAAAATGAGAGATGTAAGTCACAACTAATTTGGCTAACTTGATTGACCCAACAGATCATCAAGAGAGAGCAATAATGGGATTCCAAATAAACGCACACAGCTTGACAAAAGAAAAACAGAACAGTGTTTGGAGTTGTTGTCTGTCTCTCTGTCTGTGTCTCCAGGCTAGCATGACCACTTCATTTGAACCGTCGGAAATAGTAAAATAATTATAGGGTACAGAATTTTCTGTTTGACAAACAGCACAAGACAGAAAACTTTGATTATGGAATTTCAAAATGAGAGGGATAATTACTGCAATGAAGCCGTATTGTAACATTATTATAAGTAGACAAAAAAAGATATGCTGAACTGTTGCCTGTTGTTTATTGTAACACCAGCCCTAGTGTCTACTCTCTCTGTGAATTGCAGACTTAGTTATCCACCCTGGGACAACACACACCATTTCTACCATGGTGTTGATAGATGGGTTGCAAGCCTAGATTTACAAGCACAGCTTGAGACTGCTATTTCCCGGGTTTTCAGATAAATGGACGGTAGACAGTTCCTCTGTAAATATTCTGCAGAGAAACAAAAGAAAAAAGATTTCCCATTCAGTAGTTTATGATGGAGAGAATATTCTCTTGCTTTTGTGATTTGAGATTGATATTTTACTGCATTCACACTGAGATTTCATTTCAACTCATTGATGCAGTATCAATATTCATGAACAGTTATCTTGAATAAAGATCATTTAAAAAACTTCTTTAAAGAATGTATGTATAGCTCATATGGCTATGAAAAGAAAGAAAAGAAGATAGAAAAACAAAAACACATTTTTAGGTCATTAGTGACACCGTCTCTTTTTGTTAACCAGAGAGATCGTGGCAGTGATGCAAGAGTGAAAGTGATGCAATGTATGATCATCTGCTATATTAAAAACAGCAGCAGCATCACTTCTAACAGTCATTGTCCATTCTGGGAAATGGGGTGAGTGATTGTTAAGCAGTGGAGGTGCGTGGGTGTAAATTTGGTTTAAATGAGATTGGCTCGATGGGTGACATCATTTATTTGGAGACAAAATGTTTACTTACCGTATTTTTAAATTGATGACTGTCCCAGTCATATCTTAAGAATGCATAAATAACTGCATGTAGTATTTGTTAAGTGTATCATTATTCTTTAGGGATAGGGGTTTTATTTCAAGATAACTTACCATCTGAATCTCCATCTTTACTGTAACTGTGATACTCCTGAAACTCTATTAACAGCATGTTTACGAAAGAAGGGAACTCTTCCATTTTTGGCCCTGCAATACATTCACGGCCATCTGAGCAGTCATAAACATCATGTGCACAGCAATTTATCACACCAATTGATTCAACATCAACATTATGATTGAGAACACTTAAATAAAATCCATCCTGTCAAGTGAATAGAAGATATATGTGTAGCTCAAATGTTATGGGAAGCCTTTTCTTTGATACTCTTCCCACTACTTGAAAATAAAGATTGATCACATTTGAAACAACGTGCCCAGAAAGTTAGCTGCTGCCAACATGTGTTTTCCATATTGGTCCTCAAATGAACAACCGGAATATCACCTTATTTTTATACACGCGAGGCATGTGGTTGTTTTGAAAGGATGTGCAATGGCTGTGAAGGAACTGATGGAGAGCTGGTTAACCCAAAGTGAAGAAGTTGTCAGGAGACTGGGGTGTCTTAGGCAGAAACACTTATTGAAGCTCAATCGAGGAGAACAGAATTACAGTACAAGTGAAAACACTGTGCAATGCCACTCAATTCTGCGGTGTACTTCCAGACAAGAGTATTTAAAACCTTCACCAAACCCTTAATCTAGTAGTCTGTACACAGGTCACATGCAATCCATTCTAAGAGGAGTCTCAGTCTGACTGTCTGCACAAAGCACAGCATATCTCCACCTTAGTGGTTAGTTAGTTACAATAGGACACAGCTAGTCTTATCAAGGCATCTACTTATCCAAAGAAACCTCAGTGGGCAGAGAGATGAACCACTCTGAAAGAGACAGGTCCTGACCTAATGCTCTCAGGAAAGAAGATGGAGAGAGAATGACCCGAGGAACAGAAATAATTCACCCTTAATGTCAATCATTCTTTGCCCGTTACAAAATAAACTACATCCTAACCCTAACCCTAACCCTAACCCTAATCCTACACATAAATCATAAATCTTGAAACCATTAAATCTACAGCATACTGCATCTTTTGTTACCTCAGTAAGGAAATGTCAAAGTCAAAACCTACTTTAAGAACAGTGTAGTTTCCATTAACTAGTTTGTTACCATTAACAAAAGGGGGCAGACTCAATGTCAGCATACAAGAACTGACCGTACTACTTTCTTTTTTATTTCTATGAAGTCTATGAAAGTCTAAAATGGTCTATGAAGTAAATGCCCCTTATTTTAGTAAAGAAATCTTAAATTCCCCTTTGGAACGTCTTCTTGGATGATATATAAACATTTTCTGTTATTCTCAGACAATTTGAACCAGGTGAGCTGCATGCTCTAAGGTTTCAACTGAGAGAAACGTCCCAAAGTAAACAAATTTAATTTACTCACTACAAAGGATTCTAAATGCTCATCTGCAATTTGATCTTGGTCCATATGATTTGCATTACGGTTAAGATAAGTTTTATTTTCAGGGTATTAGCCAATGTTAGCTGAGACCAGGTGAAAGACAGTCTAATGTCATGAAGATTTGAGGCATAACATCATTGGGCCAGAGAGTAAAAGAGGCCTTTCAAATGTTGGAGGCAAATAGCTGGACTGCAACAGATGTTTGGAGGACCCAGATGTGAAACTTAGATATTGTCCAGGGATTGCACCAGGGATTCACAGAATATGATCCATGACTGTACTCGATATGATGTGCGAGATAAGAAGACAATGCAAAGTAATATTACCAAGGTGGTTATCTATATTAAAACAATGTGAAGTGATGAAGCTTCTCAGCCCAAGATTTGTTTGGGTGTTCTGTAAACAGATACAGATGGAGATACAGAGGAAAAAACCTGAATAGATGAGTGGAGAAACATAATACATGCAGATGCTTCCACACAGGCGGACTGCATGGTGCAATTAATCAATTGACATCCAATCATGCTCTGTGGCATGTATAAAAATGCTCAGCAGGCCCAGTTGATTCTGATTTTGTATCAAGAATGCAAAAGAGCAAAGAAAGAGGTTTGATTGTTGGGGCACAGGAGACAGGAGCTTCAGTCACAAAGACTGCTCAACTGGCTGGTGTTTCAATAGGAACAGTGACTAAAATGACATCTGCATTTAGATCTATGGGAAACAAGTCAGCCAATTGGGCCGGAAATTCTGGTTGATAGCGCACATTTGAGGACTTTGATGTTTGTGCATTTGTGCAATATGGAAGGAAAAACAGAAGAGCAACTCTTCCTCAGGCGACTGAGAGTGTTATTGCAGGACGTGATCAGACTGTTAGCAAGAACGTTGACAATTACAAACAGAGGGATATTATAGTACGATGGCAGGGCATACATCCCTCATTATGAAAATGAAAGCACATTTGAGAGTTCAGCTGTGCAAAAACCATCAGCACTGGTCAACAGAGATGTGGAAAAAAAGTAACAACAAAAGACTGGTACAGGTCTGAATGCTCAACCCTGACAGTGAGGGGATCTGGTGGCTCTGTTATGCTGTGGGGGACATTTTGCTGGCAAGATTTGAGTTCATTTGTCCCCTTAGAGGGAAGGGTCACTGGCAATTAATACAAAGTTGTTCTGAGTGATCACCTTTATCTTATGTGGAAACATTTCTATCCTGATGGGAGTGGTCTCTTCCAGGATGACAATGCCCCTATCCATAGGGCATGAGGGGTGACTGAATGGTTTGATGAGTATGAAAATGATATGTTATGGTCTTTAGAATCACCAGATCTCAACCCAACTGAGCACCTATGGGAAATTTTGGACTGATGTGTTAGATAGCACTCTTCACCACCATCATCAAAACACCAAATGAGGGAATATCTTTTGGAGGAATGGTGTTCATCCCTCCAGTAGAGTTCAGAGACATGTAGAATCAATGCCAAGTTGCACTATTATGGTGGCAAGTGGTGGCCCAATACCTTACTGAGACTATGAGACTTGTCAAAAAAATTAAAGGAAAAACCTGAATAAATTACTGTAGAAACATAACAAATGCAGATAATTCCACACAGGTACAGTTCATGGTATGATTAAACAATTAAAATCCATTCATGATCTGCGGCATGTATGAAAATGCTGAGCAGGCCCAGCTGATTTTAGAAGAAAAGATTCCAAGTGAACGTTCATTGTTGAGGTACAGATGGCAGAAGCTTGGCTGGCTGGTATTTCAATAGAAACAGCGACTAAACTGAATGGGAAACACATCAATAAATATGGTTGGAAATCGCGCGACAAGGCATGCTTTGATGACTGTAATGCTCGTGCATTAGTGCTATATGTAAGTATACATAAGAGCAACTCTTCCTCAGGTGACAGGGAATGTCGATGCAGGCCGGATCAGACTGTCAACAAGAACCTCGACAATTACAAAGAGAGGGACATTATAGTAGGTTGCAGTGCATAAACCTCTCATTACAAAGATTAAAGCACATTTGAGAGTTTAATCCTGCAAAAAACATCAACACTGGTCTACAGAGATGTGGAAAAAAGTAATATGGTCGGATGAGTCATCTTCCACCTTATTCTTAACAAGTGGTTGATGGCATGTGTGGCGTACAACAAAAGACTGGTACACGTCTAAATGCTTGACCTCCACAGTGAGGGGATCCAATGGCTCTGTTATGCTGTGGAGGGCATTTTGCTGGCATGGTTTGGGTACACTTGGCCCCTTAGAAGGAACGGTCACTGCAAATCAATACAAAGTTGTTCTGATTTATCACCATTAGTATATGATAAAACATTTATATCCTAATGGCAGTGGTCTCTTCCAGGACAGCAGTGCCCCCATCCATAGGGCATGAGGGGTCACTGAATGGTTTGATGAGTAGGAAAATGATGCCATATGCTATGGCTGAAGGCCATATCTCAACCCAACTGAACACCTTTGGGAGATTTTGGACTGAAGTCTTAGATAGTGCTCTCCACCACCATCATCAAAACACAGAATGAGGGAATATCTTTTGGAAGAATTGTGTTCATACTTCCAGTAGAGTTCAGAGACGTGAAGAATCAATGCCAAGGCACATTGAAGCTGTTCTGGCAGCACATAGTGGCCCAACACCTGACTAAGACATTTATGTTATTTTTTCCCCCCTTTAATTTGTCATTTGTCTTGTAGTTCTAAATAAAGTAGCTTTAACACAGTAGTTATATTTGACATTTTTTCATATCCCACCCAAAGGTATGTCATATCTGTCTTGTTACAAACATTTGGGTCAAAACATTTAACTAGTCCAGCTCATTTATTATGAGTACAGTAAACAGTGAAGTGTAGAGCAGGGGAGTTATTACTAGTGGGTGCACCTCTGTTTGACTGACACATCTAAAGCAGAAGCAAAGGTATTTCAAGGTGAGCATGGTCATTGAGGTCAATGCCATAAACCTGCAGTTGTGCTCTGGCAGGTGCACAAGAAAATGATCTATATTAGCCAGTGGAACATAAAACAATAGCTCTCAGGGATTTTATGCAAAATTGATGAAGGCACAGCTAATCGCCAGTTAACATTTACTCCATTGATCATAAAAAGAAACATGTCAACAGACAAGTTGGCTGATGGCTGTTGCCGAGATTCCATACAGTCTCATATCACTAAATCTTGTTTTGATTTTCACATACCCTCCAGAAACCAGCATGAGACAACCCTCTGAAGCACTTTAATGAATATGTTTATTTTATTTTATACTTTCCCTTTATTCCTCTTACTTCACAGAAAAGTAAATGCATGATATGAAGTTTGCATCTATCAAATTTGATCAACAGTTGGTATATCATTTAAACTCTTGGCTATATGGTCAGCTTCACTGTGGTATGAGTAAAGACCCTAATTCCAGACTGTGCACCTGAAATGAATTATACATATCATTGCTAGGTTTTGAAACAGAGGCATCAGTTTTGTCTGATGGTGTATTTGATATAGACAAAATAAATTTGATACGTGGCATGTAAGTGACAGATAACCGCTTTGTATAAAATGAGATGCCAACTTTTGGTAGAATTGTATTATTCTATCCATTTATTTTCTAGTTCTATATAACCATGAAGCAAATATGTAAGATAAATGTGAGCCTGTAATAGCCATATTGGATGGGTTTTAATATCTCTGCAGTGTCAAAAAATGTTGGCACAATCTCCCTCCATGTTTAGTTGTGATGGATTTTACAGAGGATCACACAGGGAATACTAACATCTGTTAGGTCTGTCAGAAAAAAAAAGTCCCATCTAATAATCTTCAGATGGATGCTGTAGCTTAGTTTTTTTTATGCTGGTCAACAATATGCTACAGCTTGGTACAAAAATACATTAAAAGATTCAGTGGAGGAAATAATATTTGTCTACACTGGATAATTAATTGGATGGCTTTCAATCTGGAGAAGTTTATGATTTAAATCGTGCAAATGTGTTCTCTACAGACAAGTGAGAAAAAACCTGAATAAATGAGTGGAGAAACATAAGGAATGCAGATGCTTCTACACAGGTGGACTGTATGGTACAATGAAACAATTAACATCCCATCAGGCTCTGTGGCAAGTATACAAATGCTGAGCAGGCTCAGCTGATTCTGATTTTGTCTTCCCAAAGATGAGAAGAAGATCTAAGTGCCTTTTGAAAGAGGGTTCATTGTTGGGGCACGGACGGTTTCAGTCACAACGACTGCTCAACTGGCTGGTGTTTCAATAGGAACAGTGACTAAAATGACATCTGCATTTAGGTCTACAGGAAAGACATCAGTAAACAGGGTCGGAAATTGTGGTTGACAGGCACATTTGATGACTTTGATGCTTGTGCATTAGTCCGACATGTAAGGAAAAACAGAAGAGCAAGTCTTCTTCAGGCGACTGAGAATGTTATTGCAGGACGTCATCAGACTGTCAGCAAGAAAAGTCAACAATTACATAGACAGATATTATAGCAGGGTGGCAATGCGTACCTCCTCATTACAAAGATGAAAGCACATTTCAGAGTTCACTGGTGCGAAAAACCAAAAGTATATGAGTCATCCTTTGCCATATTCTCAAAAAGTGGACGAGGGCATGTGTGGCATACATAAGAGAATAGTACAGACCTGAATGCTTGATCCCTACATTGAGGGGATCTAGTCGCTCTGTTTTGCCGTTGGGGGCATTTTGCTGGTATGGTTTGGGTCCACTTGTCCCCTTAAAAGGGAAGGGTCACTGGCAATTAATACAAAGTTGTTCTGAGTTATCACCTTTATCCTATGATGAAACATTTCTATCCTGATGGGAGTGGTTTCTTCCTGGATGACAATGCCCCAATCCACAGGGCACGAGGGGTCACTGAATGGTTTGATGAAAATGATTTGAATTATATACTATTGCCTTCCCAGTCACCAGATCTCAACTCAACTGAAGAGTTATGGGAGATTTTGGACCGATGAATGGTGTTTATCCCTCCAATATAGTTCAGAAATGTGTAGAATCAAAGCCAATATGCATTGAATCATTCTGGCAGCACATAGTGGCCCAACAACTTTCTGAGATACTTTATGTTGGTTTTTCCTTTAATTTGTCAGCCGTATTACGTTTGAAAAGCTTACTGCAGCTGAGATTGTCATGAAGCTGTTTAGCCCTGTTTTCTTAAGCAATAATTTAAATGAGATGGAAAAAATACATTGACAGTAAAAGTTATGGAGATGAAAAACATCGCTGACATCAATAGGGTTTCTGTAGGGAACAAGCCGAGAATATATTTTTAAGATTATCAGTGTTTCAGAGGAGAATCATCATGTATTATGTATGAAATATGACACACAATCTTTCCCCTTTACATCGCACAAAGGCAGTAGGATCTTTTCCAATCCCATGCAATAATTTTTCCTATATGTAAAGGGAAATCCAAACATGTCAAGTATATACAAGAAACCGTATGCTGTGCTCTGTAAATGATAACCGATTTACAAGGTATTATCTGGTTTTAAAATTATCTTTTTGATTTATATATTTTTAAGGACAATGGTGTTATTTTCATTTTTTGCATGATGGATATGAAGAACGTCTGTATATCATTTTCTGACATTCTCACTGTTCTGCACAGTCACAATGTTGGAGTCATAAACCTATCATTAGTCATCATTAATCCCCAGGTCTCTCTTTAAACTGGCTACTCTGCAGCCTACCCTGGAGGTATTACATTGCCCATAACTACCCTTGGCTTTTAGGCTACGACAGAAATTATGACCTTAATAAAGTCGGCTTTGCAATATTTGCACGCATAAGCATCTTACAACTGATACAAAAAGACTGTCTGGCTCTGTTTTAGGGCTCCCCAGGGCTGTCTCTTGGCAGGCGGTGGATGTCCTCATGACTTAACAGGCTGTCAAAGTGACTCAAAAATGCTTTAAGAATAAAGTCCATCTGGCCAGTTCAGAAGTGCTACTTGTCATTTACCTTTTTTAATATAAAATAGTAGCATTACATGTCATGTATGGTGACATTCATTCTGTTGCTCCAGCAGCTCCTGAGGGGAGTCTGTTCAATGATGACATTAAAAAATTAAACAAAAATATTTATTGCACAAATTGCAGCGGTAGATATCAGGTCTGAGTGCACCATGTTAGCGGTAAAATTATATATCCAGGTAAATCTTGGATTTTTATAGCAAAATAATAAAACATAAAGCATACACCACCTCAAAGTGCCTGCATGCTTCACCAAGTTAGTTCCCATTTAAACTGCAGTACCACCTCTATTTTTCTTTCATGGCAGACGTCAAACTACATCACTGGCTGTCATGAAGATGAAAGTGATGATGTGTAGTTGTTTTCAAGGTTCTGGCTCTGTTTATTTCTTGGCGACTAGACAAAAAAACAAACAGGCCACACTGTAACTTAATTCTCAGGATAAATCCTTCATCAGGATAAGTGTAGCTGAATGTGGCTGGTGTTTATCCAGTAGTCCTTCTCATTGCAACAATGTTGATGAATGTCACATTCACAAAACAAGGAATGCTGGTTTGTGTGATCTCCAAGAATTGTTGTTTATGGCCCCCTGTTGGATAACAAGGAAACAGAGATTGTTCTGATAATGAGTTTAATACTTACTGTATGTGAAGATTGTATATTTATTATGTGTTAACATGTACAACAGTCCTTAGGGATTGTCATTTTATTTTTTGTTCTTCGATCAGATTTTTTGAGAAACGCAATATATGTATAACAGCATTTTATTGATCTGAAGATCTCCTTATTATCTTAACGTGAATAAAAAAACATTCTTTTGTTGAAGAGGTTTCCATTTAAAAACTAAGCTGACAGAAATCTACAGTTATCTAAAACCTGAAATATAGGTACAGCATTTTCAGTGATAATGTGTATTCATTAATTTATCATCTGGGGTCGAAATTTACTGCACAATGACTGAAGTGGGTTGAAAAATAATTTGCCAATACCTAGATTCAATGCTCTAATGATCTAATGACCTGGTGTGTGTGAAATGACATTGTTTTATTATGATCTCTGATATTTAGTTTTTGCTTCTTGTTGCTGTTGTTAAGCCAAATGTCAGAAATGTCTAACTGCATATGCAATTAAAATTGGATCAAACTGGTGGAGAGAAATTAATCTATTTCCACACATTTCATGTCATCCAATTTGGCTCTTTACTTTTCTTCATCACAGATGCGTTTATTTGTGTGCTCTCCTGGACAAAGGCCTTTTCAAACGAGGTAATTAATGTGAATTTGCATACAATCGTTAACCAGCTACACTTGCACGAGTCCACCGCTGGTTTTTCATCTCTCAGTGAGAATTTGAGGGGTGGGGCCTGTAATGCCCGCTGGCAGTGCTGGGGCTTTGATGCAAATATCACGGCTGTGTGACTCTACTTGCCTGAGTTGGATGCAGTTCGACGCTGCAAAGTGGATTTAAAAAGTCGCAGAGCGTCAGTGCAAACACGCATCCAAACTTAAGAAGACGAAAAAAAAAAAAAAAAACCCGAGGCAGACTGACAGTTTCCATCGGAATATATATTTTTTATGCATATACTTTTCTATTGGAGGAATTTATTTTTAATCCATTGCACATTCTCTGTCTTGTGCATCCTCCTCTACACAGCCTACTAGGACTTTCCTCGAAATTGAAACAGATGTGAAAGATATAAAATCATATGTCTCTCTAAATAATGACAGAGAAAAGTTGCATGGGGGTATCCTGTAGGAGGAGTTCTTTGTGACCAAACAAGTTGCGGATTTTCCCATATAAAAAAGGAAATTGAGTCCCGACCGCTCAATGAAAAGCATTATCCGCGGACTCCGATGCACAGGTGGGTTGATCTTTATTTAACATTTATTTTGAATAACTGAGCCTGTATTCTGGTTTATTAATTTGAGGTTAGACTCTGTTATAACGAATATCAAAATGTCTTTATGTAAATGTTAGACTACTTTATTGTGCCTTCACACAATATTTTACTTAATAATGTAATATGTAAAGATTTAATTATTTTTCCTCATTATTATTATTATTATTATTATTATTTTATTATTATTATATTATATTTAACACCGGACTATTCTTTTATTCATTTTTTATATTTAATTTTAGTCTGCAAACTAATATTTTTCCTGCTGGTAGATATAGACTCTCTAAGCGCCCCATTTTTAGTGCCATGGGTATTAATGTATTTTTTCCTTAAATACATCTTCAAATATTTAAGTGAGTATTCATTTTCAGATTAATATTATTTATTCTATTCTACAATAGTTCTTTATAATGTATAAACTGAACTTTAGCGTGTGAGAGAGTTTACTTTTTCCTTTCACTAGCCATCTACCCACACACAAGCCACACGTGCTGAAGCTATATTGAGATCAGCTTCTCCAGTTTGATGGTGAGGTAGAGACTTAAAAAACAGCAGGACAGTGACATGGCAGCAGAGATGCTTGAAAGGTGATAGGTGGAGATCTGCACTCGATTTCCCTTCAGCCCTAAGAACAGTACAGTGCCTACAGCTGTTATCCAGCATGGTATGCCAGCCTCCAAGTCAAAGCTAAACTGCACTCAAGTGAGCTGTACAGGACCAACTCTCTGAATGCTGGAGCTGTGTAATCTTCAGTCGTACATGAAAACTTAAAAATAGGGAGTCTGGTAATGGTTTGATTGGAGGAAAAGACCAGTGATGCTCTTCTCTGCTCGGAGCGCTGTTTCAACTGTTGCACATTTGACCTCTCACTCCCTGCTTCCATTAAGCCGCAGAGCAGAGGAAGTAATTACCAAAGTGGCTGAGGCTTCTGTGGGTGCTGGTGGTGCAGCCAGGTGTTGCTCCACTCTCTACACTGTGCAGATATCCGAGGTAGACAGGTTATTTATCATCTGCAGATTTAGATTAAAAAGGTGTTGAGAGCATGGGTGCGTACGTAAGGATGATGATGACTCCTGCTCTGTTTTTCTTGTGATAGCTTCAGTCAACACCTCATCTCCCCATCTCCCCTTTTTTTCCCTTTTGCATAATCTCTTTATGTTCTTCTCTATCCTCTTTCTGTTTTTCATTGTGGTCTAGGTTGGCTACCAGAGCTGGAGCTTATGGCTTGGATGTACAAATCAGGGATTTTAAAAATATCAAAATAAATTGAACATGAATGCTCACTATGATTGGGTGAAATCACCCACAAATTCCTATTATTTTGTTCCCTGCACACACGAACAGCCAAATCTGGGGAGCAAAATGTGCATATTTAAAAGCCAAAATGTGCCACTAATTCCATTTTTGGTGTCTGTGTGACAGATGCCACTTGAAAATAATTTCATTTTGAAAGCAAGAGGGTTTGAGGTTAGTGTGGGGCCACATGTTGCAGCGGAACAGGAAAATGTTGACTACACCATTTGGGTTATTCCCATGTGAGGAAAAAGAAACATCTACTGTAATGACAATGAAATTTGGGACATTTGTGTCTGTTTTAAACTTTCTTTGCCCTTTGTATCTCTGGCTTGTTGCGTATTACAACTTCAACACTTACTTTTCTCCCGTAACCTTCTAAGTAGGTTTGTGCGTGATTGAGACATTTCGTTATGTTATCTACATATTGAACATCTTTGTCCAGCTCTTCGATATGTGTCAAAAAGCCAGAAGGTTCATTCATGGGCAGAAAGTTCATCGACAGGTTGCATTTGCAACTCTGAGCGCAAAGTTGTGGCACCTTCTTGAGTTCAATAAATTCCCTGTGTGGGAGCTCCCTTTCAGCGCTTGAATAATTGATAGATCAAACTTAGAACTTACAAAGGAGGCAATTTAATCTCCTGACTATTTGATGAGCGGGGCTTAGTTTCATTGGGCTCAGCTAAATGTGGCTGATGGTGAGGAAAGGCATACACTGCATGTGCCAGTTAAATGGATGAGGGAGCAGAGGAAGAATTTTTAAAACATACACAGGTGCCATAGTAGCACCACAGTTGCCTGGTGAGGCGACTGTTTGTCGTGCGGCATGTTAACAAAAGGACTCTGCAGTACAAATGGACTACGACTACAGCAATCACTTTCTCATTTCTCATCTCTTAGTAAGTTAACAGCCCGGTCCTGTCTCTTATCGCCATAGTGTGTGAGAGCAGATACGGATGGGCCGAGGTGAGCTTTTGGCAGGTTACACAGAGTCGTGGGATTGCCGGGATATGACAGAGACTTCTGGCACATGTTGTGAGTGACTCAGCGCTGGAAAGGTTCAGTTCTGACCGATCCAGAAACTTAGCAGTCAACACGCTCTTGAGTAACTAACAGGTGTCGCAGAAGACTGGCTGTGCCACTTTTTTGGCTCTTTCCTGTAAATATGACTTTATCTGAAAGGTGTCAGTGACATTGTGAGTCATTAAGTAATATGAAGTAAATAAACTTACTGGTGAGTCTGACATGTTTCTCATTTAGGAGAAGCTACAAGTATCTCTGTCCTTTGTTAGATTACACAGTGTATTCTTAGCACAAAGCCAAGCTGTTGGATTGTAATCAGGAGCTTCGTTTTATTGAATATGAGTCTTGATTGATAAATCTTGCGTGCATGTGTGTTCTCCCCTCTGCCTCAACTAGTTACAACAGATTCCCTTAGTCACCAGCAGCTCTATTAAACCCAATTTAACTCATATTAAGTAGTTACTTCTGTAATAAAAATCTGAATGAACAAAATCCATCTTGGAAGTATCCTATGAAATCAGATTTTTTTTGTTGCCCTTTTTGATTTATACTTTAACAAAGAATGTAATGTTTCCTGCTATAATGTTTAGATGCACCAAATGGCATTGTCCTTTGTGTGATTCAGAGCCATAACTAACTCAGCAGCCAAATATGGTCTTATTTTTCTTTATGGAGCTGCGAGGGAGGACCTCCCATTGCTCAGATCCTAACATGTTCTATGTGTCCTATTCACACAAGAGCTGTAAATACAGCAGCACATGACACTATCTAAAAAAGATCTAAGCACCAAATATTACAAAGTTCTTCAGTCCAAGTGTGTGTTGCATTTCCCAGAAAGAGCTGACTACAATGAATTTTCAAAAGGACATGCTAAACATGCTCAATTTATCATCCAAGTCCAAATATAGCTCGGAGTGCCGTGACCCTAAAGTGTTTGCGGTTTTTAAGTTTCCTTGTTCCAGGACCGATCCTTTGAATGAATCAGTCATGAGTTTAGTACTTTGGAATGCAGAGATTTGCGATGTTAAAAGTATGTATCATATTTGACTTATTGTTGTTTTGGCCAAATAATGTAGCCAAGTTGCAAAACTGAATGCTAATAACTTAAGGATGTAAATTATTCTTAAATGTTGATGGTACATGGTTAAATGTTCACCCTCTTAACCTGCAACAACCATTCTCCCAACCATTGTCCCTCATCTTTCTGTCTTCTCTGCCTCCTTTTTTACCTCAGCAGGTCCTGGCACAAGCACATGTGTTGTCGCACATACTGTAGTCAAGAACCTGCATCCATATGTTAGTGCCTCCTCAAAGCATCTTTAATAAGACACATGCGTGTGAGCTTAGGCACTCGCTGACAACAAACCCTCCTTGGAGAGCGGGTTTCCTGCTTCCCTGCCAGCCCACCCCAAGCTTCATGGGTTGAACCACCAGAAGTTCGACAATCTCCTCTCCATTTTCTCCTCCTCTTCATCCTCTGCACAGCCCCAACACCCTCCTTCACCATCCTCCAATCCTGCTCTGTCTACTCCCTTTGCCAGTACTACCACCAGCGTGATGGGTTGTTGTGCCTCGGGCTTGTTTGGACTTACAACCGCAGAATCACCCTCCACTACACAGACTTGCGAACGTAGCAGCCACTAGAGTGAAAGATACAGAAAGACAGAGGTGGGGGGAGGGGGTGGGGGGGGGAGAAGGGAGAGACAGGCAGAGAAACAGAGCAGTGCCAGAGCAGAGAGGAGGCATCATCCGTCCCAGAAGCAGAGGGATCCACCTGTCCCACAGTCGAAGGGGGCCCCCCCACCTGATCCATCTGGTTGCAGGGGGGGACCCTGCGAGGCCGGGAAGGCAACAGGGACTATGCAGCTGGGACTGGTGGCGCTGGCAATGGTCTTCCTCAGCTCCATGGGTCACAGCGATGCTCTGAAGCTCTCTAAGGCGAGAAGACAGAGACGGGGTGAGTTCCCCAGATTTTTCTCTTTTTCAGTGTGTTTTGATCTTTTTTTTTTCTCTTTTCTTCCTCTTCAGCCTGCTGCCTTTCGTTACTGTGGTCTGAGTCACAGTGGTGGTGGATGTCTTATAAACATTTA
Source organism: Scomber scombrus (assembly GCF_963691925.1). NCBI lineage: Eukaryota > Metazoa > Chordata > Actinopteri > Scombriformes > Scombridae > Scomber > Scomber scombrus. The sequence goes on along the minus strand of NC_084976.1, from coordinate 26,912,635 downwards.
ACGAGCAAAGTAAAGATAACATTTTATTTTGTTTATTTTCTCATCATCCGTATTTGTTTTTCCTAGGCAGGTTATGTTAGGTTCAGTGTTCCCCCTGAATGGTTCGTCTTTCTTCCACTTTTTAAGATTATGCCTCTCTCAGTTTATGTAAAACTTTTATGGGTATTAGGATTGTTTATAGAAGGGTTTTTGATGGATTCGCCCTCAAAGCCATTGCTCTTTTTGTGTCTGGCTCTGTGGGCACATAATGGAATGAGTACCTGACAGTTCTAAGCTCTCAATTGGACCGTGCTGCCTGTGTTGTTGTAAGCATTTTTCTGACCTCACGCAACCACAAAGATGGTGCTCAGGCCTACTTGTAGTATATCTCTGGCCTCAGAGCCTCTGTGCTGGTGTTACTGTCAGCTTTGAAATAATTCTTCCTTTACACACGAGGAACTTTCAGTCTACGCCAGCTTCTGCCCAACCTTTGCGAACCAGAATTCATATAATACCAAGACTGGCCACAGTAACAGATGTGGTGTTATTAAAGTCACACATAGTGGAAAGAAGAACTGTTGTTTGTGTGCTAAAAATTTAATATTTTTACAATATATGCAGTTATATATATGTGCGATGTGACAGTAAATACTGACACAGTTTGTGTTGTGCCATTGCGATGAGGACAGAAAGATTTGGGTCAGTCACCATATACATGAGCGCCCTCTACTGCGTCACAGTCATTTGAAGCTTTTCCCCTCCAGCTATGGAATGGTTTTGTGGTTAACACCTCTTGATTTATAGCTTTTGCATCTTAAATGTCATCAGATTCAGTGTTTTCTTCAACCGCCCATCCTGGTAGGCAAATAGCTGACGACAGAGGGAATTGTTTTCCTCCTCGCGGGCTTTCTGTGTTCTCTCTCTGAATGAATTCTGTGTCATGCAGAGATCAAACTGAAGCAATCAGAGAGGAGGAATATGGTATTGCCCCTCATAATCTAGACAGCAAAAAAAAAAGTCTTTTTTTTAACCCGCCACGAGTCATAAACAGTTTCCAATACCACGTTCTATGATTTCATACACTCCCCTCTGCTGTGGTTCAATTTTACTCCCTAGAACCTCTTACTTTTATCATTATTAGTGAGCAATAAGACCTGGCTGTAATTGCTGCATTTTAGGTTACCGTGACTCATGCATGGTATAATCTGTTCATGGGCGAACCCTTTTAACGCTTTTACCATCTGACTTATCTCTGGGAGGCATAACGGCAGATGGATGGCTGTGTGAGAGTATTTATATTTAGAGCTGATACAGTACGGGACTGTAAATCAATTCTGACGACTGTGGTTTTGTCTCTGAACGGCTCCTAGAAAAAAGATGTGCACTTTGACACACTTTTCCTAGAAATTATTTAGATAACCGGCTAGGCACACGATTTCTTTGCCTTTTTGGAAGATGAGGGAATTGGATTAATGTCAAAACCTGGGATTACAAGGAAGTGAAGTGTAAATTCATCTGCAGTGCATTTTCTGACAGAGGATACTTGCTGGTTTGTATCACTATTGAAAAACACTGACTTTGCAATTGTAGTATTCAATTCTTGCCCATGTACGTCCCCATTGCACTTTTCTGATGCCCAGATAATTTCTGACTGACCTGTGTGGTGTTAGTCGCCTGATTTTGACTGGCTTTTGCTCGGATGTCAACCCCAATTACCCGGGTTTCTCCAAATGAAAATCTGTTAAGGATCTCCGGCAAGCAGTTTGAAGTAAACAGTGAGTAACTGTTCAAACAAAGATGTTTGGCCTGGCCCCCGGTTAGAGCTGCAAGCATTAACCCCTGCTTGTTGGAGTGATAAAGTGCTGGCAGGTTTACGACTGGATCTGTGGAGATGCCAGCAAAATATTAAAGTTGCCTGATGTTGTTCTCATGGGCTGAATGTTGACACATTCCCTTTTTAATTTCCTCATTAAAATTCATATCAGGCTGATCTTTTTATGTGATGGTACACCATGCTGTTCTGTTGCCTACCTCAACCTGACTGTTCCTTTCTTTCTGTTTACCTAATTTTCCCAACAGTTAGTACTGAGGGGCCACCATCTTGCCCCAAAGGCTGTGACAGATGCTCTGAGTATAACGGCTGCATTAAATGTAAGCCCAAGCTCTTCATCTTCCTGGAGCGCAATGACATCCGTCAGATAGGCGTGTGCCTCGCCTCCTGCCCCATGGGATACTTTGGCATGAGGAACCCAGAAGGCAACAACAGATGCACCCGTGAGTTTTGCTTTGTGTTGTAGAAGACTCTTGACCATGGGATAGTGCAAGTGTCCCCGTTATATCAACAAGATGTTGCTATGGGCATATTGAATTTGTAGATAACATCTGGGATCTTCCAAATACATGCAGGCTCGGGCGAACTCTGGTAACACTCTACTCTGTAAAAATCCACTCGACTGAAAGTGTAAACAATCTGTTTATTTTTGGCTCATCATCTTGTGTTTATGTACAATATGTGGGTATTTAGAGGAGTGCAGGGATACCCTACCAGTTATTTTTTCTTGTGATGTGTATCTCATCTGTATATTTCCACACAGTTAGACTGTTTTTTCCGTATAAAAAGGACCAAAGTATTCATCTACAAAATAGGCATCTTACTTTTGGCACACCCTTTAACACACACCCATGTTATTTTGTGCTGTTTTATCTTCTTTAAAACAATCTGTGCTGCTGTTTTTCAGGTTTGTGAGTGCATAAGATTCACTCTTTTATTAGTAATACATGCTAATAAGGGGCGAGTGGCAAGTAACCAGTAGTTATAAGTGAGCAATTGATAAAATCCTTTAGTGTCTGCTACTTCTCCCTGTGCAAATGGACACAGATGCTACAGTAAATATTTAGCTGAACTAATACAAAGTCAGTACAGTTTTTAATTGAATTGTTCTTCATTTATGGTTATAGGCAGGTTTGGCTCATGTGTGTGAAAGGGTGGTGACATTCACAGCACTTACGAAACTTACTTAGTTGGTTCTGGTGGCACCAGTCCCGTACTTTTAGCAAAGGAGTGCCAGCACCTCAGTCTGTTGTCTGTTTCTCCTTATGCGTGGGCAGAAAACAGGATTGGAACAAAATCCCAACAAAAACATTTCTAATGCATTGTTGTTTGTCTGTTTTTGAGAGGATGTCTGTGTTTTTTATTTGGCCCTCATGTGCAGGGTTCATGCCAGGCCACAATCCATGTTTGTTATGCTTTCACTTTTACACACTTTTTTACTCTGATACTTTACTGTATCATATAAATACTATATGTAGCCTCTGAAGTTTGTAAGTGAGTAACCAAGTAAAATGTTTTTGCTCATATCGTTATCAGTCTTTAAAAAACAACATTTGTTGTGAAATAATGCAGTAAGTACATTGTTAGTCGACTGATAGTACCATTCATACCACAGAATTTGTGGATTTATACTGTAGCTTATTGCCTCAAGCTATTTCTCTCTCTGATTGTTCAATGGTATTCATTTCTTCAAGATAGTTGCAGGTGTAGATATGTGGTGGGCAGCTACAATATCCAGCAGCCTGTAGTGATTATTCTGCTACGGGAAGAAAAATGCAGGGTATTCTCCTCTCTCAAGATTTTTGCTTGACTGCCTACATCACATAATATCTGTCAGATGCACCAAATAATGTTTAACCCGAAGGTTACATTCCCAATACAGAGTAAACTCATAACCCTGACGATGATGCAATATTTTTTATTATTTGATATTTCAGATTTGGAAAAGTGGAGCTGTTATTTTGTGACTATAATGATGGTAATCTTTCACAATACCTTATACTGTGATGTAGAATACCTTCAGATTTATATAGTTTTATTTTGGAATTTCTGCGTTCTAACCGTAGAGTCATTTACTCTGTTTGGTGTATCAGAAATGACAGTATCGTTTCTTGGAATTTAAATTTTTGCACTTTCATAAAGAAAATTTTGGCACTCAAAAATGAGTTTATTTTTTTTAATTTTGCAAATTGTTTTATATTATTTAAATGCATTCTTCACTATCCTGATTTGTTGCAGAGAGGGCTGAATACTCTGCAAATTCTTCCCTCAGCGGCTAACCTGGGTTATTATACAATCATCTGACTTCATACATGTCATCCTAGAATGTCTTGTTAGCAACATTTGTCTTACATTATAGGGCTGCAAACGTCAGTACTGTCAATTTAGCTGTCAAGGGCTTAAAAATAGTAATTGGGAGCAGGAGGCAAGAACATTAAAGTCCCAGTGAGGATTCAGTGTTAGATCATTTCTGACCTTGGCATTGGACCAGCTGTAGAGAAGACATTCTTAAGTTCAGCCCACATGAGCAAAACGAGTCTAGATCTGGATATGTTTCCCATATAGAATATTGACACAATTTTACATATTTTCTATTTTTCTCTGCTGTTTTTGTCCAGGGAGAGAAAATACACATGTAATGAATGGTCAGAATAAGGAAGTGCCTTTCAAGATGAGACCAAAGCTTTGGGAGTCTTTTAAGATGTCTGGTTTTTATCCCCCCATGTTTGTAATTATCCATATTTCAAGAAGTTGTTTGTTAGACTGGGGAGTCAGAGATTTTAATGAGTCTGAAGTGTGGAGAGACCCACTCTTGAGAAACCCACTGAAGCGATACACTGGCTGGACTCATTAACACCCACTTTCCAAAAAAACAAGGCCTGTGGTGCATATGTTTTTAAGAGAAGAGTGTTACTCGTGAAATATTCCCCTAAATAGATCCTGTGTAGTTTAATCAGTAATAAATCTCTAAGAGGAAATACAATTCAAGTCCCTCTTGTCCTCTCTCTGGAGAACCATTTGCTTTTTTTTTTTACAGCCAAAATCACAGTCAATATTCCAGATTCTGTGTATTAACCAGAAATTTTCATGAATAAGAATGATTATTTTAAGCCAGTGAAATGAACAAAACAATACTTCACCAGAAATAATGTGACTTTGAAATGATTTTATCTTCTCTTTTTTCTCCCCTGTGTTTTCCAGAATGTAAAATAGACAATTGTGAAGCGTGTTTCAATCGCAATTTTTGCACAAAATGTAAGGAGGGCTTGTATTCACACAGTGGGCGATGTTATGTCAGCTGCCCTCCAGGCCAACGCACCGTCAATGAGACCATGGAGTGTGTTGGTGAGTGATCTTTAAACTTCTAGAAATTGCATCATATTTGAAAGCTACCTTCTATAATGTAGCAGCTCGAAGGTGTGAGCCACATGTTGAATCAGCCTTTATTATATTCATCACTTCATCTGAGGAGCCAGCAATGTTCAGCTGTCTGGAAGTGAACTCTTGAGAAAAATAACAAGATCTCTTGAGCTTCCCCTCCTGTTCTTTTTCTTTCTGTTGAAAATAATTCTGTCATAAGTTAGAAACGACAGCATTAATGCAGGCGTCTTGGCTCAGATCAGCAAAAACCTGGAGCCCTGAAATGAATTTTTGGCTTAACTCACTGCTCGTCTAAACTGACCCTGCTTGTCCCCAGAGAATATACATGTGGCCCTAAAAAGTAGCCTTTGTTTTGAACACAGAATACTTGATAGTCCTACGTTTTTGGTACATTTTCAGATTTATAGCAACCGCCTCTGTCCATTCTCTCTAGAGAAGGACAGAGCTAAAATTGTTTGCAGATTTAGAAATTACTTAAACTCATTAGCCTCAGCTAAAACTGCTGAGCTGTAAAAAGCAGACAGCAAGGCTGCAAAACAAATGTGAGACGTTGGAGCGGTGGACGAATCACTCAATACTTTACTCTTTGTCCCCCTTTTTTTTTTCTAGGTCAGCGTACTGGAGAGTGCGAACTGGGCGAGTGGAGTCAATGGGGTTCCTGCATGAAGAAGAATAAAACATGTGGATTTAAGAAAGGTTCGCAGTCTAGGGTTCGTACACCCATTCCACCGGTCCACAGCCCGGACACCTCCCCGGCCTTTGTACCCTCACAGACCTGTACTCCTCAGACAGAGAAAAAAAAGTGCGTCGTGCCCAAGACACCCTGTGCGAGAGGTAAACAGAAATACACAGATATGTACACTGAGTAGGAAATAACAGATAACAGAGACTACAAATTATAAAATATAATAATGATAAAGTACATGATTGCTAAGTATTTAATATACTCTGATGACAGTACTCAGATAACATGAACAAGCACTAGGCTCTATGTGCCTCATGAAATGCCTCCATCCGTTAATATGATGACTGATGGAACTATTACTCAACATTCAAAGGCCCATATTCCCGCCAGTGTGTCTGTGACCCGCAGCGTGTTGATTGGGTTTGGTTTGGCTGAGCTCACAGAAGGATACAGAATCTCTTGACTTCTCAGCATGTAAACAATAAACTCCATCTACGAGCCAAGCAGATGAAGGGCGGACATTACGCACTGCGAAGCTGGACAAGGATCAGAGCTAGAAAGAGCTATTTGTTCTGAAGACCGTTGAAGCGTGAGGTTTACACGACCATGACATGTTTGCTTGGGCTCTTATCATCCACACAGCAGCTTGCTCTCCAGCAGGTTAACAGTCATTCTCACCAGTCAATGGCCATTATCAACTTTCATAACAGCTTATTAGTCGCTCTTGGCCTCATTCGCAGCTAAGGCTTATAAATGACGGATCTGGCCTGTTGGTCCAGAGTTTATTGGATGAAAAGTGCAACAAAAACAGCAATGATTCTGGTTATTTGCTTTTAAACGTTTTGTCCTTATTGAAGCGTAGAAATCAAATATTTACCAGCCGTCGTGCTTGGATCGTAAACCTTACGAAACAAAGAAATAAGAGTAGAGCTGTTGTTAATCAATATTAATTGAAGTTATTGGGTTTGTTCTCTTGAACTGCAAAGGATTTATTGCTAATGAAGAGTTGTAAGCAAATTTTCTTTCTCTCCAAATGTCACCAGATACTAACCTGTTTTGTATAATGGGCCAAGTTCAACCAAAGTTGGAAACTTACACTTATTTACAAGGACTAAGAGAACTCTAAACAAGCAGTATTTAAGGACTTTATTGGACAGTGGCACGCTTAGGGGATTTTGTGGCACAGCAGGAGCATTGCGTAACAATATTTCACAGTGTTGGCAACTGTACAGATGTTGCAACATGTACATGTAACAGATGATATGCCTGGATATATGTGAGTAAACATGCATATTCCAGCATCCTTACTTAAGGGCTCTAATCTAAATAGCAGAACATGATCTGACATTGTTCCATATAGATCTGTGGTCATGTCTAGAGGGAAGGAGGCAGACACAGCTTGTACTTTCTCAGTAAGGAGCCAGCTCTTCGGTGAACAAGCTGTGACAGCACAATTTGAGAAATGAGAAGCAAATTTACTTTGTCTGACGCCTGTTTCCTGGAAAGAATTTCAGCCTTGGGTTCAGAAGAATAATTAGCATTGAAATATTATAAACTGCCCTCTAAAAACTGCTACGCTGACTGCCAAATTTCTGTGCTTGGAGCAAAGATAGGTTATATCATAATGGCAAGAATGACATGTGTGAGGTGTCACCTGACGAGAGTAGAAGCTTTGTGGATACTGAAAAGGTCTCCCATTGCGCTACTAATACTGTTAAATGAATTTGTATGAAAATAAGACATGTTCCTGTCACAATGCACAGGAATACATTTTTCTCTCTCAGGTAATTCTTGGGTGGTAGTACCATGACTCTGGTGAACCAGTTCATGTGGGTAAACTCACTCCGTGCAAAAAGAGCTCAGCTTTGGATTCATCTGTGGGAGTTGGCTGGCACGCTAGCTATATAAAACACAGGGGGCAGACCTTGTATAACATTAGTGATTTAGTGGTCTGCAGAGCTCACGCTTTGTGTTGATCTGGCTGCAAATTTTTTCCCCTTTTCCTGAAGTTCCACAAAAGGGTCTCACGCGAAAACAGAATTTTTTGGATGTGTTATTGCATTTGTCAGGCAAAATTGTTTAGTTTGGATGGAGGAGGTGCAATCAGGGCTGTCATAAACTGATGGAGTCCCCCTCTCTTGGCTCCATTAGTGATTTGTTAGAGAAGTAATTAAGTCCTTACACAGTAAGCACATCAGCTCAGATGTTTCAGAGTGTGTGTAAGGACCCTTTACTTCACTCAGGCTCCACTCGCCTTCATTGTGCCTCATTGATTTAAATTTAAACTATTACTGCTCAGTATTAAGTGTTTGTTTGAATAATGGCCAAAAATGGTCAGAAATATGTTTATTGATTCTAGACAACATATAAACATTGAGCATACTGGACATAAAACCTTCATACAACATGAGCTAACCATGGAGCCAACTAACCAAATGACCTCAGCAGTTATGTTTTTATCATTTTGGTTCTAATGGCTCAAAAAAGATTCAGTTATTCTTTTTTTTGCATTACTGTGGAACGGAGCCTTCCAGTTTTCAGTTTAGGGGAATGGGGCTGCGGAGAATAAATGTTTTTTGTGTTAGGTCTGTCCACATTTGACTACTATGAATGTACTTCATCACCATATAATGGTTTTCACTGGCTGTGTTGGGAAATATTATACCTTTGGGCTTTTTCTTTTCTACTTTGCGCTTAAACCAAAGAATCATAACTGTTTGTACAACAAGTTTAAAAATGCTGGTAGGGAAATAAACACAGACCTACAGTTATTACTGCACAGCAGTAGACAAACATGGTGGCGCCATAAGCCTTGCTGTTGTCAACTGCGTAGTGAACACTGTCCAGCCCTTGGCACGTGTTCACTCAGTTTCCAGGATGTGCTGAGACTCTCAACGCGCAAGTTCATAACAAACATCCTCCACTGTAACTACTCTGCCTCCAATATACAAAACTGAATAGTTTTGAGTGCAGCCTAAACAATGGTCATCTGATATTAGACATAAAGTCTATTTCCACTTTGTGGCAGCTCTTCATGTCCTTATGGGCCATTATTGGACTCTTGACAATGTTTAACTCATTATACCAGAAGTGAAGTTTAAGGTGATTTATGTGACCGAAATTCGTGTCACATGACTGTGCTGAGTGCACTTACAGTCCGTACACGTGCTGCATTTTCAAATCAGCAGCAGAACTAAACCCTTTCCTTTCCTGAACAGGTCATTTTTGCACATTCACAGTGACTTGATGGATGTTTGTATTTGGAGGGCAATTATACTCCTGAAATATGTGACAGGTGTGAATTGTTTTTTTTCATTTTAATTAGTGCATAAACACAGAACAGAATGATATTACAAGAACTACACAATACTTAACAAAACCCTAAAATAAAACAAACAAAACCAAAAAAAAAACAGAAGCAAGAAGGACAATTTAAAAAAAGAAGACAAATACAAAATAAGATAAAAAATAAATCAGGATTGTAGCAGTCTTGGGTACTGTGATTGTAAGAGGGGCTGCTAGGACTCAGGTAGAGGTCAGGTAGGCTGGGCCTATTGGTCACACACACAGCACACTTAGCTGGTCTGCCATTGGCTGCAGCCTGACCCTTGAGAGTGTACTTGTTCATTTGCAGATCATATGGTCCCTTTCAGAAACGGTTCCCAAACCTTCCAGTGTGAGCCAGATCTGTCAGTGGTGTTCGTTGTTTTTTGTTGTTGTTTTTTTGTTTTTTTTCTCTCAGCTTGAGGTCCTGGAGGCGACCCCCCCCCCCCCCCCCCCCCCCCCCCCCCCCCCCAGGCTACTGTAGCACATTGCAGCGACTACTGGGGCACCCCACAACCTCAAAGTAAAAGTAAATGAATAAATTAGTTAACTAGTAACTGATAAGTGGGGTCAGTAGCGCTTACTGGCAATTAAACTGATCCATGGCCAGAGATATTGTGTTTTCAGGTTGTCTGTCTGCCTATTTATACGTGCGTCCTTCCATCCATCCCGTTCTTGTGAATGCGCTATCTCAGGAATACGTGGAGGGAATCTCATAGCATTAGAATTTGGTGGTCAAAGGTCAAGGTCAATGGGACTTCAAAAAATATGTTTTTGGCGATAACTGAGGAGTTCATATGCTAATTATGACAAAGTTTAACACAGATGTCTAATGACGTGATGACATTTTATATCCAAATAGTCAGTAAATGAAGGCAGCTTTATCACTGGAATCATAGAAGTCAATATAGTGATAACTTCCATTTAGCCAGACAATACACTTAGGGCCTGATTTACTAAAGGTTTGCATGTGTAAAAACGTGTGCAAACTTGACATCACCCGCAAAAAATATGCAAGCTGATCTACTAATGCGGAGCACTGAGGTTTGCGTCTTTCAAATGTGCAAGATAATACGCCCTGTCCATTTAGTACGTTTACCATAATGAATATGTAATATGGGGCGTTTCAACCCCAGTGTGCAAAATACAGGGAGGAGAAAATGCAAATATGTTATTTAGCATTCGCATTGTGATTTACCAAACCTGAAGGTATATATTTGTTAACCTCTTCTACTAAAAACCTGATCACATTTCATTTTGCGCTTGCAGCTTTCTGCTCGTCCAAACTCTCCATTAAGACACGCAACACCCTCATTTAAATACTGCTGTCTCCACCCTGTTGCACCTGTTTTCATTTACGCAGTTATTCTTAGTAGATCACCCGCAAAACACACGCAAACGAAAAGCGCAATCTATTGTCTTCTTTGTAAATCAGGCCCTTAGTACCTTTTAATTAAATTCCTTCAAAGTCTTCACCACAAATATCAGAGTCTGGAGAGATATGAATATAAACTGCATCTTGACTGATTGGCGAATATATACAACCATGAGGTGGTATATTGTTATTGCTTTGAGTCGTTTCATTGTGGTGTGTTCAGATGGTAAGTGAAGCCACTGGGATACTAAGAGGTTGTGTCTGTTTTTCCAGTTAAGTAGAATGGTTTTCTTGGTGATTATTAAGGTGATCCCAGTCGGCTGTTCATTACAGAGTGGCTCCCAAGAGATATACGACAGGTGTGAATCCTAATACAAGAGTACCAGTAGAGAGAGAATGGGCAGAGGTTTATGTGTGTGTGTGTAGTGGATCAAGTGTGTAAGTAGCTGTTGAAATTGACACAACTAACAGCCTGAAGCTTTACTAGCAGCTCTGTAAGGCTGTATTCAGGCACAGCAGTATTGGATAAACTTTGATGGCACTGGATGAAAAGTTAAGGCATCATCAAAGTTATTAAAGATCATCCTGAGGGGAATATAAATGTCTGAACCAAAATTCCAGGAAATCCATCCAATAGTTGTTGAGCTATTTCACTTAAATCCACAAATGTGAACCTCATGGTGGCGCTAGAGGAAAAGTCAATTGATCACCAAAGTTTATAACCATTAATGTTGTTGTAATCAATCCAGCAGTTGTTGGGATATTTGACTCTAGACCAAAGTGGTGGAACAGTGAACCCTGACATTCACATCCATAAAGTCAGGCTTCTTACAAGTCTAAAAACTAAATGTTCAGATGTAATATTTTATGGTTATTTTGTAAGTTTCATTATTTTCTGTCTGCACTTTGTGGCACACTGGATGCTGCCATAGATCATGCTGGGATATATGAAAAATCCTGGATTTAATGTGCGTTGTTTACTCTTGTTTTGCCTGCATTAAAAACCACACAACTGCAAGTCCTGATTCAACACACATCCCTTATCATCTACTCTCATCCCTCAGGAATCCATGTTTGCAGTTTTGTTTAGCCAAGCGGAGGCACTTTTACATACAACATCCGATGATGACAGATGTCTTACAGGGTTTATTTGAGTAATAATACAACCTATTAATCATGTTCTCTCCATTTTCTCATTTCAGACAAGAAGGGTAAAGGGGACAGACAAGATGATGCAAACAGGAGAGAGAGGGAGAACGTGCGTGGACGAGGGCGAGAGGGCAAAGATGGTGGTAGAGGGGGAGGAGGAGGTGGAGGAGGCGGAGGAAGCGGAGGAGGTGGTGGTGGTGGTGGTGGTGGTGGAGGTGCAGGAGCAGGAGCAGGAGGAGGAGGGGGAGGTGGGAAGAGGAGAAAAGGCCAGAGCAGGACCACCACTGCTCCCAGCATTACGACCAGCTCTGTCACCTAAACTCGAATTCCTGCTGGATGAGGCTGAGAGAAAAACAGACACTGCCTCACCCAGCAGCGCCAGCCATACATAAAGAACTTGAAAAAGATGAAAGTGATGAAGGAATGGATTAATGCTGCTATGCATTGTAGACAATGCGCAAAGAGAACTGGAGGATTGCTGCAACACAAAAGGCTTCCAAGAGCTTTTTGAATAGATGACCATATCTGGAAAAGACTGGTGTCTTAGTGGTACTCAGACCGACTTGTTGACTTTCATTCCACTGTGAGGGATCACTGTTGGACAGCAAAGCCACGTTGAAGATTATGGTTCAGCACGGTTCGTGTCATGAACCGACCTATGTCACTCTTGAACTAAGAACAGATCCTGTGTTTCAAATGCAGCATTCAAGCTGGAAGCCTGATAATGAATGAAGGGTCTCTTCTCTGCTCTATGATGTATTTTGTTCCAGCCTGATTTTAATCACAATCTGTTCTTCATTTGGTTTCGTGTTTGTGAGAGGTGGCACATGGATTTTCTCAACAGCCGCTGTACGTGATGTAAAGACAATGAATAGTATTAAGTCTTTGTACCTTTATGTCCTATTGTTAGATGAAACAAAAAGAAAGGCACTGGAAATCATTTGTGGTTGCTGAGGACAGAAGGTCTTCTATATATTTCGAGGAGGGAATCTGTAACAAAACAAGCCTAAGAGAAGACGTAGAGGGGGATTACTTGGGGCTCAGCTCATATCCTTCTCCTGTGTCTTGACACAAACTCTTGCTATTTGATAGCTTAGTTGTTTTGTTTCAAATCAAATGTTGGTGTTTGTATCAGAAAATAACTCTGCACAGAAAATGAGGAATAATAACACATGATTATTTGCATGGGTACAAGGTTGCATGTGCGTGCCTTTGTGCATGCAAGCGTATGCGTGCGTGTGTGTTTGTCTCTACCTAAAGTCTGCTTGTTTGTGTATTTTGTATGCATTTCTGCACGAAACCAAGTTGTTTGTCGACGGAGGTTAGTTGTTTGTACATGTGTGTTTACTTTTGCACATGTGTGTTAATATTGGTCTCATAGATTGAAGGAATGGGGTCTGGAAAACAAGAGGAACAAAATGTAAATGCACAATGATATATCAAATATGCAGTAACTACAAGCCACTGATTATTATATAAGCCATCAAATCATGAGCTGCTCAGTAATCATGTATGTTTGCAACAGGGTCTAAAGATTTTGCACAACCATAATGTTTCCTACTGCTCAAGTTTCAAAATAGTTGTTGCATTTTACACATTTATAATCTGGCTTCATGGCATTGCAGAAACAGAGAAGTGTTTTCCATGGGGTCTGTTTGCTTTACACAAGATATTAGTTTCAGGAGAAGTTACACGCTACATTATTCATTCATACTATGGATTGTAATGCTGAATATGTCAAACTGTGTTTATCAGCGAACAAATGAAGTATTAATATCATCATGTATAGCTTATTCTGTGAAAGCCTAAATAAAAGTTCAGATGAAGCTGATAAAACTTCAGTCATACACTGATTTTGCAACTAGTCTGTTTTATTTTGTCTGATCTCTAATGGTGTTCTTCTCCAATAATGACGTCTTACATATAAGGACTAATTCTTATGATGACTTGAAAATGTTGCTAAATTCTGCAAAACTTGGGTCTTATATTCATTGATTTGGCAATAAAGTACTGATATCTGGAAACCTAGTGAGTCAGACTGGTAAGAAAACACAATGTGTTTCAAACAAACCTTCAGGTTAGACAAACTTAATTGAAAGAGAAAGATACATTGCAAAATTATGACCCAAACTGTCTCAAAAATCGATCACACTTTACACATTTCTTGGTTTGGCGCACTGTTTTCTCCTGCAAAAGAGAGATTTTTAGTGACATTTTGGGCAGACACTTTTGGATTTATTTTCAAATAAATTGGTTAAGAAACTTAAAATAATCTGGCTAAACTGGTGGCTTGTTTTCAATCTGCCTTGTCTGACTGCTTGTGTTTCTGCCCAGTCAGATCACTGTAGTGATGTTGCTATGTTTCCAAATATCAGTAATTACTTTAAGAGGTAGAATTATATAAGCAATAGAAATAATGGCAAAAACGTTGAAAATAAGACCCAATTTGCAACAAACCAGAATAATTCTTTAAGAGGATAACGCAATCATCAATCTGTTTTGGATAAAACAATGACAGCAGTCATTAATTCATATTACAGACTAAGTAAATACAAATTAAGGGAGGTCCGTCTTGGTGAATTAGAAATGTCATGATAATTTTGTATCAGTATTTTTCGCAGTAGAGCTGCCTTCATAATTTCAGGGGGAAAATTTGTTCCATAAGTGTCCATCTCTTATTCCCTGACCCGAACCCAATCAAAACTTAAAAACATCCGGAAAAAAATACTCTGCTGGGAGTTCCATGCTATCCATCTCCAGCCATGTGCCCTCTGTAGTTATGGCATGGTCTTCCGCAAGCTACAGGAGGCCATCTTGGGAGGTGGAAGAGCTTAGATGGTGTGATGGTTCCGATCTCAGGCCAAATGCTGGCGCCTGGGCAGGGGTCGTAAAAGCAGAGACAGAAATAAAAACTAATGGTGTGTCATAGCCAGAAGGGAGGGGGTATACCATGCCTTGGCCCTACAACAAAACAGCCGTTTCTCATTACCAAAGGGGAGGGCAGGGGGAATGGTAGAGTATGCACCGTAAATTACACATTCATCTCTCTTCCTGACCATAAATTCTTACCCTGGCTCCATTGGACGGAGCTCTCCCTCACCTCCCACTCTCTCTTTTTTCACTCTCTTGTTCCCCACTCCCATGTTTTCCAAGAGAAATGAATGGTAAATCTTTGGAGTATATGGGCGCCCTTTATTTGCCAAGATCCTTAACACTGAATGATTTCATTACTTTAGTTTGGCCTTTATGCCAGGCCCCAGGGAGTTCATCACGTCAATAGGGAACACCCAGTCCATGTCTGCTTGATCTAAATGCAATATCCCTGATCCAACTATAAACAAAAGGGCACCACCACTACACCAAAACTCAAAACCAGAACCTGCTATCATTCTTAAACTGACTTACAATCCTTTGAACACAAAAATTACCACAAGAATACAACTAAATCTAATTTATGAATGTTTTTCTGATCCATATGGTTTGTATAACAACATAATAACAGTCCAAAGGCACACTTACAAGTTTTTTCAGAGCTCTCATACTCATCTCACGGTCTTCATCAGCGAATGCTGGCCTTTTAGTATGTATGAAATATCAAATGTCAGATGTAATTGAAAGATCTGAAAATGGTGCTGAGTGGACCCTGAGTGGAAATTATTTTGTCACACTGTCCCAGAGGTCAAGTATCAACTTCTATGGTCATGATTTTTATGGTTTGATGGTTTTATGGTTTCATAAGTATTGGAGTGAAACAGACCTCAATTTAAAAATGCACCAAAATTTGACTTGGGAAAAAGAACATTTTCAGCTGCAACCTCATTTTAAGGTTATAATTACACCAACATTTCATTACAAAAGTAGGAAATCCTGGAACAAGTCCACAGTGAAATCTGTGACTTATCTAAAGCGACTGGGACAGGTTTTTGGAAAGACATAATGCTATTGAGATTTCTTAATTGCCATGACGACCACAAACAAAGTATAAATAAGTATTTGATTAATGCCTAAATAAAATAAAATAAATAATCAGATGTATTAGCCTCTATTGAGCTATATTGGGTTAAAGTGAATATCTCAAATCTCTTACCCTTTTTTTATCTTGATTTTTCTGCTCGGTCAAAAGTGTTAAAGCTGTGAAAGCCCTGTCAGAATGCAACAATGGGCCTTTTTTGTGTTTTTTTATTTCCATTCTAATGCACAGCATAAATGACATAATCCTTGTGGAAACTCCCGAGGATGTTCTATCATCAGCTGGGTGAATGAGAGGTCTGGGGTACATGAGGCCACTGGAGTCTCCATGAGTCACCATTGACTGCCAGCAGCATCTACTGGACTCTATAGTGGCTTCCAGCTCTTTAAAGATCAGTCTTTGGAGATGTCCTGTCAGCAACCCCACTCATCCATTATAATTTCCATCTCTAGAGTTCTACAACCGTCCTCTCTCTATGGCTCAAGATCTGAGAGGTCGAGTCTGGAAATCTACAAAGAGAAAATGTCCTCTTCGATTCAATAATATTCCACAGAATTGTACATCAACACTGACAGCCTGGCATGTTTGATCAGCAACAGATATCTTTAAAAGGAGGGCTGCTAAATCAAAATAACAAAACTATTTCATGTTTTGAGGAAGCCAACACTCTTTGTGAGAAAGACAAATCTACATCTGATGATAGTTAAAAGACTTATAATCACTTGAAATTGAAATCAGAACCCACCAGGGATCGTACTGTAGTGGCATAGAGTACACGGACATTTCCTTAAATTGACAAACTTAAATTCAGCATTCTTTGTCAGTCCCAGATGTCCAAGTGTCTTTGAGAAAGCCATTGAATTTTTATAATGTCCTTTGCAGGGCTGTATTCCCTGACTGTCAAAAATACAAAAAAGGGGCTATTTCACCATTGAGAATGAATAAAACGTCATGCTATTTTTATAATGGGCAAGTGAAAACCCAGAGTATGCATAGGAGAAATAGCACACATAATGAGTTGCTATTTATGAAGCCTGGTGTAATTGAAATATTTCTTAGGCTATCAAAAAGGTGTGTAACTCCTGATACAAAACAGGGAAATCTAAGAAAAGCCTTGTGGAGTGGCCTTCATGATACTAGACATGTACTGCCCCCTTTTGGGAAAAAGTCAGTACTACATATGTCACACAGCTCAAATATAAATGAGAGGAAGTGCTGTATTGTACACACAGTGCTGTACTTTAGAAATTAACAACAATTGTGTTTTTCTTCCTATGATTATAACATATAGATAGAGTTATAAACTGAGGTGTTAGACTGAAATCTTACACCTCACAGTCTGTTAGTCCAAGGAAAAGATATGTATCTACTCAAAGGACAGTGTGTATTTTAGTCCATTGTGATTTAATTCATTATGAACTTGTATTCTTGACATAACCACTGCTTGTTTTCCAAAGTTCACTATATGTTGGTTTCCTATATACCTTTCACGCTGCTTAGGTAAAATAAAGTCAAATTACAAAGATTTATACCTAATCTGGTACAACACCAACAATGTAGCATGATGATTATAGTTACTAAGTAAATGATAACTTCATTGCAGTTTTCTGATTGGTGCATTCAAGGACAAAACTTAAGAGAGTTTGTAACTGAAAAGCACATTGAAAATGCATTTTGTAGCCAGAACATCAAACCCAAGAGGCAATAAGAAAACAAACAGTTAGATATGGGTGTTGTGAAAAAGATAATTTGAATTGAAAACATATTTAATGAAAAACCTTTGTTATTATAATTGTTATTATAATTTTATTCAAGCAGTGCTGTATTCAAACTCAAATATTTTACTACTTGGAGTGTTAGTTAGTATGTATTCTTTTGTATGATGAACCTTTTGCACGATCAATGCAGACTACTACTTATTCTAAAATACTTTTTAAATGAAAGAGAGAGCAGAGCAAATCAGCCAGAGGTATGAGGTGAAATTTTAGGCTTAAGTAGATCAAACTTTATCAATATAATCTAATTTCCACAATTTTACTCCACAATAAAAATCAGATTAAGGTCAGAGTGTGTGTTGAAGACTCTACCTCAAAATATATAGTTGCAAGTGAAAGGATTAACCACAAGGGAGTGCTATAAACACATGACCCATTTGCCATTACAGAAATTACTCTTGAGGTCACCAGTAGCCTATGTGGGAAGAAAGGCTCCAGGGACCTTCTGAATATTATTGGGGGTTTGGAAAAGGGGGGTGTTGTGTACATTTCCTTTGTCCTGAAGGGAGAGAAGTGTGACTTTTTTGGGGAGAGCAGGAGAGGACCCATAACTTTTCCGCCCCAAATTGACATTTCATTCAATTATTCCCATATGAAATTTATTATAATAAAAAAAGATCAAATATTTAGGTCAGAAATATGGCTTTTGTGTGCAGCAAGCGGAGGAATCCTGTCTCTGTAGCAGGGTTTATTTTTCCCGTCAAAATCAGACTGTATGACCAATGTGTCAGGTTTGAGAAACAGAACAGATGTGGATTGCTGTAATTAGTGAATCAACTTTATCTCTTCACAGAACGTATTATTGTTCACTCGAATGAAGCTGCTTCGGTCCTAAATGTATTCTGTAACATAACGAAACTATTAAGTTATCCTATAAAATAACACGATGAATTTAAATGAAATGTGTTGACCTTGTTTACAGTCTGGAACATGTAATGAGTAACAATAAAGAAGGCATGTTTAACTCAATCCACAGGTGATATGATCACACACACTTCATTGTCTGTTATTTCACACCAAACTATTTAGAGTTTTGATTATATACACACACCGCACTTTGTGTCTAAAACCAAATCAGCTGTGCGCAAACTCTGGGTTTAATGGTACCTCGAGAGTAGTGTGCAGTGAGCCGTGGACTTTTACCAGAGTGATTAAACTTATTAAGGATGTGCTGTTTGGCTCATCTTCCTTGAGGAAACAATCATTTCTGAGTCTCCAGCATCCTGGCCACATGAATCAGGCATGTTTAACTGGTTTAGTTATGGCGGACAGTGTGGATCTCATTCCATAAGTCTGCCAATTTGTCTTTGGACTTTGGTCTTATTGAAGTCCAGGTTGCAGCAGCCAAAAATCGCAAGACAGTCCATCAGCAGCCTCAGAGTTGGCGCCTATGCCTATTTCACTTCTTCACCTACAGTGGTAATTGCTGTTCATGCATAAAAGCTAACTGTGCATAAAATAGCTTATAGGTACTGTAGAGTGAGAGAAATGCTGCATACAGCTTTCTGACTCTCTTCTGCCAGTCAGCCAGCACCGGTCTAATTTACTGACATAATTAATGTGTGGTTTGATATTTAATGATGAGGTCTTTGGATCAGTTGTCTTGAGCAACATGTCTGGTCACGCAACTGTGGCAGTAGTTTTGTTTATGATGGACGGTCAGACATCTGTTCTACAACATATAAGGTTATGGCATGACATGTGATCTAATACATATTTATTTTTATCTGGGGTGGGGTGAACATTTGCCTTTTTTGCATAACATGCCATGCATGCACTAAGGACCAGCAAACCTTTAAGTTCTGTTAATGTGCCTATTTTGTGATTAAAATTTTCAAGGAAACAATTTTCCCTCTTTTGTTGTAATAAACAAAAACAGTAGCAAACAAAAATCTGTCTCAAAAGCTCCATTTAAAGCCTCATGCGTTCTTAGACAGTGTTCCTTAACTGGTGTCCTTGCTGAAACTTCTGATGGCAGAAGTGTGACTTTAATTTTCTGTGCTGAATATAACTCTACACACTCCTTGACAAATTCTGTAAACTTTTGTGGCTTGTGGGGTCAAGGTAATCTATGAATCTATATCTTTATATTTATTTCACAGTATTTACAAGTTTGACAAATTACCTTCTAAACATCTCATACATCAACTCAATTTGCCTGTCTCAGTAAATCCTTTCAGATTAATCATTTCAAACGGATAATCACAAGATATTCAGTTTCTTTTATTTAATCTCAACATCTTACTCTCATAGAAGTTTCCTTTTTTAGCCTACACCAAGACAGGAATCAGATCACACTTTTCCAAAGAGCTGGAGCGCTTCCCCACTTTTCTTCAATGCTAAATCTTCTGGACGTTTTGAATTACAGTCAATAATGGTCACCCCACTCCTCAAACTTTTTGCATACCAAACATCTCATCTCCAAACAACTGTTTCAGTAGAGTCGCCCAGCTGCCAACAACAGAGGACTGAAGTCATACTGGGTTGCCCTGAGATGAAAAGCAACTGTATGAATATTAATCTGAGACTTAACAAAGAGCAAACATGTTCAGCAAACATTTATCTTACCATTTAAAATTCTGCCTGTTTCATAAACCTGTGCAGAATCAAACACATCAAACAGCAGAAATACTTTTCTTGACAACCTGCAGTCCCATTGAAGCAAAAAAGTAATCAAGCGCATCATATATAAATAAATTGAACAACATTGAAACATTAATTTATGCACAAAGAATACAAGGAAGTGACCATATTCTAATCTCCTCAGCCTAGTAAGAGAACATGTCAAACATTTTGACAGGTACTGCTGTACTGTTGTGCAAGTGACTCATGCCGTCTAGACCTCGAACAGGATGTAACCTTAGGTTGCATCCTGCAGTCACCACTGCTGGCTCAAACTTGATCAAGTCCTTTCATTAAGTTTGCCTAGATCTTTGACAAATGAAACACAGGAGTATGGGAATTCACTCATTATTTCATTCATTAACTCATTTGAAGCAATTACTCTCCATTGAGAATCAAATGAGGCTGGTCACATGCTGAAAAAGTTGCCAAACTCACAGAATAGCCAACACTGAAAGACAATTACAATCTCATTTTAACCAGTTTTCTACAGAGCCCCTCTGGTGACATGGTCAAAAAAATTTTTTAATTGTGGCCACAATATAACGTGCACACGAAATACTAATTTGTGGCCATGAAATAGGTATAACGTGCGTACATCAATAGCTTTGGCTTGCCTGATCTGTCTTTCATCATCCACACTGCACTCTGTACTGTGTCTGCTGTATTCTTACACAGCAATCACTGGAGAATCAGTGAACTGTGATTGATGCTCCGTTGTTGTCTTGACTCCTGTTACTGCTTGATACAGTTGTTTTTCCAACTTGCCTACTGCAAATTCAAAAATCCCCATTAACTTCTTATTACTGCTCTTTAGACACCTGCACAACTCAACCTCAAAAGGCAGAATAAAGGCAAAAAAAATCTACTCTGAAAAACATCAAAAGCAGGAATAAGGAAACATATCTTTTACTGTCACCAAAATATTAAAAATGAGATCCCTGAATATCAGTTTGTGCAAAATCACATCTTAAGTAAACAAATAAACAACCACTCTAGTATTCAAACTAAGCCAAAAAGAGAAATAAATAAAGATGAAAGCTAAGATAATATCATCTCAGGCATTATATTCTTTTATGTTTTTTCACCAGAACAAATACCAAGTAGGGCACAGCTCAAAACCACAGTCAGACAAATGATGCAAGTAATATCCATGTGTCACGTGGATGTTCAAGTCTAAATTGCTTTATAAGAATTTATCACATTCCTACATTCCCACATTAATGGGCTGTTTTAGTTTCAAAACCACATCAAGCTTAAACGTGTAAAAATGTATGGGGAGGGAGTAAAGGGCAGCGAAACAAACAAACACAGTGTCCTAAGACATTTTGCACTAGAATGCATGAAATTGGAGTTGTGGGTGTGAAGAGCAAGTACAATGCATACAAATGATTATTTAACAATTTACCAGGATATTTGTGGTGGTGTGTTTCGTATCTACGTTAAAGAATATTTGGCCAGGTATGATAGCTGAGGTGTCAGGTAGGCTTCATCTTATTGTTTAAAACAGTACACCCACTGGGATCCTGTCCAGAGTTGCAATCGTCATCAGTCACCGTCCGGACAGGAGGGAGTTCGGATAAGAGCAATGGACACATCTGACCCTGAACTCTGGAAAAACAAGGCCTTGTTTTCCTGCTGAGAAGGCTCATTACAAGACAGTATAAGAGCTTCCCACAACCAAGCACAACTCCTTGACCTCAGATGGGAGTGAATGGAGAGGACGAAAGCTCAGGCCAAGCCACAGAGGGAGACTCCAAACCTCGCCAACAAGCACCAGCCCCGTGAGTGTCAGCTTGGGACACAGATGTATGTTTTTATTTTTTCCTCCTTCTCCATCCACTGCACGCAGACTTTAGTTTACTGCAAGCTACTTAAGCTGCTCTGCTGTGGGGTCACAGCAAATATAAGACTGTTGTTTATTCATCACTGAATTACCCACTGGAAAACATAATTTAATTACTTGTCCATTATCAGGCGCCCACCCCCCCAGTAAGGATTAAAAATACAAAAAGTTATTCAACCAAAAACTGTAACAGTCATCTTCGCTCATGGTCACCAGCATAGAGCAAATTGTAATAAAGTGTTACCTGTGAAAATGGTTTATCTGAGTGAAATGTGACCTGCAGTGTTTTTAGTGAGCAGAAACACACATGTGAATACATTTCTTTGAATGTGTTCGCTGCATTTTTACCACATTGAATGCAAATATTTCCGCATTTGAATGCACTTTTAAACTGTAAATTGTCATGCCTTGCAACTTAATTTCATTCCAATTCTGGATCCCCCCATTCTCCAGCTTCTCCGGTAGCAAACATGCAGTTAAATAGTCATTGAGGTATGCTGAATTACCAACGAGAGTATAATCTCTCAGACATTGGGGTTAACCCATGTCTGCTGAGGTTACATACTACAGACATGTCTGTGGTGGACCAGTGCACTTTGTCAAGTGGACACCTAAAGCTAAACTGAGTAATGACACAGACCAGGGGAGAGCATGAGGAAACCATGGAAATGTATAGCTGAGGGTTACATTACTCCATTTTGACAGCTGTGGTTGCCACATTCTTTTTAAGTTCTAGCTGGATGATTTGATTTTGAATTCCCACATAAATGAAACTTCTCCCTTAAGGAGTGAAAAGCAAACATAAAACAGAAACCGAGTGATGAGTCTGGTGTAAAAGTAGAGACCTTGCACCCCTGACTGGCTATTTTTCAGCCTCTGCCACGTCATTGCTGATAACAGGGCTGTAGACTCACACACTTCCAGTTACACTCTTTGTGGTTGGATTATACTTTGTGTAAGAAAGTGAAGTTATATGAGACTGGCAGATGGTGCACCCAATGGATCCCTAATGAATGAATGACAAGAAATCTACTTGGGGTTTTTGCAGTCATAGTCAGTGATTCAACATATTCTCAGAAATGCTTACGCAACCCTTCATAGTTCTTGCTAGCCTGAATTTATTTAGCATAAGATGTTAAGCCTTAGATCACAACTTAACTCAAGGTTGGAAAGTCAAAAGAAAAAGAAAAAGTCACAGGTCAAATCTTGAACCGACACGTATGTTTTGAGTCAAATTATACGTCGATATTTGGATGTTGTTGTGTTTGTAAAACTAATGCAATAAGGTCTCGGAATGTAAGGTGTTGTCCATAGTTAATCCCCAAAACCATAATATTCCCAGTCAGTTGTTTGTTTAAAGAGTCATTTATCCACTGGAACAGTTTGGGCCTGCTCACATTTTCAGGCTGCAAGAAGACGAAATGACACACCTTACTATTTATACACACCTTATCACTCAGCGCATGTGTGTTTCCCAATCAGTAATCAACAGGGGTGACACAATCAAACAATGATTCCTCTTTCCAGGTGTGTAAGTTGCCCTTAAGCCTGAAGATACTGAGAGCACTAACACAACTCTGTGAATAAATACATTGAACAGCATTGAAACATTAATTTATGCACAAAGAATACAAGGAAGTGACCATATTCTAGTCTCCTCAGCCTAGTAAGAGAACATGTCAAACATTTTGACAGGTACTGCTGTACTGTTGTGCAAGTGACTCATGCTGGTCTAGACCTCGAACAGGATGTAACCTTAGGTTGCTGCAACAGTCACCACTGCTGGCTCAAACTTGATCAAGTCCTTTCATTAAGTCTGCCTAGATCTTTGACAAATGAAACACAGGAGTATGGGAATTCACTCATTATTTCATTCATTAACTCATTTGAAGCAATTACTCTCCATTGAGAGTCAAAGGAAGCTGGTCACAAGCTGAAAAAGTTGCCAACTCACAGACTAGCCAACACTGAAAGACAATTACAATCTCATTTTAACCAGTTTTCTACGGTGACATGGTCAAAAAAAAATTTAAATTGTGGCCACAATATAACGTGCGCACGAAACACTAATTTGTGGCCACGAAATAGGTATAACGTGCGCACGAAATACTAACTAATAGTATTAATATCATTCCTGGACAGCTGGGTAAGCAAATCTATTTCGTGACCACAAATCAGTATTTCGTGCGCACGTTATACTTATTTCGTGGCCACGATTACCTTTTTTTTTTGACCATGTCACCAGAGTGGTTCCGTAGTTTTCAGCGCTGAGCTCTGAAAAAAGGCTGAAAAGGAAAGATATACCTACTAGACAATATATAACAGTATATGAGGCTTCCATTTATAATCAAATGAATATCATGTCAGTGGAGTATAATTCAAGTTAAGCTTAAATTCTCAAAACACATAAGTCAGTACATGTGTATAAAACTAAAAATGCAGTTTATGGTAATTTGCATGTCAAAACACAACAAAATTGCCACTTTAAAATCCCAGTTCCTGCTCAGTTTGATGCGTTAGGACTTGATTTTGCTCTGCATGCCCACACAGGTGTTTTTACATTTTCAAGCCTATGCTCAGGAGTAAAAGCATGGGTGTAAATAACAACCACTGTCATGTCTTACTGTGACAATTGAACGCAGCCGTCGTTAACATTATCAGTAAAGCCTGTGCTTTTCCTACTACAGGAAGTCATAATGCCTGCTGTGAAAAATGATACAGTAAGTTGTCCTGTCATAACAGGGCAACCAAACTGACTGGAAAGTCAAGGAGATGTCAGTCAAGCACAGTCCGGGGTCATAACGTTCTAATCAGAGAAAATAATTGAAACAATTGAATTGGAAAATAGGAAACTTTGATTACAATTATTGAGTAAAGATAGATCAAATGTGATTAAGATAAAAGATTCAACTGTTCACAGAGCACTGAGGAACACTGAGCCTGCTGTCATTTCTCTCTCAATTTAGATTAAAAACTTTATTTTTTTTTTAAACATGGCGCCATAATGTCAGATCATGCCTTGTGTCTGAGCATTCAGTTAGAAACACGAGTGGCTAATTCATTTAAAAAGAAATCAGTCACTCAACAGAAATATCTTGTAGACTGAAACAAATGTGTTTCTGCGTGGATGGCTACTCGCTTTTATGAAATGCTGATGCTTAATAGAAGTTACTTCAATGAAAAACTTCTCTGAGAAATTGACCTGAAAATGTGCAAAAAGAGAAACAGAAATTTCTGACTGCTCTTTTCAGTTAGCCTTTAAATTGACCATGTTTTACTGTTACCTTGTGAGTGTCACTTACATATTTAAAATCACGTCCTTTAAGACAAGCCAAGAAGGGAGGCTAACTGGGAGCAAAGACTGTATATTGAGTTGGTGCTTAAGACATTTGGTTGGAAAGCACAGACGAGACTCTTATCTAGTTGCAATTTCCAGTAAATGGTAAATAGACTGTCTTTGTATTTCTTCTTCACACAGTGCTTCACAATTTTCCTCTCATTCACCCATTCACATACACACATGCAAGCACCACCCACTCCAAATATGTGCAGATACACATGTATTCACTTAAAATTTATTGAATCACATAATTAAGAAAGTGCATTACATGAATTTAGCAATCTATTTTCTCATATCAATTGGGCTTTTTACAGTAAAATGTGATTACTTTTTGTTTCCATAAAACAGCTTTTTTTCAAAGGGAATTTCTGTCTTGTGACAGTAGAAATGTCACATAAATGCTCTCAAATCGGCATGATTTAATTTATTCTAAATATTTAAAAATATAAGCCTTTGAAGAAGTTGACATGAAACACTAATATGATTCCTTATGTAAGTTGGTATCTAGACTATGAATAGATGCTGAAAATTGAAACTGGCCATGAACATACCAGACATCTGTGTATTTACTGAATATATGCTACATACAAAATGTAAGTTATGCAAATCTTAGAGAGGGCCAAGACTGTTAAACTGACTGCACAAAAAAATCATTTCAACCCATCACATTTACCTTAAATTCTGAAAATGAACTTTACTCTGCAACAGTGATAAGTGATTCTGATTTTAGGCTGAAAAGTGATCCAGTCGGGTGAGACCAGGGCAGAATCGACATCTGGCAACGATATGGATGGGGTATGTGCTAATCATCCCTCACTGCTGGTTTTATGGACCCAACTTTCTTTAAACCTCAGCTTTCACTCCTCTACTGATACTTTTTATGGACTTTACAAGTAGCCCTAACCTTTACTATTCAGGAGCAATAATTCAGTCAAAACGTCAAAAGTATGTTTTTTGACATGCCTGGTGATGCATTGTTGAGTAAAGATAAGAGAAATGTTTGTCTATAATATATCTTCATAGCGATGGGTATGATTAAACTTAACCAATATGTGGCACTGGAGCTTGCTGATGTTGTTTTCTACTCTCATGTTAGTGATGTTTATCAAAAAGGCAACGCCACATACTGGGGCCACGAATGACCACAAGAGGTAACTGCATGTTTGACCTCACCTTAAATCATCAGATCCTGTAACATGATGTTTGTATGAACTTAACTAGTCTTTGATTACTTCAAAAACGAGGATACAAAGTGATGCAAGGGACAAGATGTTGAGTTCCGCATTACGTTGCTACTATTTATGATTCAATGTGTATTTTACAAAACATACTTGCGGGCAACAAGTCAATCTAAACATGAAATGTGTCAGTTAGGAAGCATGACCTGCTCTTTAAGCTGTTATTTTCCACATTGTGATATATGGTTTTACTTTACATACTGTATAAACGTTGACATGTGCAGTTTTAATGAACATAAATATAAGCTAGATTGAGTGTGTGAACTTCATCCCAGCGCCCTTTTAGTAAAACTGTAAATGACAACATTGGCTGTGCTCCGAACATGTTATATGAACAGATGGGTGATGGGTGATTTTGTCCTGTTTAGATCCTCAATAAAAATCAGTTTTTCCAGAGTGGGAGAGTATGAGAATTTATGTTGCTGTTTCCAGATTGGCATCCTACACTGTCAGGGCCATGCTTTGTCTCA
Source organism: Scomber scombrus (assembly GCF_963691925.1). Taxonomy (NCBI): domain Eukaryota; kingdom Metazoa; phylum Chordata; class Actinopteri; order Scombriformes; family Scombridae; genus Scomber; species Scomber scombrus. Next base: position 26,885,650 of record NC_084976.1, on the reverse strand, counting down.
GGCTTATCCTTTTTTCCAGAAACTTTTCAGTGAGTGAGAACCTATTGTTGCTGGAAATCAGAAATATATCTAGGGGCAGTTTTAAAATGCACATAATCTGTCAGGTTTTAAATTAATAAGCACATCTTTCCCCTCTTACTAGTAATAACTGTAAAATGCAACCTGCTCAGAGAGTACATCTCTACAGCTCTCCCACTGACCCTTTCTGCTAGCCGTCACCTCCCAGCCTGTCTCCTCCCTCCCATAAATCCAAAGGGGTCATGTGTGGAGCTGACCCCCCCCAGTGAAAGTGCCATGGAGCAACTCCAGATGTGAACATCCTCCCTGTCTTTCTCTCCTCTCTTTCTCTCTCTCTCTCTCTCTCCCACTCTTTTCTCTCTCACTTCCAGCACCAGTCACCCCCCTCCATTCCCTCATGCAGCTACGAGTTTTCCATTTCCTTTTTTGGTGAAAAAATCTGAAACGGAGGCAGGGAGGAGGATATTTCACCAATGCCGACAGGAGAGTGTATCTGGCAGTCTGTATATGTGTGCTTCATCAAGGCGATGAAACAGTCGACTCAGCATAAACAACCGTGTATGTATACACATTCAGCCACACACTCAGATGTGAGCTTGTTGTGCTTTTCACTCTCTCTCTCACACATAAAATATCTTATAACTACAGAGACACACACACATTTTTTCTCTCTTTCTTTATTACACACGTATGGTTTGTCTCTCTTAAAACTTTCTCACACTCACACACTGTCTTGCCCTTCCCCCAGTGTACATGCACACACAGCAATCTTTCCTAGAAAGACTTCTCAAATACACCAGAAGGGTTTTCTCTGGCTTAGACAGTAAACATAAGCCCACAGAAAGCTATGACCTCATAACCAGTAATGGATATTCCACTATAACCACAAAGACAGAGGGAATATTTAAAAAAAAAAGAACTGTCCAGCAAAGATCAGTCAATTTATTTCATATGACAAATAAAACTAACCATTGTAGCATTTAGTCATATCAATATCATCTGATTTACAGTAAATTTATACTGTTAACATCTCAATGACCTCTTAAAATGCATAGTTGCCAACTCTGACTCACCAGCATCAAAGCTGAAATAATGGCATACAGGTACTTTTTTTTAATAATTTGTCAAATATCTGTTACAAACTATCAATAAAAAACAAAACAGGAACAGCATTAACAGCAACAAAATAGAAACAAGGCAAATCAAGACAGAAAAAGACATGCATTATCCTGCATTACACAAAAGTAATGCATTTCAGCTTCTTTGGGGTTATAAATGCTGGCTCTTTAAACAATGGTGATAAAACAAAAATATTACAACAAATGAAAAGGACAGAAACAATGTAAAAATATGTCATTGCAAAGATCAACAAGCAAAAAAATGACAAAAAAAGTGGTCTGTGTGTCTTGTTCCATGTCTTTGAGTTGTGTTTTTATGTGCACATTACATGGTAGCAAGATAATATCTCATCCAAAGTGCAAATGACTTTATTGATCATTATTACAATAATGACTACCTTACTGAAAGTTAAAAAAAAAAATCTGATGTCTTTTCTTCTTTTTAACTTTCTGATGAGTTTTTAATTTAGTAAAACTTTTCTAATTGTTGCCACTTTTTTACAACAGTGTCACACACCTCCTTCTCTGTTATTACATACAGTAACTTGTTCAAGATCCATAAATCAAGACATACATCAAAGAAAGATTACTGACACGTGAGGAAAAAGCAACATTCAAAATGCATAAAACTGCAGTTATAAGAGCATTACAACAGTTACACCACCACATTTTGAAAATACAGACTGTTAGTTTTACATACTACACAGTAACTGTTCTGTCTCTTCTCTTCAGAGCCTGACCTTTATCTGAAGTTGCAACATATTTGTATAAAATATGAAGGGTTTTTTGGCAAAGTGACTAGCATCTTGCATTTCTTTGGATTAATAGCACATAATATATAAAGGCATGTTATTCTTAAGGCACTCATTAATCTTTGTTTCACAAAACCTTTTTGGTTAAGTGGAAATCTTTGTGGTGGTTCATTAAAACAATGCAGCATCAAAACAGGATTTTGCGCTCTCCTGGATGAAAAGTTAATCCGGACAGCGAGGAACTGATCTTGAAAAATGACCTGAGAGGCAGCATTTGTTAGCCTGTGTTACCTTCCTCGGTAATGACTTTGGGTTCTTGAAATGCTGTGACGGAGGGTGAACGGTAAGTCAAGGGAAGGGTGAAGGGAGGGTGAATTGCTACTCTATAGGTTGCTGTGGCATTCGCGGCACAGGATCCTTTCACCATCAGGGAAGAAACCGGCACCAACCAGTGAAACAGAGCACTCAGAGCAGGTGAAGCACGGCTGATGCCACTGGCGATCCTCAAATGAGATGTACTTTCCTCCTCCGAAACCTGGGAGAAAAGAGCAGTGATATGGAAATGAAACTATGTCGAGCTTTAGAGGGCTGACTTTGAGTTCAGCACAACTGAAGTTGCAAATCAGGCATAATTCAAAACACCACAAATTTACAGTGTTGTCCTAAACTCTACTCTACAAGTTGGAGAAATCGGTCATGCCTGCCAATCTTATCAACAAATTGATTTACAGTATTTCTTTGTAATTATTAGTGCTTAATCTTATTAAGATGACACCAGGAGCCGTCCATCGAAACTGTTTGGAAAAGGGCAGGCATTTTCCAAAAGTACTTGGCATTGGATGAACCATCTGTCTATCACCAGCTATCGCTGTGTTACCTTGCGAGGCAGCTGGATTGGACTGGTGGTTCAAACACAAGTGCATTACTTAAAGCCTGACAAGATGGATTCTTGTGTGATCTCATGATGTTGTGATCTGGGGAATCCAGCTGCCTCACAAGGTAATAATCTTATTCCAATATCAAAGACAATAACACAAATTTATGTATCAAAATTTTAGAGTTGAACGCAATGACATAATCTTGCCTGTGATTGGTTTGCTGCAGGCTTCACACTTTTTGGCGTACAGGCTGCCAAAGCACTTGAGGCAGTAAGGGCTGTCGTCTCGGGAGGTGAAGTGTTCACCGGCCAGCTGCGTCTTACAGCTGGTGCACACAAAACACTCCTTATGCCATGGCTCATCCCGATAGGTCACGCCACCTTTAGCCAGGGCCTGAAAAAGAGGTATCAAAAGATCTAATTCACTTCTAATTCCTTGCACTTTCTTGCAAACACAGGATTACTGTAAATCCCATTTAGTGTAATGCAGTATGTGACTTTCTAGTTAAATTGGCAGTTATTTTCTTGCATATTTGATTGTTTTACTGACCTTTTTACAGCGTGTGCAGCGTGGAGCGAACTTGTCCTCATAGCAGGAAACACAGTAGTGTTCATCCTTGTCAGGGATGAATGACTTTGAGCCAATTGGCTGCTCACAGCTGTTACAGATGAAGCAGCCCTCGTGCCATGTAGAACCTGCATACTCCAGCTTCCTTGTACCTAACAGGACGGAAAGAGAGATGTTAGAAAGCAGAGATAGAAGGAGAGACGAAAGGATGGAAAGAATGATGGAAAACAGCAGGAGTTCAGTTTTTTCGTTGGAAGACATCTTTTACCCTCCTTCATAGGATTGTAAAGGTCATTTTGGTATTTTTGGGGGGTAATTTTATTGAACTAATGAAATAATACACTTGAATTTCATGAAGGCATATAAAACTCATTTTGTTTCACCGAGATTTATTTTATTTTAAATCATAATACCACAGGCCCCACACTTCTTTCCCACTACTGGAAACTGGCGACAGGCCTTACAGAAAGGGATAATGTCATTTTCCCCTCTGTGTCCCCAAACGATCTATCTTCTACCCCTTGGCTGTTGAAATTTTTATTATACTTGTTGGTTTATTCTATGGTGACGCAGTGGTTTGTGTGGGGCCAGCATTTCGTACAACTGCTGTCTGCAGATTGCTAACATTTCACTGCTTCAGGCAGTGTGCTGCAATGTTCTCTAATCAAAAACTGCAAAAATCCCCTTCCAAAACATTCCAGGTTATAAGCTCACAGGAATTACAGTGGCTCGTGGAGGACAATATTAGCATTTCAGCATGAGTATTTGACAAATACCCATGCTGAAATGGGTGAATTGAGTGATAACAAAAGAAAGACCATTGTCTGGGAGACAATACAACATCTGTGTGACCATCTCTGGCAGCGTGAGCATTTTAGCAGTTTTATCAGATTCATCTTGGAAACAAAAACGGCTTCTGAGGAATCCATTTGCATTGCTTTGGTATAAAGTTTATTCTCTCGTTCTGTAACTGACATACACCACTTAAGCTTAGCTTAGCAGTTATTAAACAAGGATCAGTTTCTTTATCTGTTTTTGAGGGTGTACATACTTTTGTATGCAGGCACAGGATAAAACTGTTAGTTCTACTGTTAGAGGAAACAAAACAGTGACGTTCAGGAGTGTGCAGTACTGTGTACACTATAAAATCCCATGAGCTTTCATAATTACCATCTGGCCTGATGGCAAGACATCTTTGATCTCATCACTCTACAACAGTTTTTACTTGCCATGGTGACTCCTTTGTGTATAACTTAAATACTAAACGCTGCATTGCAAATATGTGATGTTCAGACAAAAAACTAATGTGATAAGCTACAGGTGAAATAAACAGGAATGTTGTACTCTTCCTGGAATCATTTGCTGCTTCATGAGATCTATGTAAGCTGCTACAGGGTAGCTGGAATAACTGACTCGCTTATCACTTGTTATCATCAGACTGCTGGCAGCCCGCCAGCCGTTGGGATCTGGCTTACAGACAACAAGTCAAGCAGACTGGCAATTACTCTGTCACATTCGGCCCTGGCTGCTGCTCACTCCCGGACCTTCGCCTTCATCATCTCAGTCCCTCTGTCTCTCTCTCTTCTCTCTATTTTCCTTTTGTATCTGCCTGATCTTTTACTCTCAACTTTTAATTTGTTCCTGCTTCCTGGAGTTTGCCTTGTCATCATTTTCCAAAGTAGTTTGCCTATCTATCTTGAAACCTGAATCTGTATACTACATGGAAAATAAAATATGGGATAGTGAAGCCAATGCTTAGTGGGTAATTTAAGTCCCTTAAAGGTCTAGTGTGTAGGATTTAGTGGCATCTAGCGGTGAGGTTGCAGATTGCAACCAACTTAAAACCTATCCCCCTCCCTCTCCAAGCATGGAGGAGAACCTATGGGGACTCTGAAACTTGTGAAAAATGGTTTGTCCATTGTGGGCTACTGTAGAAACATGGCGGTACAACATGGCAGGCTCCATCAAAGAGGACCCACTCTCCTATGTGGATATAAAGTGTTCTTTCTAAAGGTAAAGAAAATCACAACAGTTCTTATTTTCTGGTGGTTATACACTGATAAAAACATATTTATGAATATTTAGTGTAGTTAGTTCCACTAGATGCCACTAAATTCTACACACTACACCAATACTATATGATACGGTCAAATGCATTATGTGTGTATTGTTTATATTTCTATTGCAAGACAAAAGAAAATACATGTATGTATGTAGATCTTGATGGAAGTGTAGGTGTATACTGATGTGATACTGATACCGATGTGAGTGTGTTCAAATTATGATTTGTAGTCAGGAAATAAAAACAACAAGATGGATGAAGAAATGAATGAGAGATGACCAGATGGAGTGGAGTTCTGTTACAGTGTTTTTGATGGAGGTGGATACATTTTCCATAGAGATGTAATCTATGAATGAGTTTTTCCAGTGTGCAATATGTGTGTTGTTCATTGATTCCAGTTCATGAGGATAGTTTTCTAGGAAATAGTTAGAACTGCAAGGAGTAATCTACCGTTTGTTTTGTTCAGGTGGATTTTTTAAAAATGTCTCCATGTAAGCAGAGTGAGGACGATAATTAGATGTGGCAGCCCAGGAAGAGGGATAGTGATTTCTTTCCAAAAGTGTTTAACAGGTGCGCAGTGCAAGTTGGTGTGAATGTAGCTATCTGGGCTGATTGCAATGTGAACAGATTTCTGATGAGAACCCCACTTTAAACATTTTTTGTCCAGTGAAATGAATTATATGGAGTAACTCATTCTGTATGAGTTGTATGTTGGCATTTTTGGACATGAAGTAGATGCAAACTGTGATATTATTTTATATATTTTGGAAATTATTTTTTTCAGTGAAGAGATATTTATTCTATTAAATCTGGTTGGTGGCCATTATGCAAAATTTTGATTAAACAAATAATTTCCAACGATTGTTTGTTACCGATGCCATACCTGTAGGCCAACTAGGAGAATGAAACCCAAATATTATTATGGAAGATATGTGTATGCTGTGTGACGCCTTTTTCAATCCATGTGCAAAATGAAGTGGTTTCTCATTACTTAGAAAGTCAGGATTGGTCTAGATGTGAGTACAATTAGATGGTGAAAAGGTGGTGTTTGTGATTTTGTGGAATTTCCACTAGGCTGTCAGAGTTGCAGTTTAGTTACTATTTCGGTGTTTGGCAGCCTGGCTGAGAAATGGTATGTCTGAGCTTTGATTTTCTTTACAAACTGTTTGTTCTTCATCTAATCATGTGTTATCTGATTGATTGGGGTGGATTGATTTGTATATATTGAAGCTGATTGGCCAGAGAATAATGGTAAAATGTGGAACCTTAAATCCTCTTTGTGATTTTGGTTTTTGCAAAACAGCCATTTTAATTCTCGGTATCTTGTTTTTCCAGTTCACATTTCCAGTAGAAATGTGAACCAGGTGAGGGTCGGTTGGGTTGGAATAAGTGAAAATAGATCATTTATTTTAGGAAGTACTGTGTTTAGCACAATACACAAAACAAAGAAATACACAAAAAACATAAGCACCAATAGTAGTGAAATAGTTGTTTGTGTCTCTGTAGGATTTCTCTTGGATACTGGTCATTGAGTCCATCGTCTGCCTGCCTTGTTGGTGCACTTTTTGTTTATAGTGCTCAAATTTCGCAACGATTGGCTGTGGTCAGTTATCGGCGTTCTTTGATCCCATACAGTGTACGCGGTGGAATGTGATGTTGTTGACGGTTTCTGCGGGTAGTTTATGCTGTTTGGTCATGAAATCCTTGACTGATTTTTCAGGTCTTCATCTGTGGGTTGCTCAGGAATGCCACTGAAAATGAAATTGTCTGTCATGCTGCTTGCCTGTAAGTCCAGAATAGTTTCTTTCATGGTTTTGTTATCAGTGATAATAGTAATAGTGTTGATTGTTGTATTTGGTGAGTGTCCCTTTTCGGTCTTGACTGAATTCCACGTTGTGGCACAGTGCCTGAAATTCCCTGTGCTGTACTTCGATGAATGCAATTCTGGCATCCAGTCAGGTCATTTTATTTTCAATGGACAAGAGTATTTTGCTTCATCACCGTGTTGCACAAAGGCATAGAAAGGTGGCTTCGGAGTTGTGGATGGTGTTGTACCTGGGCTGGGAAGTGAATCTGTTGCACAGTGTCTCACTTGATATCACAGTCCAGTTATTGTTATAGAGTTATATATAATGTCTGAGGAGAGATGTTTTTTGGATCAGCAGTCTAGCAGCAGTGGATGGCCATATTTGATCTCCACTATCTCATGAGATTTGTGTTCACTGTGACATTTGCGCCCTCAAGAAATTCCCAACAAGTCACTCATTCATTTATTTAACTTCACATAGATACACATAGACACATACAATAGTAAAATGAGTGATCCTGAAAGCATAACATATCTCAACACACAAGTTTCTGAGTTCCGAGTTTCCAGCCTTACCTGGCATGACGATCTTGTCGCAGGCGACACACTTGGATGAGAACTCATTACAGTAGCAGTCATTGCACAGCAAGGCTTCATCCTGGCAGGTAAAGGGCTCATCTGCCAAAGAGCGATCGCAGCGGAAACAGCGGAAGCAGTGCTCATGATAATGCCGGTCCTCATAAAAGAGCTCCTGGAAGTAAAGGAGATAAGAATACTGGTGGTCATTTCATACAGTTGTAAATACCTCACTAAAAATGATAAGTTTCATGCATTTGTTTATGTTTTACAGTTTCTGAATGATCAAGAAGATGTCTACAAGACCAAACACCAACAATTTTTTTGTGGTTACAACAGGAGCAAAGGAGTATGGGATTGGTCTGGGTCAAACTGACACATTTGCATATGCAGCAACAAGTATGTGGTTAATCTGTGTGTGTGTGTGTACATACCATACTTGTGTGCCTGCTTCTGTTTTTCAAAGATGGAAATGAATTGATTGTCTACAAGGCACAAAGTCAAGGAAATGCTGTCTTTATTTACTGTCCACTGCCTGTGAGGGTGTTGATCTTTAGCTAATCAAACTACTCAGCAATGTAGCATGCCACATTATGTAAACTCCACTAAGTTGGTCTCAAACGATCCACTTCATGTTAGTGTTTTCCATTAAGGGAAGATTACATTTTAACTTGATTGTGGAGAAGAGGGAGATCTCCACTCATGCTGCATTTTTACAATCCTAGAGACAATTATCTCATTTACTTGTGTCGACTTAGTGGAAATTGCCTGTATAATTACATGTTAAATTAGCCTTTACCGTGTCTTGCCACACAAAATATATAGATCATGCCTCATTTAGCATGAATTATGATGCATCATTAACATGACATAACTTCTGTTTCAGCCATCCAAGGCCATGTCAAAACATGGTAAAAAATGGTTTAAAGCTAATTAGGGGAGACCTTTGATGTGCTTTATCACTGTTTAAACTGTTAATATGTGACTCACACTGTGGAAAACCTGAGATCATATTTGGGATTCATTCCAGTGTGTGTATTACAGAAAATAAACGTTACCAGAAACATTTAGGTACAGGCCTTAATTTTGTAATATTATTTTGTAGTCCAATTGTCATTGTTGTTGTGCATCAAATAGGTGATTGCATGTCTGATCTTGTAAAAATGGATGCCTTACCCTTGCATCATGGCCAATCAGCTCCTTGCACTCCTCACATGTGTTAGAGAACAGGCTGTCGTAACAGGGGATGCAGTAGGGACTTTCATCTGACTGGATGTACTTGCGGCCATACAGGGACTCTTTGCAGTTGTCACAGTCAAAACGGTCAGCCATTGTAATTGTCTATAAGCCTGCAACAAAGAAAGACAATTTTGTTAGAAACAATCTAAAAAACAAATGCCAAGAAATCCAAATGACAGCAAGAGAGAAGAAAGGGCTGAGATATAGGGGTGGAGAAGAAAAGAGGGAGAGTCTTGAGTCACCTTGTACAGCATGACAGTTGGACATCAATATAGACTTTCACTGCCAATATTTACACTGGAAATACTTATGCTTGTACCAGCAATGGAGCTGAGCTCAAACAAAACATGCAGTGAAAGTGGGAGTAAGTGGAAAAAGAAAGAGAGACAGAGAAAAAGAGAGTGACACGAGAGGCGGTACAAAATGCCTATTAACTTTTATTGCTGCGTGATGAAAGTATGGTGTATGCAGAGGGAGGGGACACGAAAGGGAGCTGTCACTTTGCTTTCTCTCAGTAACTACCAAACTCCTTCCTGTTCCTGTCAAATGCTCAAAACCTGCAACTGGAAGATTAAAGCACTACTACAAACTGAGCGAGCTGTCTTTTTGTGATTAAGCAGTAATGAAGTCGTGAATCCTTGCATGTGAAGCCCCCAGACAGCATACACACCTGTAAATATTTATGAGGCAAGAATATATTTGTGAGTAAAACGTGGACCACCAACAGATACAGAAACCCCCATGAAGCCTGCACATTTGTAGGTGTTTATGTGTGACAAGCAAGCAGACACTTGAAGCTGTTTGAACATGACTCCTGAGCAAGTGGCTTCCTTTCAGCATGAAGATGCAACTACAGTACATGCATATACAGAAACAGGAGGTATACCATCTAAAAACGTGGTTTGTACTGTGATGGGCCCCTTGATCAAGACTGAGCACACAACAAAGTGACAGAATAATATTGTGAGAGCATTATGGCAACAATATCAGGTTGCCAAAACATTACAGCATGACTGGAGGAAAGCCCAGTGATAAGTGATACAGCCCTCTGGCAGGGTGCACTCATGGCTATTCATTCCCACCACCCAGTAATAATAATCATTTCTGATATAATAATCAATCAGGCTTCAAACTGGGCCTGTACTGCCTGTCTTACACCCACACACACACACATACCTATGCAAGCACACAAGCATCATGCACATAAAGAGTATGCACATAGGACACACACAGACACAGACACAGAAGGTGACACAGAAAAAGGAAGACAGACTAAAAGCCAAATCACACGGGATCCATCATCAAAGAAAGCATTAGTCCCAGACTCTCATGTTTCATCTGTCTCAGCCCTTTGCGAGACAAAAGCTCTTAATGAGCTGGGGTGAGAAAGTCAAGATCCAACAGCCCTCACCTGCTCGCAGTCCTCATATTTAACCCAGTGACAGGCTTTTTGCTAACACAACACCACTTCCCCAAACTGGAGAGGCACTGACAGCCACCTCCAATGACCTTTAGACATAAATTAGAAAGTGTTAATGCTTGACAGCCCTGCAGCAATGTGTATACACTGGCTCACATCACTACAGTAGACTGCCATATCTCTCTATCTAATGACTGAATGGATACATCTTAAATATCTTATGTCACGTTATAGTATCCATCTGAAGGTTATGGCAAAATATCAGAATAAGCAGCTGTGGTCGGCCCCCATAACGTATAGCAAGGTGCTGAACTTGCAAGTCTGCGTTTTAACATCAGTTTGACACACCATCTGTCAGACAATTCCAGCCACGTTGTCATCAGCCCACATAACCACACCATAAAGATTAGATCAACAAAGTATAGAGCCTGAAAATGAGCACTCTGACCTTAATGTTATCTGCAGTGCCAGGTAGGTATGCGCTGCCTTTGCTTGCCAGGTGAGAGAACGAGACTAGGCATGACTCACAAAGCCGGGAAGCCAGTGCTATGACGTCTGATGTCAGCTTTAATTTCCAAAGCAAATCAGGCAGCTGTTTATTGCCCTCCCCCAATTCATATGTATCATCCACATATCCATGTACGAAAAAGGCTGCAGAAAGTAGGTCAAAGAACCTTCTTAAATAGGTAGAAATATCTCCTGTGACAGCTTGAACCAGGAACTACCCAATATCCCTGTGCATTGAGTAGATCATTAAGGCTGTCCTCAAGACTAGCAAAGAAAGTGTTTTTATGGTCTTCAGAGAGATGTGGGTTTGAGCAAAAATAACTAGTTTGCCAGCAATCAGGTAAAATTAAGTAATAGAGAACTCATGAGAGCACAGATGGAGCACTCAAATTCAAAAACTGATGCATAAATATAAACTACTTTAGAAATGAAAGGGCATGTTTTGACTTCCAGGTTTTGTAGTGCTTCCATCTTGAAGTATTTGAGTGGCCAATTCAGAGCCTGAAAGGAACTGCTGAAGGCACAGGCTCTCACAGAGAGGGGCATGACGTCAGTGTACTGACCCCTGGGGTGATGGACTAAGACGTGACTTCATGCAAAAATTGCTGAGCCAAAAACCCTCAGTCCGCAATTGAACAAAAGAGAAGATAAGAGAGGGGAAGTCGAGAGTAGAGTAGAGGAGAGTAGAGGAGAGGAGAGACATTGGATCTGGGTCACAGTGAACTCATCCAGATGCCAGTTCTCACAGGGCTTTGTATTTACTACTGTGTATGCTAGCTTCCCGGCAAGGATCCATCTCCTTCATGTCCAGGACCCAGTGACTAAGAACCCCACTCCTGGTTAATAATGTTCCCAAATACCAGAGCTGTGACTGAATTCAGCCCCCTGGGAAAAGTGTGGGCTTTAAGGAAATCACTACTGACTCCACACAGGACAATGGTCCAGAAATATTGCACTCAGTTAAATCATAGTATTGCAGCACAAAGTAGGAATCTGTGTGTAATATAGGCAACAGTGCATTCCATTCTCCTTAATGATCCAGGGGGAGTTCATCTGTGAGGTTGAGCTATATGGGTCAGTGTGATTGACTCTGCTGAATGCTGAGCTGGTTTTCTCAACACTTCATAGTCTGTTGGATAAAAGGACAGTGTTAGTGTTTTGAAAATTCTGTCTGTCCAAAGCAAGGTATTGCCAAAATGGATGACTTCATGACATTCATTGTGAGTAATCATGGTCCACAGAGGATGTACTTTAATGTTTTTGGTGAACCCTTTGACCTTGATGTCTAACACCCCCACCAGTATAAAATGTCCTCTTTTACTTACTTAGGATATGTATTCAAACCTAATAGCCACGTTGCCTTAAAAGCACACTGATACTGCCCTGAGAATGAGCCCTTTGGTATTCTAAAAGTTTATTTCTCTTCTGCCAACCTCAGGACAAAAGTTCTGCACAAGTTTGCCGCAATATTTGCCAGGCTCAACCATGCTCAAAAGGGGATAACCCCTTTTTTATGTAATGACAGCATGGTCTTTAATTAAGAACAAATGTTAAATTTTTAGTCCCACCACTAACATTCAATGAAAACCAAAACAATACTATGTTATTCATTCCTTACAACTCTTTAACATTATGGGGTATATCAAACCCATCTTCCTGGGACTCAAAACAAACCTTTAGACTGTTCATTTGTTTTCACACATCCCACTATAAGATAGGTGAGGAATGCCAAGGCTGCATTCTACTAGTCATCACAACACCTCCTGATTGGCATACTGGGGGAGGTTCAGGGCCAACTGTGAGACACCACAGAACAACAGACCAATGCAAGCAAGCAGACTGTATGCTGTTGCTGAGCAACATAGTCATGGTTGGTTACTGAAGGGCAAGCAGATACCCTGTCCAGTCCGGTCCCACAGGCAGGCTTGTTAATCCCCAGCCCAAACTCTGCTTACGCTCTGGTTGATTCAAAATGAACAGTCCGTATACCCTGCTGGGAACTAGCCGGGTTGCTCTTCCCCCCCTTCCCTGCTGTCTATTAGAAGGATCTGCTTGTAAAATATGTTTTACGAAGACTGGACAAAGCACTTGACATCATGTTACATCAACAGAGGAGCAAGATCATCCTGACCACAGAAAGCAGGTGACTGTGTCCTGCACCAACAAATGAATACACACTTACTGTCTATCTTCTTGTCTATTATTTCACACTGCCATAAAGTACTAACTTACGCTAGAGGAAAAAAAGATTGCATTATTCAATTGTGCTCTATACATCTTATCTGTGATTAACCTAACAAGGCTATTGGTTAATCACAGGTACTGTATGATGTATTGTGAAATGCTTTTAAACAACATTATTTAAAATGCTCTGGAGAGTTGTTAAGTCATTCTAAATGCCATAAAAAAACAGACTGACTTTAGCAATATAAACCTATTCACCTCTAAATGTCTGGTGAAAGGTGTGATGACACCTACTGTGTGAGTCAGGGCTGCTGAAGGCAGGATAACATCGAAAACGTGACCTGGAGGCAAGAGCTCATCTATCATTAAATTCAATGTCCCAACATTTAAAAACACATGAACTCAACATGCTGGTCAACATTAAGAGAAATACCATGTTTTTCTGTAATCATAGATGATTATTTGTATTTTCAATTTTATAATAAATAAATCTTCCAATTCTACCCACAAATATGTTGAATGTGTGCTTGTTACATTATACCATTATATTACATCTATCAATAGCTCTATGAAGTGAATCATTGTTATTCACAAAAGGAACACAGAAAAACACTAAAGCTAACACTCATGAAAACACACATACTGTTTCCTGAGGAAAGAGACAGAGAGTGCCATGGTGAACATTTTCAGTTTCAAAATATATAGTTATACAATGAAATGACACCCTATTTTAAATTGAAAATATTCTTTAAGTCCATGCATTCACTCTCATAGTTACTGTCGGTGAAGCAGCTGACAGAGAAAAGAAAATAATTCATCATAACATAAACAAGATTGTGCTTACAATCTTGAAGACCCAATATGGGAATGCATATCTTTAACATTAAAAATGTCACAGTGCGGAAACGATGCGACTGTATCCTCCCTGATAATACAGCATGACCAGTGGGCAGTGGTACTATCGGGCCTATAACACAGTTGAGAAAAAAAAAATTCAATACCAGACCAAGTGCTTTATTCGTCAGGTCAACGTTTATAGGTCTACTGTGACATGTGTACTTTTATGTCCAAGTGGACACATTCACAAGTGTAGATTTTACTGTTCGTATAACAGTCTGATTTACCTAAAAAGTAGCTGCTTTAAAAGCTTCTTAAGCACCTTTAACTGTCTGGATGTTTTGGCAGCAAATGGACTCAGAAACCAAAGGAAGGAGGGTGTTGCTTAGCAGGTCCCCTTAAAGTACACAGAGGAGAAATCAAACAATAGAGGGACAAGAGATGGAAGAAAGTGATATTTAGAGGCAAATGAATGCCGGAGTGTGATCTTAAACATATGACAAGTCTCACATAAAATTAGAGGAAAAGTGAAACGGCTAGGTTTGGATAAACGCATACCATCATATTGGGCTCTATCTGGTGCCTGGACATCTTCCAGACACAGTAAAGCTCCTTGGCTGACTTTAAAATGGGGAAAAAGTACAGCACTGGGTACTTAAGTATATCATTTGAAGGCCTGGTTGAGCATATCAAAAATAAAGCACAATGTCAAAAACACACTTGAGAAAAGTTTGTGTTTCAGTCCAGTGGCCATTTGAAAGGAGCCTGATGGAGATGCCGTCTGATCTTATTTATTTCAGCACCTCCTGACAGTGGAAGACTTTCCATTTGGTGACTGAAAAAGCAAAGGCATAAATTGCACAAGAGTTTTTAATGGCTCAGAACTTATGTTTATGATACAATGTCAAAAGGATTACATTTATATTATTCAAAAGACTGGCAACGAAGTTCATGTCCTTTGGGAAAGGCTTCCAGATCCACATATTCTTTGAGACTAGTCATTCCACAAGCTAAATTGCATCAACATGACTAATTGTTTTGTGAACATTGACTCAAGTGGCTCGAACTGGTCACAATAAAACAACATGAGAGTTAGACACTGAAATATATCTGTTATATTTTTTCGTCTGTTCCTGCTGGCTTTCGTTGCATCAGATAAATGAAGTCCAGTAATCGAAAAGACCCACCGAGGCAATGAATCTTATCGCAGGAAGACAAGGAAATTGCTCATGAAGCAGAGATAATGCTGCAGACCCATTCATAAACAGATGTGCTTATTTGAACAAGCCTACAAGTCCTGGCTATGGAAATACAAAAACATTTTAATTGTAATTTTAAGAAAAGCTTTTGCTTACTTGCTGGTAATAAACAAAGATCTGCTACGATACATTCCAGTTTAGTAAAGTATCTTCGTTGTGACACTGATTCTAAGCCAGAAAACCAGAACTGCAATCATCTTCATGGCATTTAAGCTTCTGAGCAATCTGCGGTCATCAGAGTTTATACTATGGGGTCAGCACTCAGTCACTGTTATGATGCTATTGGTAAAATACCAGTGGCTCAAAAAAAAAAAGAAAGAGAGACAAAAAAAGAAAAACCTGGGCCACCCACATTTTCAGTACATGGGGGCATCAGGAGTGTATGAGCAGAAAGATACAAAGAACAACTTAAGTTACTGAGTGTCAATAAGCTACATCAATGAACTAGTTCTGGCAAGGTTGAGGGGAGTAGAGTGGGGGTTGGTGCGGGGGCACTTGAGACTGCTCCTCTGTGGGAGCCTGGGTCAGACTTGACGATAGAGTACAGGCTGCAGGACCAGACACTGGAACGCTAACCTGTTATTGTCCCTGAGCGTTTAAACACCGCCTGGTGTGGAGTGGGAGGCGACTGAGGGCTCAAATGAAAGCCAACATCATAAACATAAAAGAAGAAAATGACTACCTGCAGCGGAAAATGTCACCACGGCCTTTGTAATTTGTCCCTTCTTGGCAACTTTTAATGATCATGCAAGCGTAGGGTTATGACTTGATGTCTTTTAATATTAGTCCTGATTCTGTTGTGTGGTACACACGGCAGCAATCGAGGAAAGCTTTGGGTGAATAGCAGCTGGCTTGAAAGGGCTGTGCATCAAACCTCCTGGACTCAATTATTAAAAGGATTTGATAAAGTGTACAAAAGAAAAACAAAATCACAGTGCAAGCTTACACTGATGCATGTTTAGTTATACTTCAAACACAAATTTGTCATAATCTGACATTTACTTGGCACACTGAGACCTGACGACGTGCTAGCAGGGAGGACTTGCATGTGCATATGAATGACAACTTTTTGAAGAGGAGCACAGCTGAAAAACGCTATTGTCACAACTCATCTCCCCTCCTTCCACAAGCCTGTCTCAATCCCAGTGTTCCACAATACTGCACCAACACCAAACAATAACATCGCAATTACTCTAAATCATACAGTACTGTCCTAACCGCCATGAGGGAAAGTTTGGAACTCTGGAATGAATCTGAATTTATTTTTATATCTCTGTGTGTGGATGGCCAAAAGACTACATTTTTGGCCTACATTTGTCTTCCTTTGAAGAAAAAAAAATGCTGCCATACATTAGTGCTTCACATCTGGTTTGCATTGGGGAAACTATGCAGTCAACTCCTGTGTGCCAGTGGAGGTTTTGGAGAGTCATTCTGCCTGGAGAATGCAAGAAAGGTTGTCTTTTTTTCTTCCTCTGTGCTGGTATTTGCCGGTAAATGTTTAGATGGCAGGGGGAAAACTGGAGCGAGAGTGAGAAAAGAGAAAGCAAATCTTGAAAGCAAGCAAGAAAAAAAAAAAATCTTGACAGTCTGCTAGCTGATCTTTGGATACACTTTGAGGTGGTAAACAGTGTGGTGAGAGGAGAGGAAGGTAAGGAATGCAGAAACAATGGAGTTAAAAACAGTGTGTGATAAACAGCCAATATTCAACAAAAGGATTCAAAGTTGATGCATGCTAAACAAAACTGTACCGTCATAAAAGATAAGCATGTTGTATATACTAAAGGGAAAACCAAGAAAGGTGCTGAAAGATGTCTTGGTAACAGTTACATTTTCTGGGGGTCTCACTCAATGCTTTGGCGGAGCTGCTGGTTTTAGAATAAACAAGTTGAACAGGGTTGTTCTAAGGCCTCTGTATAGCCATTAAGAGGAAGAGTATATTATTTCTCTTTGAACAAACATGGCCATTAATTTGAGGAACCCGTTTACTCCAAAGTTTCCCAGGGCAGATTTGTGCCCAAACATGGCTATCTCAGTCACTGTCCTGATATCTTCACATCCTCCCTGTCACCCCCAGCCCTCTGATCCAAGGGATATGGCATCCCTTTGAACTCTGAAGCCTTCACTGTTTGCAGAGACCCATCTCAATTTTGACACCTGCTTTGTTTTGCTGAGAAAGTGGCCCTGCACATTGCTCAAATGAATATATTCAATCTCCATTTAAATCTAAGCAGAATTACAAGTACTGTATGTTCAGTGAGGTCAGGTTACTTTGACTTGCAAGCTGGGTGATTCAGTTACAGGTTTGCAAGCCCCGGAAGAGGATGTTGTTTTCACAAAACCAACCTACAGAGGGGAACATAATGAGCTATTATGATGCAATATCTTCAGTGGCAAAACATAAATATCACTTGAGTCTGTGTCTATGTGACTTTGCTACAGGCCATGCAGACACAGCAAATGTCTCAAAAGTCACCACAACGGAAAATTGCCTCTGAACTGCTCCTATAAATAAAACACACAGTTTTAAACTGTCAGAGCTTAGATATTCAGAGGCCAACTTGGCCTTCTTTATTTTTTATGCAGGCCCTAATATGGATTAGAGGCACCTGCCTTTGAGCTGTTGCTATACAGGTTTGGACCATGAAATCTGATCACAGATTTTGATATGATGGAATACTGCTCAAGGGGTCATGGACTTCCCTGTTTTCTAATCTTTCTGCTATGGCTATGTCTTTATTGTTGAACTTTGGTGGAAGTGTATGTTATGCTCTTCTTCAGCTTCTTTGGTACAAATGGGGAATTTCAGTCATTTCTTGATAAGACAGAACTCAAAAACCAGAAAAGAGTCTACCACCCAGATAATTTTTTTTAACCCAGCTGATTACTTTTACACAAAGTAGTACAGTACAGTAGTACTATGTATGTATAATTTTAAATCTACTGGCTAATTATAAAGAAAAGGTTTAAAAGGTCCAAATAAGCATGGTGAAATAGCTGCTTCATCATTTTGACTTAAACATGTCTTGACCAGTGCTGTTTACACACTAGCTCCATGGCTATTAGTAACCCGCAGGGAGTGGACACCAAGGCTAACTGTGAACCAAAAAACACAAAATGGCTCCTGCAGACTTGTCATTCCCAGGTGGTCTCCTAATGTTGCTGAGTCAGCACAACTAGCCAGGACATCAAGGGGCTGGGCTTAGGTTTCACAGGCCGCACACTCAGCAATCTAAGCATGCCACACACAACTGTGCAGTGCACACCCACAACTGCTAGCAATTATTTATAACTCATTCAGACTTGTGGCTCGTGGCTGCAGTGATGGCACCTGACCCTGAGGTTAATGCCTAGACAAGAAGATTCTTTCTTTTCTTTTTTTAAACTTACATCCCAACATCCCCAGACGTGAATATTCAACATGTTGTTATAAGCAGGTGGATGTTTTTATAATCTGTGTGCAGAGGACTTTCATGGGTATTATACATTATAAGCAGAAGAACAATCCACATTCTTGACAACAGCTGCACAAATTATCTTCCACAACTGCAACAGACCGAAATACTCACTTCTCCGCCTGTCCGGCTCTGTAGCCCTGAGAGGATGGGTTCACATGAAGAAAAATAAAGGCATTACGTTGACTATGAAAACCGACGGGAACCTGCCAAATGTGGAACGACTGGGATGAATATCTTAGAAGTCATTTCCAGTATATGCAGCCATTTTTTCCCTTCTCAGGCACATCTCCTTGGCAACGTGTAAACAGTGCCCTCATTCTGCAGGACCATAAACCTCTTGGCAATGAGGTTTAGCTCTCGTTTCATCCCGTGCAACACTGACTGAGGGCACAACCCAGCGTTTTATATGGGATGCTGTGGCAATGTGCAATTTGATGTGTTGTGCCATAAAAAATATTGAGCCCATCAGGGAACCCAGATATCATATTAATACATCCCAAACTGAGGTCATTTAGGATGATTTTAGACTTCCTGACTATTTTCTAGTGTGGAGCCAATGATGCATATGCAGAAAATCAGGTCAAACTCCACTAAAATAAATGTGTCAATTCACAGTTTGCAAACAGTTAAATACATACTATATGTGTATTTTAAACTACCACACTGTAAAATCCAGCAGCATGAAACCATCAATATAAAAATAGACATGATAATGTGGGCTGACCTCTAAAACATCCCTGCGCACCATTTTCCTGTCATAAAAACATAATGTCTTCTGCCTTTACTCTGGTATTTGCTGTTAGAACAAAATGTGGGTTCATTTCCTACTGGGCAATGACCCCTATGACTAGTGTGGGGTTGACAACAATGAGGAGTTCAAGTCAGTATGCACACACACTGTGCTTCTTCCTGTTACCCCAAACAGAGACATCTCTGGGACTTCTCAGAAAGATGGTCACACACATTTGCAAACACACAGTGACAATAAAAAGCAGACGTATCATGTCTAAACACACTGACACAGTCCTGCAGGAGGACAACGTTTCAGAGACAGACACACCTGCAGCCACGTGCACGAGTAGTCACACACCTTCAGTATTATGCATACATGTGAATACACAAGGCGGAGGGAAGATAGGGGGATCAAACAAAAAAATAAACACAGCAGCTAAACTGGGGGACAATGGGTGACTTGTGCAGGAAGAGCAGACATCGTGAGCAGCTGCATACACACACCCGCAGTTTGTTTAAGTCCCTTTGTGGGGACTTCCCGTTGAGTGTAATTACAGCTCATATTCACAGTCCCTGGCTTTTCTGCTTGCACAATTGAAGCTGATAAGATCAAACTATTTGATATATTTAGGAAATGAGTTTTTTTTTAAAAAGCGGGAAGATCTTGGTAATAACAATCCAAACACATTGAATAGATGATGAATTCAAACCAGACTGACACACCGGGACTGACTACTACCTACTGTCAAGCCTCCTTAGTCTTTAATCTTCACCAGCAGAACAGAGGATGGAAGATTTACGTACTCAAACAATGATGTCATCATTGGTGAGACTACTGTTGAGAAAGATTTAAACTGCAAAAAAAGATGGTAAAAATCAGTTTCCATTCAGACACGACTGGAGATACTATAAAGTACCCCTGATAATTCTGCATACTGAGGCGAAAAAGGAAAACTAGCTGGAACATATCCCTCTTGACCCAATTTTTACGATCCCAGAGAGAGACCACCTCCTTTTCCTCTTTGTCATTCTCCCTGTTTGCTTTGACCTTCAAATGGGTTACTGAGAAGTGAGTCACGTGTCCACTGGATGCCTTGGCAGCTCATTTTTGCTTGTTGGAAACCAAACACACACTGATGAATTGCGGAAAAATCAGGAAGTGCATATGCGAATGGTACACTAGTGGATGTGATTGACCTCTGGGTCATTTATCCCCCTTGCTGTACTGCCAGGAGAATGTCCCAGCTCTGAAATGCAGCAGGCAGGCCGTGTGGCTGGAATGAGCTCACTTCAAAAGGTGTCCATAAATCATACTGCCATGTATCCCAGGACTGCCTCCACCCTCCACGTCCCCCAGCCATGCACCCATCTACCCTTTTCTCCTTCTCCTCTGTTGTCCTCCAGTGTAGTCTAGGTTTAGACGTTGCACCTTTGTACGTTCACACACTTTCTATAGACCATTCTGCTCAGACTTTACTAGTTCTTATTTGTCATTTGTGTTACAGGATTTTGTATCCACACACACACTCGGGATAGTTCAATCAATCATAGCAGAAGGGAGGAGTGGTGAATGGGTAGTGGAGGATCTAAACATGTACTGACCTAAAACTGATTAACGCTGGTATCAAAAAGTAATACTCCCTTTGGTGGACAATGGATCTCAGTGGATTTATCTGAGGTTCATTTTTGTCTCGTGAAGAGCTGCAAGTTCAGAGATACTATAGCTAGTTTCTTGACTTTGCCAGAAGAGAACTGCAATCCGTCAGGTCCTTATCTCCCAGTGTCACACACTGGGATCTCTTTATCATGCAGCCATGCAAAACACCATTCATCTTCCCCACCTAATTCATTATCAGTGATAAAATGCAAAGTCCCCGCTGAAGTTGTTAAATGCAGAGGCGACGTGAAAACAGGTGCTTTGGTAAACACTGATAGCATGGTTGAATTATGTTGCTTTGCAAGCAGACCTGTCTGTCTATCTCTTTCAATCTATTAACCACAACTCTAGTCCGACCTCATTCTGCTTCTATCCTGCTCCTCTTTCCTATATAGGCGAATTCTTGGCTTCGAGGGATGCAGCAACAGCTCTGAACAAAAAACAGACACAAACAAAGCAAGGAGCTAGGTGAAGGCACAAGGTTCTCATCATGGCCCCACAGCCTCTTCATCAATCAAGTGAAGTGTAAATGTATGTACACATATACAGCTCTGCCTTGATTATAGGACTAGGAGGATTGACTGGCACTAGTAAATGTAGGTTAAAAGCTACATGGCACAGACTTTAACACAGTCATTATCAGAGGCACCGTAATACTCACCTGACTAATCACAATGTCACAATGTGACCAACAATCATCATAATGCATGAGCTTTCATACTATGGGATGGCTTTTCTTCCATTCTTAGTTGAGCAATCATTAAACCTTAAACAGTTTCCACTCACCAGTGTTGAGAAAGCATGCGATGGGATGAGGGACGGGTTTTTTTAAGGGGGGTTGAATACTTCCACAGTGAAGTCATGGTGCTTGTGTCATTGGCCCTCTGCTGTGCTTTGCTCACCGTCTGGCCCCCATTTTACCCATTGATCTAATTTCCATTGCCAACATTGGATGTGGTTCTGTTTGAAGCTGGATGTTTAGGCCCATTAAAGCAGTAACAGAATTGCTAACGTATGGTGGACCTTAGAAAAAGTAAAGAAGAAAACAACTTACTGATGTATGCCAGACTCTCGAAAGAATGAAGTAAACAGAATATATAGTTTTGAGCAGCGTTAAGTTAGAAAATCTACGACCCAATTTACACCTGGTATTAACGAGTACTTCCTTCCTGATAGTAGCAAGCTCTGAGCTGGTTTTAATTAACATTCAACATTAAAAACAAAACCTCTTTTTGAATTATTTACAACTGAGCATTTGCTTTGTTGTGAAATTCCTTTTTAATGGTATTTTATTGTATGAGCGACATACTCACTCACTGTTTCCTCTTTTGTATAGATTGGTGGTGAGATGTGTTACATTTTCAATTTCCTGCAGCTAATGTGGTCAACCACTATCTCTGTGGTTGGTTTATCTGACAGCCTTAAATATATACACTACATCAAGTTGCCAGTTGAAATGGGGGGTCCGTACCTGTCAGATAATTTCTCAAAATTACAGAGAAAGCTTTATTTGCACACATAATGGTAGAGAACTATATAGGAACTCATAGCATCTGGAGTACACCACACTACAGTTAATTGCCTGTTTAACCTAAATAAGTGAAATCCACACCTGAATGAAGGCATGAATCTCTTTTGCTTCATTAGTGATGATCCAGAAGACAAAAGGTTTCAATGGAAGGTTAAACGACTTTTCCACAGACACAGAAATATATGTCTTTTAAAGCTGTAGCTACCATCGAGGACAGACATCTGCAATTTCTCCCAGTTAAATGAAATTAAATTGCTACAAAAGCACAGCAAGTTACTGCTCTTTTACTTCACTGTACCATCTGTATATGTATGCTGCACCACATGCACCGCAGCAAGTGATTTTATGTGTGCCCCATCTATGCTTTTCCAGCTGTGGCAGAGACAGAGGGGCTATCTGGCTGCTGTTGGAGTTGTGTAGTATTCGGCTCAAGCCAGGCAAATCTCATAAAATATATATTAGTAATTATGCATGTGTGTTTTTGTAATTTCAGTGAAAAGAGGGGACAGTAAGGGGTAGCATCAAGGGAATGTGTTTCTTGAATATGTAGCTAATAATGGTAAATATATGTTAAAATGCTGGTTTCTTTGTTTGTGAATATGAGCTTAATTGTAGCCTTAGTGGGTTCCATTGTTTAGAGGTTTATACAAGTAATTTTTGGGGAAGATAAGACTGTCAATTGCTTCATGTATCTCAAATGCATATGCTGTACGTGCTAGAAATATAAAGCAATAAAAAGAAAATATGCAGGAACTAGAACTGGAAATGCTATAATATTCACGTGGAGGACCTCAAAACTCAATACTGCATGTTAAGACTTTGGGAGCTTCGGAAAAACAACAAACTGGCAATGATGACTTTTGCATCTAGAGGGGCTTTTAACAACTGTGTCTATGAGTCATTTGGTAATTGTGTTAAATGCAAATGCTCTGGTCTCCCACTCGACAGAGTTATGTCCTATTACTGCAAACATCCTGAACTCAATATGATCTACTAGTTGTGAACACACTGTCAAACAAAGCAGTAATTCACCGTAATGATCTCATTGCACCAATTCCAAGAGCTGCAATTGCATAAGGTGAGTGAGAGCTGACGCCAGATGCATTGAGGAGTCACAACATGTTCTTTCTCTTGTGAAAATTTGTTGTGATAAAAAGTTGATGGAACTTCTGTAGAGTAATAGAAACCTTTCCAAGGTGGAGAGGTGCATACACACAGAGTAAACTATACACACTATGGACATGCATTTGTCTTGGATTAAGCCTTTCTTTGACAGCTTGTTGACAGATGCACCAACGGGCAATAATGATGTTCTTGAGCAACTCCTCTCCCCAACTCATCCTTTCATTCTCTTTCTTGACTTCAACCGAAGAAGCCAAGAAATCCCTTCTTAGCCCTCTCTTACTGGTCCCTGTTGTAAATCATTGTCATTTTCCCATTGAGGAGCTGAGGTCCTTTTATAGCCACACCAAGGACACTTTCTGCCATTTATGGCTCCTCCAAGGCAATGTACGAAACCCAGACAGTATCCCATGAAGGTGAGAGAACACAGGGAAGCAAAGAAATCCAAGAACCATCCTTTCAGCTTCTTCCTCCCTCCTCTTTAAGTCCATTTTGACAGCTTTACAAATTAGTGCCAAAGTGTGCCAGCACAGTGCCAAGTGCACTCTTCTTTGTGTATTTTGAAAAGGGGCAATTGCTGTATACAGTTCGATTTATGCACCAGTGACTGACATAAATCCACACCTCAGTGTACTGTATGTACCAAGCCTGGCTTGTCTCAGCCTGTCTCCTCTGCAGAGACTATTGTCTCTCAAACAGAACCATAGACACGAAAGTGAGAGAGTAAGACTAAGTATGTATGCCTATAAATACTCAAAGGAAAGAACGATGATGAGAGGGGAAGAGATGTTGTAAGCAGGACTCTGCGAGACATTCTGGGTAAGGAGTCACATTCTTGATCATGCGCTAGTTTCATCATGCAGAGCTGGGTGTTTACTTTCAGAGAGGGGAATGCTCTCACTCACAGCTTCACTCCAAATAAACAGTCTTGTATTTATCAAGACAAGATAATACAAATCTAATCTGAAACAACTAGCAGCTTTTCATGCAGTCCAACAAGTCATGCCCTTCTGGATCATCCCTGGAAGACAGCTGCGCAACAAAGAACAAAACAGTGACAAAATAAAACACAAATGCACATTAATTAAAAATATGCATGTACTAAACACTAACACCTTGCCATACACCCACATTTGCATGACTGCACTTCCTCTGCCATGATGTCACAGTCTGGGTTCATGCTTAGCAGATGTGGAAGCCAACACTATTAAGTGTTTGTGAAGCAATCAACACTAATGCATTTTGCATTGTGGCAAACTGAAGTTACTAGCCATATAAAGACACAACTGCCCAGCAGCAGGGGGTGAAGGTGGGGATACAGTAGTGGCACGGTGGAACAAACAACCCATGTATACACTGCCAAGGCTAAATTACATCTCCAAAACATCTGTTATGAGAACAGGATCCTGCTAGCATGCTGTTGTGGAGAAATACTTTGTTAACAGCCCACTCTCTCTAGGGTTTACATGTTTTGAAAGGTGACATTTTGAGCCTTCTGTATTGTTGCCTTATTTGAGGCTTGCTGTGTATCACTGCATGGTTAAGGACTGTGTGCCACATGGTCTCGAAGTATTGCCCACTTAAACTAGTGTGCAAGAACATCCAATGGGAAGGATGACGACACTGCAACTCCCATAGAAATAAAACCACCCTGTCAGTTCTATGTAGGCGGATGGCTGCTATTAAATGATGGAAGACTTACTCATAATATAGCTAATCTTTCTTACAAGTCCCAAATCAGGATACTGTGTGGGTAGGGGTGTCATTCAGCCTCAAAAATGTGGTAATAAATTATTCTCCAAGTCTACAATAGCGATCCATTTCTGACAGAGACCATGATAATTGTAGGTCAGAGGACCAGTGATTCCCTCAATAACAAGAAGTTATGGAAGTTACCCAGAAGATGATCACTTTCTCTTCCCAGATATGAAGATGTGGTATGACAGTACAAAGTGTAAGCCTTGGCTCTTTACTTTGTCATCTCTCTTAGCAGAGATGTGGGTGAAATAACATCTTATTGCCATGTGTATTGAAGAAATTATCCTCACCCAACATTCTTTTTCTCCATTAACCATAGGTTATCCTATGATTTAACCATTAGCCACAGCCCAACATGACAATTAGTTATATGAATTCATAATACACATCACATTACCAGTTGTATAAAAACCACTGCAATTTGTCTGCAGACTTTAAATTTGTGCTTCCTTCCTTATCCTCCCTTCTCTTCGCTACTTGATGTGACTTGCTTAAATGGATTTGGAAGTCAGTTTGCTGACAAAATATTCCCAGCTGTCATGCTTATTTATGGCCTTTCATGACATTTATCCCTGTGTAGAAATGTAGTATTTTTCTCAGGATAACATCTTACATGGGTGCCAACGTATTGCGTAAACAGTAACATTAAGCAATTCTGGAGACATCTGCACCCTTTTTTTTTTGGCAAAGGTAGGTATGTAAACTGATAAGAGAAGGACTTTCTAGGAAATACAGGTAACCTCCAGAGAACCAACAAAGTTAGGTACAATATGGAGGAGTAGACACAGATTTTGCATCATAGCATTACTTTCATCGGGTTCTGTATATTTGTACATGCCACACACTTCCGTTGGAGCGTGATCTTACCCTCATCCCTTTCGGCGAGGGTGCAGGGAAACAGTCATGCCTGACTCACAGGTTTCCTAACACAAGTTCACAACGTTGACAGAATATGATGATGTAGCAGTGAATCGACAGGATTCCTGCACCCAAACAACATCTGTTTCATGTGAGACAGTGCATGGGAAACGCTGATAAGGTGCAAAGGGTGCTATTAATTCAATGTGTAACACATATAACAGACCAGGTGCAAGGTGGAGCTAGGCAAAGCACAGACTCTTTCTTTCATAAACATACAACTAATCTGTATTAAACAAGCAAGTCTGCAGTCATGAGGTGTCTACAATTTTGTGCTTAGAAATTTCGCATTTCCTTTGAAAAAAACATTCCCTTTGAGAGGAAGGCAGGTAAGTGCTGCTAGGTATAGGCCTGTAATTGTATCCCTACAGAAATGTAATTTCCCAATTAGTACAGAGTCAGTTACCTTTTAGACTCCTCAGCTGCCTATATTAAGTTGATGTTCTCTTAACATAAAATCAATAAGTGAACACTGTGGCAGAGAGTGTACAGAGAGTGGGAAAGAAGAGTTGGAAAGAGAGTGGGGCTAGATGACTGGCTTGCAAGGGGGGGATATTACCTCCCACAGGGGCCCTGGCTCAAAGGATCAAGTTTCTGACGTTTACCAACAAAGCATCCATGGAGGAAGTCTTGCGCCCCTCACAATAACACCACAGCACCTGGCCATCCCCACGCAGGAAACCTGAGGTCACTTCCCCCCCTTTCAGGGAATGCAGACACTCCTGCTGCCAGCCACGTGCCTCCACAGCCTATTGAAAAGGGGGCTGATAGAACAAACTAAAATAGAGACATTACTGTATATTTAGAATAGCTTACTTATGAGCAAAGTACATGACTGAGCCCATATGATTTTCCAGACTTTTTTTACGGATAAAGTTCACCAAAGTGCATGAGAGTTATGTGCCAAACAAGTCTTCTTAACACCAAAGCTCAAAGGCTTCCAAATTCCATTACATGTGTGTTTTGCTCTCACATGTAACACAGATGTGATGTTTTCTAATCAGTCTGAACAGCTAAAAGCTGGACTGGGTTGCAATTTTTAAATTCTGGTTGGAACCACATGAATAAGAAGTAGGGGGAAAAAGGTATGCACCCTAATTGCTGTACTGGAATGTCCAGATTGTCAAAATTAAGACAAGGACACCCAGAGGACACACAGAAATGAGAAAAAAGGAGGTGAAAAAGGAATTAGTGATTAGGGAGACACCACATTGGTTAAGATTTGACAACTTAAATAAATGAGTTTGAGACAAGCAGAGGATGAATTATCGTCCAGTGTAAATATCATCAGATGTGAGCAGCAGTTTGGAGCTCAGTGTGAAAACCAGATGTATGACTGTAGTCTTAGACAGAATGTGACAGAAAGTAATAGAAACAAACTGTGTCCAGTGCCCTCCAACAACTGCTGCAGAAAGTCAGAGGAGAGCTGCTTTGACACAAATCTAAATTCTGCTCCCTAACCACCTGCAACCACTTGACCGATGATTCTCCATCATTATCATTGGCCTGGTTTCAAACGATGGCAACCCATAAAACCAGCCACAACCAGTCCGAGTCATTTAGTTGCAGTTCCGCTGCAGTTTGGAGCTGGCTGTGGTCCAACCACCACGCAGGACTAACCTTTGGAAAATAC
The DNA here is from genome assembly GCF_963691925.1 of Scomber scombrus. Taxonomy (NCBI): domain Eukaryota; kingdom Metazoa; phylum Chordata; class Actinopteri; order Scombriformes; family Scombridae; genus Scomber; species Scomber scombrus. The sequence goes on along the minus strand of NC_084976.1, from coordinate 26,857,620 downwards.
TGAGACCTCTGAAGAATGTGACCGTGGTCAATGAAACGGAGGAAGAGAGGATCAGGAGGAAAGCAAACAAATACATTATACAGCCCATGGGCTCTGTCAAGGCAAACATCCCAGATGCTAAATGGGAGAGAATGACTGGCTTTTAGCTGCTTGGGGATTATTTTAGTGTGTTACTGTGACAAACAGTTTGTGTAAAAATAACCTGTCACTGGTAAAAGCACAGCACGATGCCTCAGAGACCAATTTCCTCCAAGGTGTAATTTCTGCAACAGACTTAAAAGGGAGGGGCTGGAGAAAACTGTGGTGTGTTGAGTTAAGAATCTATCGCCTGGAACTTCAAATCTACAATGTTCAAGTCATAATTCAGCTTTGACACACAGTGGGTTTAAGTAATCAAGACTATATCTAATGTGAACAGTGTCACCCGAAGTTCTTTTTAGCACATTTTAGCTCATTGTTTTTGGTTTTACTGCCTACAACTTGACTGTTTCCCATTGTACACTACCTGCTCAGTGCAAAGCAACAGATTGACAAAATTAGCAGCTAGCTGGTAAACATAGTAATGCATTTAACAGCTCAAGAGCCTTTAGGAGCTGGTGGAGACCAAAATGGAGCAACAAGGACATTAATCAGGCTCCAGAAACACAACCCTGGGGGAATGCTAATGTTGCTTTATATGTGCTGGGTGTGCAAATAGGCAACTGTTTGCTAGCAGCTGTATATGGTGGAAATATGTCAGTGTTTGCAGTATCTTTCCGCTGCTTCCACGTTGCCAAAAACAATGACACATTTCCAGTTAAAAACTAAATTCTAAATCAAACCTGAATGAATATGATTTTTTACCATTGATCAAAGTAACTGAAAATTACTAAATGTCATCCCTGACAAACATAATTTGTATTGTATAAAATGTGTATATTTGTTTTTTACCTTTAAATTAATACACAAGTAAGTAATTGTTACACAATCCAGCACACAAAGAAAATTGGTATTATGAACTTAACTGTGAAGCTTAATGAAATTTTCAAAAAGCTATTTTTCTGAACTGCTATAATAAAGGGTGGTGTCTTTTTTTTCTTTCATCTTCTCATAACATATCAAAAATATATTTTGTAACCCACGAAGTGACAAAGCATGAGAAAGAATGTGCAGTTGTTCAATTTTGGCAAGCGCTCACACTTTACTTTCCCACTGCACCCAGATGATGCAACAACTGAAACGGCAAACAATCGTCACGAGGATGACACTATTACTATGCACAGCTATGTGATGATGTATGCCCAAAACAAACCCAGAAGCTGAAGTACAGACACACCCATCCCAGACGCACACTGTCATAGCCTACTTCCTGCTGCTGAAGAAAAAGACAAGTTTAGCCTAAGGGACTTTGCTCTCTGAGGCATCCACACACCGCTCTGGGAGCTTCTGTGACACAACAGTTGTTCCTTAATCCTTCCTACACACAGTTCAGTGGGTCACACAATTCACTACAGTGAGTTCCTCCACTGAGGGGTTTCTGTTTACTTGTTGTACATGTGTCTATACATAGAGTGAAGCTGTCAGACTGTGATCACAGTAACTGGAAAAAAAAAGAGAAGAAGAGGCAAAAAAGGGCATACAAAAAGAAAGCAGGAAAAAAAAGGCAGAGAGAAAATTTCCAGACCCCCTAACTTGTCACAGGAAGTGGTTCCTCTTTTGTCAGGGTTTTACTTTGCAGGCTTCACCCTGGGCAGCGTGTTTGACTAAGGTGTGAAGCATTAAGTCCTGTCATATTGTCTAGTCTAGCCCATGCCTGCTTTCATCTTCACAGTCACAGATTTTACTAGACAGCAGAAGCTTTCAAGATTAACATGATTTTAACATGTTAAATAATGTCTATAGATCATGATTACTTTTTAACCTCCACTGTAATACTAATAATAGTGATAATAATCGTCATAATACTAGAACCTGTCATAATAAAGCATTACACGTATTGGTGTAAGTGTTAATCTTGGCTAATTTTGGCTTAAAATATCCACTTTTTCCAACAAGATACTCTCCCATTGATCATGACGTCCAATGTCAACTTCATTAACTTAATTCATTCTTTATGCCATTCATTTCATTTTCATTTGAAAACCTAAACCACAATCACCATACAGCTTTAAATGCCATTTGAATTACACAAGTTTTGCTTTCCTATCAAATTAAACATTTTTCCAGTAATTTCCTACTATTTGACGTCACAAGAGTGCCATGCCCCACTGGAGGAGAAAAGGTGGACTCTGAAAACATACAATAAAGTCGAGACGGGTGTAAAAAGAAGAAGAAGAAAAAAAGATGAGTCCTACCAGAAGTTTATGTCTGAAGGTTAAAAGCACCTTTTGCAACTTCTCAGTGGTAACCCGCCTCCCTCTCTCTCTCTCTCTCTCTCTCTCTCTCTGTCAATAGACAGTCGCTCAGCCTCGGACTGGGATCAGTTTGCAGGTCGCTACTCCGGCGGCTCAGGAGCGTCGCTCGCCAGCTGTAAAACTTTTGTGTTTCTTCTGACTGTAGTCAAATCTCTGCGGCGAAGAGTGATGCAGCTTGCCGGCTACTTTTGTCCTACTACTGAGGAAGTTGCTGGTGAGTCACAAGATCCCGCCCCACCACAAAACATTGCTCCCTCCCTCTATCCAACGTACTTCAACGGAGATCAGTGGAGTCCAGGCAGTGGAGGATAGGATGGAAGCGCCCAGCAGGGCCCTCTGTCTCTGTGCTCTCGTGCCGTTTATTTTAAGCTATTTGATAGAATTATGTGTTATTGGTGAGTAGGCTATATGTGCTAAAGAGACAAAGTATGCTTTTCATAGGGTTTATGAATAAAGGGGTGCTGGCCACTATGGTGCCTGTACTTTTGTGCTTCTTTTTAAATCATTTTAATCAGTGCATTAATCAATCAATCAACCTGGTACTCAGTAAGCAAACAAAGTGGAAAAATACAAAAAATATTCTTTGCAATGTGATCGTCAAACAATATAAATTCTCACTCAAGTGTCTTTTTAGGCTAATGAGATCACAGAAGCTGCAATAATACTGGTCTGATTTGGGTCTTTTGCTAAATATTGCATGTTGGCCATTTCTTTGTAATGGTGGAGCTTGTTTTTTTTACTGAGGACAGCAACATAAAACAAGAGAGAAATGTCTTTTTTTCATAATTATCTCTGTATATTTCACCTGTGAATTAATTATGGTGTGTCATCTTGGTCTAAGAGGGACTAACCTCCAACAATAATTAATTACAATGGGTGTTGTTGGTCACTCTTTGCATGGACAGTCTGAACTGTTAGTTACCACTGAATGTCAAATGTCTACAGCACTTCAGGTGATATGATTTCAAGGACCTAAAGGTGGCATTAAAGTAGAATTAGATGTGTAGGGTTTATATGGGGTTGGGTCAAGATAAAGTAAAACAAAAATGAAAATCAGATTAGGTTGAAGGATTAATTGAATTTAAGTTCAGGGTCAGTGTAACATTTTATTGAGATGCAACAAATAGGTGTGTTTTGTAATATATTCTAGTTGTTGTCAGCTGATATATTGTTATTGCAATGGCTATTGAGTCCCGATAGAGTATTAATGTCCTTTTATATTTGCTATTTCAGACCAGATTATAAGCCAGTGGAAAACAATACAAATCTATGTTTTGGCATTGGCAGGAAGCAGCCTGATTATAAGATAACATATATCAGCTTCTAAACTTTCTCAATACTTGTATTTTTCCATATTCTGTATGTATCCGGTCTTAAGTAACTTTTGATGGTCATACACCCTTACTACATTACCAAACAAGGTAAAGATAAACTGAGCTGTTATATTTTACTTCCCTATTTTTACTGTTACCTTTCACCAGTTCTCATGTTGTATTTTGCTAAATATTGCATGTTGGCCATTTCTTTGTAATGGTGGAGCTTGTTATTTACTGAGGACAGCAACATAAAACAAGAGAGAAATGTCTTTTTTTTCTTAATTGTCTCTGTATATTTCACCTGTGAATTAATTATGGTGTGTCATCTTGGTCTAAGAGGGACTAACCTCCAACAATAATTAATTACAATGGGTGTTGTTGGTCACTCTTTGCATGGACAGTCTGAACTGTTAGTTACCACTGAATGTCAAATGTCTACAGCACTTCAGGTTATGTGATTTCAAAGACCTAAAGGTGGCATTACAGTAGAATTAGATGTGTGTGGTTTATATGGGGTTATATGGGGATAAAGTAAAACAAAAATGAAAATCAGATTAGGTTGAAGGATTAATTGAATTTAAGTTCAGGGTCAGTGTAACATTTTATAAAGATGCAACAAATAGGTGTGTTTTGTAATATATTCTAGTTGTTGTCAGCTGATATATTGTTATTGCAATGGCTATTGAGTCCGGATAGAGTATTAATGTCCTTTTATATTTGCTATTTCAGACCAGATTATAAGCCAGTGGAAAACAATAAAAATCTATGTTTTGGCATTGGCAGGAAGCAGCCTGATTATAAGATAACATATATCAGCTTCTAAACTTTCTCAATACTTGTATTTTTCCATATTCTGTATGTATCCGCTCTCAAGTAACTTTTGATGTTCATACACCCTTACTACATGACCAAACAAGGTAAAGGCAAACTGAACTGTTACATTTAACTTCCCTATTTTTACTGTTACCTTTCACCAGTTCTCATGTTTTATTTTTTTTCATGACTCAACCAGTGGGAGTGACCTTGCTTCCAGCTGGCTGCTATTTTGTCATACATAAAAGGAATCATACATTATGATCTTTTGAGTCCTTACTGATAATCACTATGTACTTACAGCATTAAAACAGCATTATTGAGAAAGGCACCACCCCGGATAGCATTGTTCTACTGATAGCAGTTGCCAGTACCCAGCTCACCACTCACCATGCTGGTTACACAGTTGGTGTTTTCTGCCTTATCTCTAAAATAAACAGAATCACACCAGAGTATGACCGATATGAGATTTTGTAGACTGATACCAATACTTTAGTCACCCAGAGGAAATGCTTTGTGTTCATTACAAGGAAATTACAAGAATTCAGTGAGTCATTTTGTTTATGGGGGAGTAAAAACATCCACAGTACAAAATCAGTTTAATTATTTTAATTATGTTATAATTAATAATAATAATGTCGTGCAACACTTAAAGGAATACCACAGCATTCTGAGGTAAAATATTTTTTCATTATATGGTTCAGAGTTTAATGAGAAGACTGACACCAGTCTTATGTTTGTCTGCTAGATGTAAGGTTATAGCCAGGACATAGTTAGCCTTACTTAGAACAACATGGTATGGTAACATCCACCTAATGTCTCCACTAGTTGGCAACTGCTTAGAACCAAGAAGTTTCAGTCTTTGGGCTAGGCTATGCTAACCGGCTGTTGGCTGTAGCTTCATCTTAATGGAGACTTGTACTCTCCTCATCTAACTCTACCTCAAACTATTATTTTAAGGCGGAGGCATGCTCAAAATTAACTTGTTCATTTAAGACAAAAGTGTGTTTTGCCATTTCAATTGTCAAATGTCTACCATCATAGAGAGAGGAGAAACAAAATAAAAACTCTCAGTTTGGATAGCAGTGCAAACTTTAATCAGTCTTTCCTGGAAGGCTGTCAAAGCAGTGCGCTAAATTGTACATATGAAAAAGTTTTCATAAAGTTAGAGAAATTGTCGAATGAAGCCTCCCAGTTCTGACATTATAAAGGTTTATGGGTAGGAGACTGTCGTCCCAAGACTGTTCTGACTGTCTTTTCACCAAATGCCCCAAATTTATGTTTACATTCAAGTGACAAAGCCCTCTAGCGAATGTTGTAATTATGATGAGAGTAATGGAGGAAATCAGGTGATGTTATTGTAGAGCGTCAAAGTCATTATAGTAAGGAGGAATGGTTCAACAAAACATCGGACCTAACCATGGGAAACTACTGCTGGTTTTCCGTTTCCAACTGCGAGTCATTGAAAACATTGTTTTCTTGTTTTTCTTTTTTCCTATGACTACGTCTGTCATCCACTCATAATCACAAGATAATAATTGTAGCTATAATGACAATCATCCCTTAACTTTAACAAAGTAGTAATTTTAACCCAAACCATGATCTTTCCCTAAACCTAACCAAGACGCTGTGCAAGCATTAGACGAGCACTTAAGTTGGAGGATACTGATGTCTGTAAACTGTCTACTGAATCCCAGTAGAGTGTTGAGAGTCTATTTACGTAACTGAAGTCAAGGAGGAACTTCTATTATATCAATAGTATACTTCAGATCTGGCTAATTTCTGCTACGCAACAAAAGGGCAACATCTTCCCAGTAACTGCTGTGTCATTCCACCCAAATCCACATTCATATCCCTGCAATGTACTTACACATCCATACAATATGTGCACAATATTTGCATTCTTCATGCACATATGCTCACACTGGAGTGAAAGTGTTGTCTTGATTTCACTTCACAAAAATTAAGATGAATCTGATAAACATTATCTGAAAAAACATTTAAGGTGTGAATATTATGCACATTTACATGTCTGTGTTTTTAATCTGGGGCTCTACTGGAATATCTTTGCATAATGTACAGTTCAGAAACTCATTATTTAACTCATGCAGGGCAGCCCTTGTGTTTGAAAAAAGTCTCCAGTCTCTTTAAGGCCCTCCACCTGAGGAGTGTTTGCAGAGGTGCCACTGTGCTCTGACCACCTGCTGCATTATCCTATCCCATTTTGTGAAAAGTTCCCATCAGTTCAAACCAATAGTTGGCAAAAAAAAAAACTTTAAACATATAAACATAATTAGTACAACCTCCAAAGTTTTATGTTATCAAAGCCACAATTACTAATTTCTTATAATGCAGTTTTGAACAATTTTTTTTATTGATTACAAATATCTTATTGTAGTGACTTAAACTTAAACCCTCCTGAGGAGCCCACTCTGTTCTGAGTGCCCAGCTTCTGCTGATTGACAGACTTCTGCTGGCTCTGGAGGCTAGGTCAACAAGTCATGCAACAAGTCATAGTGGGATTTCACTACATTTTCTTGTACTTAACTCAAAATGGCAACTTCTCAAGTACACCTGTACATGTGGAAATCCAATCCAACATATAAATGAACAAGCAACAACCTTAGTAACAAAGGTTATTGAATAGACAGCCGTTTATAGGCATACGCAAGAAAAACAACAACATTGAAATGAAGAGTTCAGAGCAGGCTGAAGTCTGGGCTTTTGGTTTTCAACGGGAATATCGTCGTATGTTACATCTTGTAACTATGACCATCTTAAGCATAGATATCCAACATCATAATAGCATATAAATAAGTGAAAATCGCAAAAAGCATATGCCCCCTTTAAGTAGCTTTTAAAAAAGTGAACACTATGAGGTCTGACAGCAGCTGTCTGCAAACATCTATCAAATACACAGTAAATTAAATCAAAAATGTTATACCTTTAAAACATTTATATCAAAACCAGCTCATCACTAAAGAGTTTGACATTGGTGTTAAGGAGTGTTAAAAGACAAAAATCATTGTGTCATCACATAAAAGTCAATGACACAGTTTTTCCGAAACACAGTGTAAAAACATACTCATCAACTTTTGCACTCTAATTTTGAATTACATCTTTCAAATGAGTTAATGTTGGATGCACTGTGAGTTAAAAGCATTCAAACACCATTCTGTCATTTTAAAAATGTTTGGCATCAATGGTATTTTTTCCGCCTGTCTGATATTTTTTAGGTTTTTAGATTTGCAAAAGCAACCACACAATGTTACACATGAACTAGATCAATTAACATGGACCTTTTTACATAACTGCCCCCAACATGTGACTCTAGTGTTTCATGGTCCTGTGACAACTGAACGAGTGTGATCTGTACTGGTCTGACCCCTCTATTCCCCACAAACCCCTAATTATAAATTCTAATTTTACACTCTGAGGCGTGGTCCTGTAAGATTGCGTGCAACAAATTAGAGGATATAAGCCTGTCGATTCATCATGGGAGAAATGGCCTGATGAGTCCCTCACAGTTATTTTACATGAAACGTCTCTGTTTTAGTTTTGAAAAAGGTTAATAGGGGTTAACTGAGTAATCAGTTCAGAGTATGTAAGTGTCCAACACTGCACAGAGCACATCAAATGAAAAGCAAGTGGCAAAATAGAATTTGTAAAAGATTAATTATGTTGAATAGACAATAAAAAACCCACTTCAGTGAATATGTTTGCAGCTGTAGACGTAGGATACACTTCAAATCATACTATACCTTTTGATGCCGAGTGTGAGCACTGAGTCTCAGGTGACTGTCGTGCTCTGCTAAATAAAATTTAAATTAGGGTTACACTGTAAACTTTAAACTCCTTTCTTGGGATTGTGGTTTTGGAACACCTGAGTTAAATTAACTCTAATGAGCATCATGACCCTGAGCAGCAGACTAACGATACAGTTAAGTTGTTAAAAGTTCCACTTAAGTAATATGTAGGTATGACTTTCCACAGCATGTGTCTGTTTTCATCACATACAGGATGGTGAGTGGGATCTGTGGCTTGCCGCTATTATGTAAAAAAACATTATTTCATAAAGTGGAGTGATACATAGAATCTCATGTAATCAAATCTTCTCAGATGTGGAATTGTGTTAAGCTTTAAATATAAGCTGAAAACAATCTACCAAAACTGAAAGAACCTTTTTGACGATATTACTGATAAAAGCTTTTTTAAAGAGCACTTGAAGTACACAGTGTCTCATCTGAAACTCATCCACCTCTCGCCAATTCACTGCTGTGATTGTCTGAAGAATAAAAAAAGATTATGGTACAATATACACTCCAAAACTCAAGTAGGGAAAATAAGCACCATATTGGTACTTAATTGGAGACAATTTTTGTTTTACTAGAGTTTGTGGTAAAGGGACTATGGTGAGAATCCCACCCAGGAGTGCACCTACTGTCTGGCTGGTGATCAGGCATCGAGAAGCAGAGGGAAAGTTTTAGAGCTAAGGCTGGTGATATCCAACAAGCAGTGGTGTAAGAAGTTTTCAGATCCTTTACTAAGTAAAAGGACCAATACCAGATTGAAAAAAGAATCTATTCTATATTATAAGTGCATATAAGCACATAAGTATTATAAACAAAATGTAAAGTATCAAAAGTCTGCAGGGTCATGAAATGAATTTATAAGCTTGCCATATGTTCCTTTATCTAGCAAGTAATGAGTAGCTTTAGCCTGCAAATACATTTAGTGGTGTAAAAAGCACAATATTTGCTTCCTGTAGTGGAATATGTAGCAGAAAATAGAAAAAGTTGAATAAACTACATCAAAATTGCAGAGCCAAACCACAAAAATTATCTTATTTTTAGGTTATGCGTGTATCTAAGGCCTGATATATTGTATTCTTCTGTTGTTGTGCAAAAACTATTAAAAACACATCAATGCGCCACACTGTTGCCACAAATCGGGTGCTGTTGCATAGGGTGAAATGTTGCCTAGCCCCAAAGAGTTTGGTCATGTTAGTTTGTTTAAAAACAGCTCCAAAGAGTAATAAGAGCTATCAAATGTTCAGTTCCCGGGGAGTAGCGCCTTGTAAGGCATATGGACGCCAATGCACTGTCGGGTTACAAAAGTTATTTACATTGTACAATGAAGCACAAAGTCAAGAGGTTGTGATATGTGGCACAACAAGCTAGTGAAGCTATGTAAACAGAAATACATTCCTGTGCATGCAAAGTGGCATCTGCCTTACATGGAACCCATCTCTGGAAATTGAAAATGTGATCACTGTTATTAGTCTTTGGAGCTGTTTCTAAACAGACTAATGTAACTGTAGTCTTCGCGGTGAAGGAAAACAATGAAGGTCTATGGCACAATGGAATAAGATACATCAGAGTTTGGATACACACACAATACTTGTAAGTAGGATCACTTAATTTTCAGTTTGGCTCTGCACATTTTTTTGCTGACAATAAGAAACGTGGAAAATTGCCAGACTCATCCTACTTAAATATGTTCCACTTCTGCCAATAAACATGTATTTAACAAGATGACTTTTGAACCTGTCTGATTATGCTTTTTTGTTTCAGGGATGCATCAAAATAATCACATAGGAGGAACTTCTGGCTCATTTTTTTGACTGGGCTGGTCTGGCGGCTAGCTGCAGATGAGGACCAACCATGGTAACGGGAGACATACCAAAGCCCTGAGCTCAGCCCAAGTGTAGCAGTCTTACAATATGCCAGCAGTGTTATTTTTACAGGGTCATATTAGAAAACCAAATGGCTCTGCATCTGCCCCACAAGGGCATTCCTCCATTGCTGACCCTGAACAAACCCGCAAGCTTTTGTCCTACTGCTCTTGCATCAGCTTGTTACAAGCCCCTGATTTCCAAAGTAGTATTTACCCCTGCCATGGCTCACCAGGCTTTTCACTTGTAATGATAAATACTCACATGAATTAAACAGCAAGGAGCCCTGTAAGTCAAAATGCAGACATTTAACCCGTAAATCCTGGCTGCCGTCTGTGTTTGCCCAGTTAAACACATGTTAGTGGGTGAGTGGATCAGTCGGGCCTTGGGCTGAAACCTTCACAGGAATCAGGGTCATTAGCCATCAGACTGATTAACAAGCCTGTGACATAATGTGGAAACACTGATCCCATTCATAGGTCTCATCACCCGCAAAACATTCTGCATGCCGGGCAAATCTCACACATATAAAACAAATTCCTTGCGGTTGGTGGGGGGATAGTGAGATGCCATGGGAAAAATGGCTGTTTAGTGGAATATTACTCTCTGTCCTATTGGCTTCTTCTCACATCCACACAGAGTTAGGAGTCTGGGTGAGATTAGGGGACTGGTGCCGTTGTGGATTTGTCTTTGTCTCTCCTCTCCCTAAAATATCAGAAAGTCAGGAAGTGAATCTTTTCCCACAGAGTAGGGTGGTGACCCCCTCATCTTCCAAGTTTCTACAGCTTATTACTTTCTAAAAATGGAGAGAAAGCCTTTTGTGTATAATTATTTTCATAGTTTGTTAGTTCTACACACATAAAATGTTTGATTTTTAATGTGATAGTTGCAGTTTATTTCCTGTTTGAGTATTTGGTAAAGGTTATAAGAATTATTATGAACTTCCCATGCAATCTCTTTTAGGTCGATTGGTCTGGATATAAATCTAAACAGGGGTCTGGAACCCACATGGAAACATGCTGTAAATGTCCATGTTGGAAAAACATAAACTTGTTACCAATTAGTATTAACCGGTCGCTCTGGCAAAAGGAGAACCTCATTATAATGATCAAAATCATTTTGTGCACAAACTGTGCAGCCAAAACATAATAAGCCAGCAGCACTGTGATGACCCTCACTTGTTTCAGGTCTTGCATGTGCCAAGCCTGGGTCTGATGTAGTGTAATTGACTTGTTCTTCTAGTTGGATAAATATGATTAAACCCCATGCCCATTGCCAGGAAGCTCTACAACAACTTTTGTAGTCTTCACAATTTAAAGCCAAGTGAAATGAAACGGACAAAAGGACACAGACAAAAACAAGAAAAGGAAACCTCAAGTCAACTTGAGGAAGTAAGGCTGGAGGTGAAGTTTTTAAGACTGAACACAAATCAAAGTGTATCACTTTGTGCAAATGTTGCAAATGTCTAATTATTCTTATTCTGTACTTTATATTACTGTTGATTTGTTGAAACATTTGTTCATATTTTTTAAACTGACTTTAAAAAAGTAACTAGTGATACAGTACAGCTGTAACAAAGGCTACTGTAAATGCAGTGGAGTAAAGTACAATTTTCCCTTTGAAATGTAGTGGATTATAAGTATAAAACAACATCAAATGGAATAAGTAGTATAAATACAACTGCTTCAAAACTGAACTCAAGTACAATACTTGAATACATGTAGTTACTTATTTTAATTCTATTATAAATTCACAGGCAAAGGCTCACATAACAGGAATGTGCAACAGGCCATTGCTCATAATACATTTTAAAAACTTGAGCAACAGTGCCACCTAGTGCTTTTCACACACATCTACAACACGCAGCGTGCAATTCAAGGCGATTTATTTGATCGAAAACATAAGTCATTATACTTTGGGTTCTTTTCACGAGACAAATGCTAGTTACAAGACATTTTTAATTTTAGTTAATTGTCTATAAGGACAATAATTTGTATTTTCTGTGGTGTTTTCAGAGAGATTTGAGTTGCGAATCTGCGGCAGGGAAATGAAAAAGCTCTGAAGCAGGCAGGAACCCACGTGTCTCTGCTACCAAGGAAGGACCACAAGTCTTGGATCAGCAGGAGTGGTTGAGTGGCTGTTCATGTTAGAAAAGTCCTACATATATATATATATATACTTTGACTCTAATATTTTTTGCTTTATTTCGCTTGGAGACATCGTTCAGACATGTCGTCGTTCAGGAAAGCGCTGAAATCCCGACAGAGAAACCACCATGAACGATCTCAGGTGAGAATTTCAGTGTTTATATGGCTAGCTTGTTCGCTTGCTAGCCTGTCTAGCTTTGCTGTTATATGTTGAAGTACCACAGTAGTACAGAAACACTGAACACCTAATAAATGTGAGGATACGATGTTGTGATTAAAAGCATATACTGGTATTGAATGTGGACAACCTGGTGTAACGCTGTCATTTTGTTCCAACAGCCTGGTTTCAGGAAAAATTTGGGATTGTTGGAGAAGAAGAAAGACTACAAACTCCGTGCAGAGTGAGTAAATTCATGTTTAAGAAAGAGAAATTGTTTAAGAAATATAAAATCATAAATGGGTATCAATCATGGTTCTGTAATGAGCTTACTTTATCATTTCGTTTGTTTTATAGTGACTACCACAAGAAACAAAACACTATTGCTGCTCTGCGAAAGAAAGCTATGGAGAAGAACCCAGATGAGTTTTACTTCAAAATGATCAACTCTCAGCTGCAGGTAAGATCAGCAGCAGTAGCATTAGAGCAACAAGAGGATAAATTGCATTTGCCTGTGTTAGTCCTGCCACGCACAACTTCATCTGATGCCTGTGGCCTTAGTATCTTAGTATCATCTTCTGCAAATGTATTTGTTCTGTGTCACATTGACAGGATGGAGTTCATGTAGCAAAAAAAGCAAAGGAGGAGGTGGAGGTGACAGAGGAACAGAAGAAAGTGATGAGGACACAGGATATCAAATATGTGGAGATGAAACGGGTTGCAGAGGGAAAGGTAAGTGTGTTGTCCCTAATAGATAATGCTTCGTGTCTACTTAACAAATATGCTGTGGTTATTGCAAAATCAATGAAATATATAACGAATGCGATTACTTTGGAACAGTTCACTCCCGGAAAATTGGATTCCTATTTTTAGCTGTCGTCAAATCTGCTTATCACATTACTTTCACATGAACGTTCACATTGTCACACTGCCTATTCAAATGGAATTGAGTGAACCCAATTTTCAGTCATTTGGCATAATCAATAGTTATGATTATTATTATTAGAAACCTCTGCTGACAAGATTTGACATCTACTGAAGTCCTTTTGAAGCCCACACTACCTGATTTACACAAATATATAATACTCAACTTGTTGTTGGCATGCTCAGTCATTGATAACACACCAAGTCTGCAAAAGCAACAAAAAGGCAAAATCAGAAGATGTTGATGAATTAAGTACAGGTCATTATCTAACCTGTAAATTCCCCCCACCCCACACATAATAGTGCTTCTATTTTTGCCTCATGTAGTCTCTGTTTATCATTTGTTTTTAGAAAATTGAGAGGATGAAAGGAGAACTCCATCTTCTGGATGCAGACAGCAAACAAAAAAACAAACACACATTTTTTGTGGATTCCAAGAAGGATGGTAAATAAAAATGTTTTTTGTTTTTAATTAATAACTCTACTAGCTGATTGTGTTAAATTGATCTACACAGAAACTCTCATTGATTTTTGTGGACTTCGATAGTTATTTAGTTACTTAAGAAGTTGAAAGGTTTTAATAAACATTTTTTTTATGTCCCTTCAGTCGCTTCTTTTGACCTGGCGAACCACCTCAACACACTTCCTGAGCTGGTGGACAGAGTGTTTAACAGACCAACTTTGAAAACTCTGGAAACCAAGAGCATCCAGGGAGCCGTAGAGCCTAAAGTTATCCAGGTCTGTATGTCATGAATGTAGATCAGTCATGTCTCTTCAGTCACCATCCTGAACATCTGCAATATTTTACTGTTAGATGTCTGTTTGGGAAAATCCCTGTTAGAAATTGTGTTCTTCAGAAATGGATTATTAATTCATATTTAAGTGAGTTTTAAGGTTCTGCAGTTCATCACATTGACGTTTTCTCTCTCTACCTGTAGAAGCTGGCCAGGCAAAGGAAGCACCAGTATAAAATTCTTTCCCAGAGAGTTGACAGAGAAAAGAAAATGTTTGTCATCAGCCAGAAGATCCAGACCCGCAAGGACTTACAGGTGATGACAAGGAGGAGGAGTGGATGGGCTGACATGGAAAAAACTGTCTTAATTACAATAAGGCTTTTTGTTTCAATTCCACTAGACTGTCTGTATAGCCTTCGATGTTTATTTATATTTCAGTAATAACTGTCAAATTCATATTTTCTATGTCCTCTGTGCTACAGGATAAGACCAAGAAAGTCAAGGTAAAAAAGGAGACACCCAACGCCGCAGCAATCTACAAGTTTGAAGCCAAGAGGAAACGCTGAGAGGGGAGTAATCATGAGACTGGAAAATAATCACCACTGCAATGTGATACCGGTGAAATAATGGACTTTGGCTTTGTTTGATTATGGCAGATATAGAGGATACTAATTTTCCTTCCCTCAAATATTGTTGCAGCTGTTTTGTAAATATTTATCTAAGATTTTTAGTCTTTTTCAAATAAACAACAGACAAATATTCAAATTGATGTGATTTCTTAATTTACAGTTAAATTGTGGTTGCCTTTGTTTTGGGATAGTAGTCTGTGGACTTTACAATTAAAGAGACTTGGAAAAAATTGGAAAAAGAAACAAGAGTATGATGTGTGAAAGACTCCCCAGGCTGAATTTGAACCAAGCATGTGTGCGGTATGTGCTCTGGTCAGTTGAGCCATTAGTGTGTTGTAGATTGAGTTTTGTTCATGTACCAGTAGGTGGCATTAGTGTTCTTTATGACTATCAGGGAAAAAGTCTGTTGGTGGATGAGGACACTGGAACACACATCGATAAAGTAGATAAAGCTGGGTTCTGGTAGTCAGTAGTATAACCGAAAATTTAGATTTTAGGGTCAAACTCGAGTTGGGGAAATGTCATTGATGAGTTCCTTGTGTGTGTGTCACAACTGGTGCCTAGTTTAATAGCTTGTCAACTGAGCAGCTGAGCCCTTCATCCACATTTTAAACCGGTCACAAAAAACTGATGTTCCATTTCAAGACTCCAAAATAATGGCTGAGAATAGCATTCTTCTTCCATAATGTGGAGGACACAACTTAGATGGCCCTGAGTATCCTACAACTCAATATGAGTGAGTAAGCTGAATTCATGTTGCCCTTGTCGATTCATAAATAAGGAAATAACCCATGTCTATGCCAGTATTGCCATGCATTTGCATAATCAGTTTTGAGGTCATCAGTTTCTGGGAAATACATGTTGGGGACTAATGATTCAATAGTCTGCGCCATGCCACGTATTAAAATTGGCCACTGCAAAGTAAATGATTAAAGCCAAGCATGAACTCCACTGCTCCTAATACAGTATAATTCAGCCATTTCCTGCCATTTGATACTTACTTACTGGTGATAAATCTAAAAATGTTGACTTCATGAGTTACAGGTGAACGAACACACACTGTTATTATGGGTGTCTGTGAGGCTTGGCTGTCATGTGGTGTGAGGGCACAGGTTCAGTGTAGCCTTCAGACCTTCCAAGGGCACACCTTTGGTAGGCCGCATCCTCCAAATGCACTCTGTGATTTAGGAGGCAGCATACACCTCCAACAAACCCTTTTCACATGTCACAGCAGGGTAGACACAGCTGCAGCTAATAAAATTAAGTATGATTTAGGTGTCAGTTAGCAAGCACTGATAATAATGCTATTGTCAATGCTTGCTCATTAGCTTACTTTAATCAAAATTACTCATTATTAATTTTATTAGCAGCAGCTGTGCTTATGCAATGACACCTCTGTTGCAAAGCTCCCTTGAGAGGCAACTTTTACTTTTATTACAGCTACATGAGTTTCCATAGTACTCTCATTTAAGGGGTTGATTGTTGGTGTGATGCTGCTTAAAATTTGTCCCAGGTCATCAGGTCTCTCAGTATATATTAACCAAATCAGTGCCCACACTCACCCCTCACCAAATAGCGATAGATCCTTTTCACATCAGACATTTTGACTTGTCACAGTAGTATTGTATTGTTGTATTCAAGTGTCACAGTAAACTTCAACGGTGAGCCAGCATGCACAACACCAAGACCCTGAAATAAAAACGGCTAAATGGATTTCAATCACCATGCATTTTATTTTTTACACATGTGCTCTTCCTGCTCTGACATGTCAAAATGTCTTCTGTGAAAATGGCTTTCTCACTACCTACTAAACCAGGCACATGAGGCAGACTCTTAGATTTGAGAATCATCAATTTATAAAGTTCACATGTTTTACTCATAATTGAAACAATATTTTCACATGAGTCTTCTAAGTGTGCTACAGTCATGTTCTCTCTTCCCTTCTTAATTAGTCTTCTCCAGGTACTTCTCAAGGTACCACTGCTCTTTATCCTACAATTGGAGCTAGTTACCAGCTTGATTTCCATTCAAGTACTGTCTTTCAGTCTAAGCAACCAGACTCAAATGATCCCCTTTCTATTTTTTGTTCTCTGTTCTGCTGGATACTTTTGTATCACCTAATTAGTATCCCATACTCAAGCTATAATATCTGTCTATCTACTTCTTAAGATGTGCAGTTCAATTCAAATGATATTTGTTTCATTTTTCAAGAAATTTACATTTATTACATATTTTTGGTCAAATGTATGTTCATAGTAACAACAGATTGAGAAACTGTGGTTTATAAGACAAGAAAAAAATCTACCACCATTAAGCTTGAACAGGTGTATGATGTTTAGCTAATTAAACACCATCCACTGGACGTCTCCCAAGCAAAGTGTGTGTTTGTGTGTGTGTCAACTACACTCCCATAATCAGTCTTCACAATTGATGTTGATTGATTCAAGACTTTTAGGCTTTCTGAAATTTACTAAAGCACCAGGTGAAGCAACAAAAAAAAAGGCTTTGAAGATTTCTGCTTCTTTATAGTGTTGTCTTACTCCGCCACCCTCGGTGTGTTAAATATGTGCAGGTAGTAAGTACCAACAATGTGTACGTGTGGTTACTTCCTCTAGCCTATGGTGTGAAGTAGACTGAAGGCCTGGCTCCCAGCAGCAGATCACAGTGACCCGGGCTTGATTGATCACTGTGGTGGCAGCAGCTTCATAAACAGGGCCCATCCATCAGCCTCTCCTGGGAGCCACTGGTGGGGAAGAGGGGAAAGAGAGAGAGCCAGGCGGAAATGTCACCAGGCGCAGAGAGAGGAGGAGCGGCTGGAGGAGAGCGACCAGAGGCCTTGGCCCAAACACCGCTGAACAGAGCAAAGGTGAGCCAACTGCTCAGAATGGGCCAAAACAGGGAAAGAGTGATGGTGTATGCCCACTTAGACTGGTTACTCTCAATTAGAACTTAAAGCCTAGTTAGGAGCAATAAAAGCCTAAAGTCTAGCTATTTAAGTATTCTATTGGTTTCTTAAAGGGCAAAGCAATATTGATGGGTATGAGATTTCACAATAAAAATGAGTATGACTACATAGATAAATGCGTAATGACAGTATTTACAGTCACACAATATTTACATGTGTGAATTTCACTTTACGCCATACAAGCACAAGGCTGGGCAAGGTCCTCCATTGGCATTTCAGTGTTGACCATTCTTGTCAGAATTGCGTTATACCCAGTGAAAGCATGATTGACGTCCTTGGCCAACTCTCCCTCCCTCCTTCCTTACGCCTCCCTCCAACCATCCCTGTCCTCTGCTACTGCGTCACACCACTGAGAGAGCGTGCGTGTATTCGGACCCTCGGGCCCAGCGTCCATAAGCGGAGGGGGTGGAGGTCGTTGAGGAGAGCCAAGGGGTCAAAACACTGTGTGCGCAGTTCCGGGACCCCTATCTGACTGTGAAACCCAAGCACAGACGAGCCACTGTTCCTCCTCAAGCTCTCCTTTCATTCCCCCCAGCAACGGGACTCTTACGCCGGGGTGCAGCAGCAGGGCTCAGGGGTGGGCAGTGGGCGACTTTCTGATTTTAAAGATATAGACAAGCATTCCTCTATTGTCAAAAGCCTCATAATTCATTTGACGACTCGCACAGGCCATCCTGTACACCCCCCCCCAACCCCATCTCTAAAGTTAATGACCCTGGAGGGTTGCTAACGAATAGTCATTTTTGGAATAGGGGGGTTAGAGGTGGAGTGCTCTATGGTAGTCACACAGCTGCAGGGTATGACATTGACCCTGATATATAGTAACTGTTTGAGAGTGAAAGTGTAGCCTGGTTAAGAAGGGTTGCAGTACAATAGATCTTTGTCCTCTAAGTTTAGTTATCAGGCGTATCCTGAAAAAAACCTACTCCTTTCAAAAAAAAAACAACACATTTTGTAGTCAGAAAAGGGATTTCATTGATCCCAATGTCTATTTAATACCATACAAAACATTTTAATAAAACTTGAGATATAGTGCATAAATATATAGAAATTTGTATCAGATACCAAATTAAGTTTAATTTAGCTGGGAAAATCAAAAATCATTTTACTATTAGGGTCAGCTCACCCAAATTACAACCCCCCCCCCCCCCCCCCCCCCCCCCCCCCCCCTACAAAAAAAATGTAAACTTTTAAAGTATTTAGCCATGCAGACCATTAGGGTGTTTTTCTTTTGTCCAGGTTAGGATAGATCTATTCCAATCCGGTAAAGGCGACTAAAATTAAGTTTCTTTACTGCAGCCAGCTCTGAAAAATAAAATTAAAAAGATTCAAAAGCACGGGCGTTCTGGTGACCAAAGGGTTTAAGATGCTAATCATGTACTATAAAGTCTGTCCAGCCGGGAACCTTTTGTTGCATGTGGTTCCCCATTTCCCTCGCCCCTCATGTCCTTTCATTTCTTTACTGTTGAATAAAGGCATAAAATGCCCCCATAATACTAAGAAAATCAAAAGCAACCTCTTTTTCCAGACAAAATGTTCTCTGGATATTCTACAGAACTCATTGTGGACAGTTTTTATTGGAACTACTTTCTACAGATGAAATGGTCCGTTCTATCCTATAAAAATGCTGACAGAGTGTTCTGTGGATTATCCAAAGTAAAGGGGAAACTGTTTCTGGAAAGTGATGTAGCTGGTTAAAATCCACCATCAAAAGTCCCTTTACATTGTACTGGGCCAGCAATTCAGACAGGTATGTACAAATCTGGGTAAATAAAACCAAAAGTGATTTTTGTTGTTTGTATGAACCAACCCTGTAACATATTCATATTAAAGTAATTTCAGGTGATTTTGTAGTTACATTTTCTTTCTTTCTTTCTTCATTTTCTTTTTAAAATTTGACACACGTACGTTTAACCTTCCCTCATGGTTTTAACCTAGCACTTGATCCCTGCAAACCAAGAGCACTGCAGCTCTACCACTTACTCACCAACACAGCTCTGCCATGCTCCAAAGCCAGTTTATAGAGCCGAGGTTAAGGATGGTTAAGGACAGTACTAATCGATCCCCCAATTACGGAGAGCTGGAGAGCGAGAGGTGGGGAGAAGAGAGAGGTAGCCTGGGGTTTGAGTGTTAGGAGGGTGTCTCAGAATGTGAGGGTTGGGGGATGAGAGGTAGTCTTTATCTTCGGATCCCTCTCTCCTTTAACTTGAAGCTGGGTGTCATGAGGCTTTTGAAGTAGTGGATAGAGAGGAGGGACAGAGAAGGGGAGTGGGGTGGGGTGGGGGGTGGTTGGCGTGCAGGCAGGGTCTCTTTCCATGCCAGGGGGAAGATGTCTGAGGGAAAATCTTTACAGCCTTGACAGTGCCCCTGACGTGCATGCATTTTGGTGTATCTGTGAGTATTTGGATATGTGTGTGTATCTTAGCATGTTTGTGTGTGTGTGTGCCTGAGTTGAATGTCTGGCTCATGCAATGATGTGGGGATCACAGAGCCCCCTTTTTAAATTGCCACTAATGAGCCCTGGCTGGCGAGAGGTACTCGAATTGATTAAATTTGCATGGGAGCCTAAATCATGACGGGGGCCTCATACTTGTGCCCCCCACCTCTAGGTGCACACACACATGCACAGCACCCCTGGTACCCCCCCTTCACCCCCTACCTCCACATCAGACCTACAGGGGGTATCTCTGCAGGAGAGAGGGGCAGCAGGGGGAGGATGTGTACATGTGTGTGCGTGTGTGTGCGGGGTGTTGAACAGGGCGTGGAGCGCACCCATCTGCCCCGGTATTACTGTCAGTCCATCATTCAGGGGAATGCCAGGCGCGCGCCTCGGGGACGTGTTCATTACGCTTTAACTACCGGATCTGTCCTTGTCTCGCAGCCTCCCCGTGTCATTGTCTGTCTGAGATTGCGTGTGTGCGTATATTTATGCATGTGTCTGCTTGCATCACAATTGAATGCACCCAGTTCATGTGTATGGTGGGGTGTTTGTGTATGTTGAAACTGTGCAAAAATCTGACAATACACACACCGGACATTATACTTGGGTTTGATACTATAGGTGTAAGAGTTATTGAAAACTATTCATTATATTAGTTTCCTCTCCTGTCATGCTCCCGTTCTCATTATAATATTCTCAGTGTCTTAATTTCTAGTTCTGTCTTTCACACAAACACACTCTGCTCCTGCCATGCATGCACATTTTTTGTGTTGTTGCCTCTCTTATGGTAACTATGCACCGATGCGTGATGAGAACAACTTTGTGTGTGTGCACGTGCACCTCATATCTGCTAAGCAATGAGGTGTTTTGAATGAGTGTGTGTGTGTATATGTGTGTGTGCGTGCACGTACGGGTGGGGGACAGTGCTTGTGCGTGGTTAGCCTGGGTGAT
Source organism: Scomber scombrus (assembly GCF_963691925.1). Classification (NCBI taxonomy): domain Eukaryota; kingdom Metazoa; phylum Chordata; class Actinopteri; order Scombriformes; family Scombridae; genus Scomber; species Scomber scombrus. Next base: position 26,836,477 of record NC_084976.1, on the reverse strand, counting down.
TGCAGTAATCAGATGGGGGTGTTAATCAGAGTTTGTTCGTCAGTGGCCTGATGAGGGGCGATGAGGGCCGCTGATTGTAATGTGATGCTTCGATCGGTCTCTCTGACGACTACAGAGACAAACTGCCAAGAGAATCATTATCATTGCGTACACTTTTTTTTCCTCCTCTTTTGGAACACAACGACATGCTGCGACAGTGTAAACAAACAAGCAAAACAGGAGCCCTCTATATGCATCGTGTGTGTGTGTGTGTGTATGTCAGTGGGAAGATGCAGACTCAATTATTATTATACAGGATGTTTTCATTCCAGAGGACACAATGAAGCACTGTGACACGATGGGTTATATATCATTATTTAGGTGTCAGTGTCAACTCTATTGAACAACAAAAGCAGGGGGAAGGGATGTGTTGGGGTTATAGGGTTAGAATAGACGTAGCGGAGAGAAAGGTTGGGGGTGGGGAGGTAAATATGACCCCATGGTTTATAGTCCTATCTTGTCACAGACTGGCTCGCATCAGATCCCTGTTTTATTTTTTTCCTCCCTTCTTCTTTTATCTTTCTTTTTTTTGTGAGGGGGGGGCGGGGGGGGTAAGCACTGACGCTATTATGGCTGCCTCATCAGCCAAGTCCCTACAAGGGCTGATACAAATTAATTAACCTAATTAGGGGCTGTGATTGCGGGTGTGATTATAGGGGCTGGAAGGGGAGGGAGAGGAGGGATGGAGGGATGAGGCAGAGAGGGATGGTTCATGGAGGTGGGGGTGCGCTGGCAGCCAGGGCCCAGGCGATGATGAGCGGGGAGGTGTGGGAGAGGAGCCAAGATGCTCTGCATGGCTAATGAGGAAAGCTAGCTAGCTTCAACCTTCCCTCCCCTTTCTCTTTCCAATTCCCCACCTTCTATTTACTTCTGTTTTGGTTTTTTTCTCTTCTACTTTTTATATTTCACCTCCCTCTCTGCTTATGTGTTATTTCATATTATTACATTATTTACACTTTCTCAACCTCTGATGTATTTCCTGTGAATTACATTTGTTATTACTGTAATTTTCCCCAGTTTTGCCCTTGTGTGTTGATGACACTGACTTTGGTTAAGGATTTACTAATGCACCTGTTGCCATATACAGTTATAATGAACTTGTCTTTTACACGGAGGTCAGGGCTCTGTTGAAGCTCCCTTTCTTCCTTTAGGTTTATTATTGATATATATGACCTTTGTGGCTAAAAGCGCACAATAGTTTTGACCATTTTGCAAAGTCTGTATTCCTCCTCTTGTTGATGTTCTGTAGTACAGCGCTGCGTAGGGTGCAATACAGCACTGCCTATTGTTCACTTTTACTGTACTCCCCACAAGGAACAGATATACCCTCTGGGAACATTCATACAGTCACACACATATAAGCTCACACAATTTCTCATCCTTTCGTATGCACAACCAATTGCGGCTCAACACACAGATGCACACAGTACACTCAAACTCTCTCTCTCTCTCTGCCTCCTCCTCTCACACAGCCACACAGGCACACTCTAGAGGAGCAATATTTAAATCTCCTTCTATTTGTATTGGAAACAGAACAAAGATATTCTTCAGACCGAAGCAAAATGTGTTTTCTTGCCGCCATCAGCAATTCTAATGTTTCTAATGAGTTGGAGGAGAAGAGGAGCAACTGGAAGCAGTTAGGTATCCGTGAATAAAAAAAGAACCAAAAGAAAAGAAACACCAGAAAAGTTCCTCAGAAGTGCAGTTTGGTCTTCTACCCTTCTGGAAGTGTAGGACTTGTGCCAGTATTGTCCAATGATTGCAATGTCACCTTTGAATATTGTCGCTGTATCTGTGCCATACTAAAAACGCAGTGGATAGTGGCATTTGATTTCCAAGATTATGCCTTTAACTTCCTCCCTCTATCTTTCCTTTCTCTTCTTCTCGCTTACCCTCTCTCTCGTGTTCTGTGCTGCTTCAGTATCAGTTGCAGCGGTGTGATTAGGAAGCCACTAGCAGACAGTGATAGGGAGGTGTTCATATCACCGTTCTAATCTATAGCCCCGGGAAAAAGGCCCCTTCTGTTTTCTTCTCCCAAGGATTCTGCATTGTAAATGTCTGGAAGGCTCTTTCCTCATATATGGAAATATCTGAGGAGGCTTATCATCAAGTATAAACATTAAACATAAATAAAAATTGAGGTTTATTTAAAATGAGACTCTTTAGGCAACAATGTGAACATGGAATATTGTAGCAATTATAATAAAAATACAATTGTGCACAGAAAAGAAAGTGCCTCTAAAGTATACATTATTACAGTTTTGATCTAAAACAAAAATATTTTTTTGTAAAATTATAAACCTAATTTTTTACAGTATGATAGGTGTCAGGTTTGAATGGTTACTGCACTGCAACTTTCCAATCTGTTGAGGTCACAATTTACTTAAACGTTGCCCCCTGTACTTCCTGGCCATCACAGCCTGTGATCTCATTGTGTTCTTTATTAGGGATTTGCCACTTTCCCACCTGACTTACTAGTTGCTACATTCACCCTGAGACCCAAACTCCCAAGGTTGAGAACATTTCTTGACAACTGTCCCTACTCTGCCTATAGTTACAGTTTAAGTTGCAAAATTTACCATTTAATATTCTGCTGCATTTTCATTAAAATCTGCTTTTCTCTTCCCATTTCTTGTTAACACTTTAGTAAAAAACTGATAGGAGTTTTATGAGTTTTTGCACTCGCTGTTCTAAACACCTGTGTGTCAATTACATCTTTCCAGGGAAAAATCCTTTGGCACATGGGAAGTGAAATGTTCCAGCAACAGTAAAAAGACTTTGTTTGTTTGGAATTAATAGAAAAATAATTAGCATGAGTTGCTACAGCCACATGACTGAACATAAGAAATTCCCTGCTTTCACACACTGTTATGTTGTTTTGTTTTGTCTTAATGAGGTGTTACAAATGTTGATTTAGCTAAACTCTTTGTACTTATTGTATGTTTTATTAAATAATTTAAATTCCTGGAACTGAAGAGAGCCAATGTGAAGCACTTGTATTACATATGCATCAAACAAAGAGAGAGGTGTCACAATGTGGGTGATACTCAGGTGGAGGGAGTCTATATGTGTAAAGGCGTGTGTGCATGTGCGTGTGTGCATGTGCGTGTGTACATGTGCGTGAATGCATGCGTGAGGGGAGAAGAGGGCCTAAGCGATTACTCAGGCCTTTGAGAAGTCCCTAGTTCCTAGCTCTAGTTCTCTAGCTTTACTGATAAGCATGAGTCCTGTCAGGGGGAAGGTAAATACTGCACTTAAGGATTCCTCTCTCATTTTGTAGTCACACTTACGCTTTAATTAAAACCAGAGAGAGAGAGAGAACGAGAGAGAGCGATAGCCCTGCAATGAGCCGATGCTATCTGGGGGCCAGGCAGGTAGAACCACTGGGGGATGAGGGGCTGAGATCTGACCTCCGACCAGTGTATGCATGTGTGTGGAAAAGGAAAGAGAACAATACAGTGTATTTTCAAAAATGCATCTATGTGCATACACATGCACACCCTGCTAAAAGTGTTTGTGTGTGTGTGTATATGTGAGGCGCTGCGCGTTGCTCTCGCAGCTAAACAGCTGTAGCGAGGCTGCTATCAGATATTTATAAGCGGCTCATGAATATGGATGGGCGGCGAGATGGGACTGATGTTTGTCCTCTAAGAGGGGATGAAAGGAGAATGTGCTCTCCTCCCTGAGAGACCCAGTCAGGGCCGCTCACAGAGCTGGGGATGGGAGCCCTGCATTGGGAGTAAGACGGGGAATGGGTGGGGTGCCGGTGGTTCAGGACAGATGGTAAAATTTAATGAAATGTGATTTGGAAACTCAAGGCAAAGCATTTCCCTTATGGATTTCTAAATTAAAAACTTGTAGTCTAGTATTAACACTGTCATTGGAACGACTGCTACTGTATACCCCTCTCCCCCACTCTCCATTCAACATTGTCACTTGCTTCATAAATGTTTTTTTTTAAATTGTGAATTACTTATATTGTTAATAATGAAATGAGACTATAAAAAAAGGCCAGACATTTGAGAGTTGTGTTGATCAGTACTAATTTCACAGCTGTGATTATTTGCTTTAAAAAATCACTTTCCAGCTTGTACTGTTGTTTTGATTGGTTATGATGTATTAGTCCAGGATGTACATTTTCTACATGCACATCATAGATACATTTATGTAGGGTTCAGCAATGATTTTTTTGATCATGTCCTGTTGGCCAAATGGAAATTAAGTATATTTTTCCGCCCTCAAAAAATAAAAAAATAAAAAATCTTTTTCATTGTCACAGTGAATAACAAATGTCCTTGTCCATAGCAGTCACTCTGATTCCAACAAGCAAACATTTGGTCATGGACGTGCATAACTGACCTAAGTGTCCACAGTAGAGGTCAACACATTGAGAGACGGGATCAGAGGACAGCAAGCATGAGGGCAAGCAGCAGCGCTGTACTACAATGTACCTTTCAATGCTAATCACAGAGTCATCTATCAGAGCTAATACATGGGCGCTAAGCAACCTGTACATGCATTAGACCTCCCCAATTACCATAATGGGCTGGTTTTTAATATGGCTAATAGGCTGGCACGACCTTGCCCGTTCACTCAGCAGGTAGGCTACATTCACCCAGCTGATGTGAAATGGACATATTTAGAGACTAAATGACCATTAGGGACTTTTAGCTGTTATGGGTTCATAGTTATGCATCTGAAAAGGGAAGCATAGGTGGATGGACAAATGGATAGATGACAAACAAGAGCATATGTGAGCAAAAGTCAATAAAATAAAAGGGAAAAAGCTGAAATTATGCTGTATGTAGAAGAGAATGGATATTATTGTTGGCTTTGCTCTTTGGGAGTACAAAACAGAAAAAGTCTGTTTTAGAATTTTGACTGGGCAGATCTGTAGGAGTTCCCAGTGGGTATCACTGGTAAGTGCGTCAGTGTGGGTGCTATGTGGTACCATGAGGGCGGATGGGCAGAGAACAGGAGAAGGGGCAGAATTTGAAAAATGTGCCTCCGCAAAACCCTGGGGGGTTAACATTTTGGTTTTCTCTGGGCCTTTGTGGTAGTGGACAAATGATCCCAGGAGTCGGACAATAATGTTTTTATGGGACTCTAAATGTTGAGCTCAACAAGGTCATTGTGGGAGTGTAATGGCCAACACGTGGCCAGGCTTGAACTCTAGCAGCTTCACAGTTGGTCCGGGGGCCAGAGGGGAGGAGAGGACGGGAAGCAGGGAGGAGAGTAGGTGGGAAGAAAGCAGGGACTCACCCCTCTGGGTTTCTCCAACAAGCCCTCACTTTGTTCTAATGGGAAACAAGAGTCACTCAGAACATAAAGTACCTTGATGACCAAGCTAGACCAGGCCAGACTGGGTCTTGTAAACTGGCCCAAAGAGATGATGTTTCCCTGTAGCTAATCTGTGCCTGGATGCCCACGCCCTGGCATCTAGTGAACAATCACCCCTTCCTGCTTCAAACAAAAATCCTTTTCTCTTGGGACATGTTAGGCTTTTACTGTCTGTAATTCCCATATGTGCATGAGTGTGTGGGTCAGAGCTGCGTGATTTATGTGTTTGTTAGTCAGAATAAAGGACTTCACTGTAGTCTGGCTGTCCATTTCACTGTCACTAATAAAACATAGAAATGAGAGCTCTATTGCAACTAAGGTGTTGATGCATAAATGTGTGAGTCTGTCCTTCAAAGAATAACAACCGTATGGGTTGTGAATTCAGTTGCCAAAAATGATCTATAGTTACATTTGAGTGACAGATGACAGATGACATCTATAAGGTGACTTCCTGATTAGGAAGAGGTGGGTTGGGTGAATGACAGATGGCAAAAAGTGGACTTAGCTGCAGTAGACTGCTATTTGTTTCCCGTTTCCAACCGCAAGGCAGGACATTTAACAAAAAAACAAAAAAAGTAACATGGTGTTTGCTACCTTCCGTCCCCACGACAATGAAGGTTGCCTAAGAAAGTAGTAACCATGTTTCAAGTGAAGCTTTTAATGCTGAACATGATCTTCCCTAAACCTAACCACAGCACTGTCACACATTTTGTAGAAGCATACTATGCTCCAGTGGGTCATTCTGGAGGGCAGGTACGAGCAACCTATGTAGTTGTTAATTTGGAGGACTTGTTAGTGTGTGTGGGTATTAATGTCTGATTTCGGTAACATCTTTGTGATTATGATTTGTGATGATGATCTGATGTGTATGACAGTTTTAGTTATCTATGTCTGAGGTTTTTCTCTATTTGCATGCATACTTGCATTTGGTGTATGTGATCATATCATAAGTAACATTGTCATCTCACAAAACTGTTCAACTTGTTTGTTGTTTGAGGCTAGACCCATACTATGAAATACTGAGTTGAAATTCTGAGATAGTATAGAATAATATTTGTGTGTGTGTGCTTGTATTTACATCTATTGTTGACAGTGAAATGTCAAGAAATTCTACTGTCGAAGCAAGCAAAAGATCAAAAGATGTCTTTTGTCACCAGTCATATCAGTTCCTCTGAAAATGCTTGCATGTGACAATACATTGTAAACAGCTTTTGAGTCACTAAACGTGTTTGGCCAAGCATCGACTTCTACATTGGCTGAACAGATGTTTAATAGGACAGAACTTGAAGAGGCAGCTTCATCTTGTCCCTCTTTTGTCTGTCTCGTCACCCTTATGGTCACATGGTAAATGGATGGACCTATGCTGTGTGTGTGTGTGTGTGTGTACGTGTGTGTTCCTCTAAGGCCCCAGCTTCATGGTCCCTTGAGTGAAGCCGTATGTCTGCTGTTAGAAAGGGTTGGAGCAGCAGACAGCTAATCAATAGATCAATCATAACATTTCCACTTCAAATCAATTACACTGTGACTTCCTATCCATCTTTGTTCCTTTGTTTCAACGGATTGTGCTTTATCCTCTCAGAATATTATTAAGAAGTAATCAATTTGCCTTTATTTTTATTTGTAATATATACTGTACTGTGTATTTTAATGGTACCATGAAAGATTTGTGTCACAATTAACTACAGCTACATTTATGGAGGGGGAATGATTAAAAGTCAAAGAAGAAAGAGTGAGAGTGACAGAGAGAGTTAGAGAAAAAGTAGTAAAGAGGGCACATTGTTTTCAGTCTGCACGCATGAGCTTGTCTTTTCGACCATGTTGAATTCCAGCCATTCAGATGACTGGTGTGCGTAGGCCAGGCCTCCAACGCGTTTTGCCGTCACCATCACAACAGTTTCCATTCATGAGGCTCTGCTGGCTGTGGGGACATCTGCACCACAACACTTGTCACTTCAGGCCCCCCCCCCCGGTGCACACCGCTCCTCTCAAACAAACACACACACACATCCACTGACACATACATACACACACACTAAACTTCTCCAGCTAAATGCCAGCGCAGAGAATCAGAAGGGCATCAGAGATGGCCGTTGTCTGCGTACGCCCATGTGTGGTTTTTGTGTGAATGGGAACCAAGTGTGGGGAGGTCTTTGATACCACAGGGTGCCCGGCGGGGGTGGCACATAGCTTGGCCCGCTCGGGTGTGTCACAATGCTGGAAGGGTTGGGCGGGTGACAAACCCAAGTTTTTCGACCAGAACGACCCCCTGGCATTCCACGCAGGCTTGTTACACCACAGTGACGTGGGTGGGCCAGGTGACCTTTGATCCTATGGAGCCCTCTTATATGTGTCTATTGTGCGATGGACTCTGTATCAATGTCCCACATCCACACAGTATGGATCTCACTGGGTTCCTATATAAAGCTTAGTACAAAGCACTCTAGATTTAGTCAAAACTAGTAGTTACTCAAATGACTTGTGAGTTGTTCATCATTTCACAATAGGTTCAACAACAAATACAGTCAATTCATTATCATTCATCCATTTTCTGTGATGTTTTAGGTGTGTAGAGTTAGAATTGTTGAATTATACCTCAGTAAAGACAAGGTACTCTACAAGTTCCCATTCATGATATTCCCAAGCTGGCTCTTCTGCTGGTATTTCACACCATCGGGCACTGGGCGTCAACACGGAGGTTTGTTGGATAAACATCCAACGCTGAGTAGGAGCTCCAAGCATCACTGTTATTGTTACCGCTTAATGCCATGCACCAGCATTGTTGTTTTGCAGCAATCAACACATACATATGTAATAAAGCTGAGAGGCAGTGGGACAATACAAACCATTGTAGCACCCAACTCCAACTCAGATCAGCACAAAGGACCCCACCAGTCTAGATTGAAGCTGACTCTAGCTTTTCATAACTGTTGGCCCGGATTGGAAATGACAATTTCCTAGTTTAGAGTGCAGATTAATGCAATTGGCCCCTGTTGGGAGTTACCTGGCATTTGTCATGGTCTTATTGGTTCTGGAGCCATCTGTTGATCGTGCTGGCATTTTTGTGAATGATGAGGGTTGATGGATAGTGATAAGAGTTCAATGGAGGGAAGGACAAGAGGTGAAGGGACATTTTGGAGTGACTACAAAGATGTTGTAGATTGTCTATATGTGTGCTTCTGTGTGTGTGTGTCTGTTTGTGTGTGTGTGTTTGTGCGTGCGTGCGTGTTTCTGAGGGCAAACGTCGATGACTGTGTCAAGGGTGAGTGATAACCGTGGTCTTTTCAGCACTGTGGGGCGGGTCAGACGGTTGTGATGGATGGTTAGCAGTCTGGCCCCTTTCTTCACGCCTCTCTCGAAGCCCAGTGTCTGAAGATCGAGGCTGGGGTGGAGGACTGAAGGGGTTGAAATGCCGGGTGGTTGGGGGTGAACACGTCTGGCCCTCATTAAACAAAGGTTGTCTGCACTCTTACAAAAAAAAAAAAAAAGCTTATTATTTGGTTCTTTCTAGACTAAATTGTATTTAACAGAATAATTATTTTGTTATTTGCTAAGCCAATTAAATTTTTGAATAGCACTGTCACTTATTTAGTGCAGCACCTGGAGTTGCACTTGACAGCCAGCAGTTAAAAATAGCTTAACATTTCTATGATAAAGCATTTTTCTGGCTATATTTTGGTTTTTACTTCTGCTTAGAATCTGTAATCTGCTAAATCTTTAGCATCACATATGCTATATATATATATATATATATATATATATATATATATATATATATATATATATGTGTATGTGTGTGTGTGTGTGTGTGTGTAAAACAAAAACTGGTTATTGAGAGGAGTAATCTCATATAGAATTTGAACCGTCATTTTGTAAATTGTTGCTGCAGTTGGTACAGATGTCACTATTGAACCATCCAGAACCCTTGTTGTTTACAGTGTAGATTGTTTAAAGTAAGCTCAGAGAAAGTGACTATTTAGCCTGAGCAGCATATGAAACTGTAAGTATGCACATATAAAACATGATGGAGCTTTTAATCCAGATCTTTTGTTCTTCATGTCTAATTCATCATTGCCCTCTTCATTTTCCTTTTGTCACACCCCATACTCTTCTTTTTCCTTTTCATTGTCCCTGAATCTTATTTTCTTCCCATAATTTATAATTAAAATCCATCCTTTTCTCCTAATCTTTCTCTTTTTTTTCATCCTACAACTACAAGAACTACAAGAAAATTAGAAATGAAAGAAAGAAAATGCCTCAATTCCTGTTTATTCTTCTTTACCTTTTGATTCTTTTTCTTCTCCTCCTTCCTCACCTACCCATTTCCTTACATCTATCCTTCCTTTGTCACCCTAATCATCCTATCTCCTTTCTTCACCCCTTTCTTTCCGCTCTCCTTTCTCCATTCGTGCCCTCATCTGACTACCTCCCTGCCTTTCTATTAGTTCTTGGATTTCTCTTCCTCCTCTACCTCCACTCTCTTTCCCTCTTCATACTATAGACACTACATCGTCAGTTATTAATGATATTATTCTAATACCAGAGTCTATGTTACTTACTTAAAACAATATTTTGATCTGTTAAGGTTTCTGTAGTGCTGGATTAGTTTCCCTGTCCGTCTTCTCTTTGTTGGTTGAAGCTAAGAGTCTATGTATACATATACTATACATATCTCATGGGCATTTTGGCTCCCTGCATAGATGATGGTCATTCTTTTTCGACGGAGGTTGGCACTCCATGGCCAGGCCTGTGTTATCCCTCCTGTGTTTCAAGGCTCTGTGGACTCTGTGGTCTGCTGCTTCAGGCCCAGGCAGGCTTACAGAAGGGCACACAGCAACCAACACCCCAGAGAGGAGCTACAGCAACCTGCCTTGTGTCTTTCCTCAATCTTCAAACACGGGGGAGACAGAGAGAGGGAGAGAGGGAGAGAGAAGCAACAAAGGCTTATGTGAAAGAGCACAAGACCTTCGCACACCCGGGCTCGCTAATTGACGGCTGCAGGGAGTGGGAGAGACAGTGGGAGAGATAAGAAAGCCACCAAACCCTGCTTACACTCCACACATAGCAAATACAAATGTCCATGCAGAACAATATGGACACACATACAAAAACATGCACATAGCACATACTTTATGGTTAAAAACTTCACTCTCCATCACTCAGCTGCCTCATGTCTTGGAGGCTGCCATACCTGTAGTCCTTTTCCCCTGTGTTCACACCTCAGATAGCACATGTATGGATAGAAAAGCCCAATATGCTGCTTTGTCACTGGTTTAGTAATGGCAAACCAACCAAAGGCCTAGGGCCACTATTTAATTGCTTTGGTCATGTGCACCAAAGAGGTGCCACATCACTTAATCCCCTTGGTGGCAAAGTGTCCTGTCCCACGCCTGCACCCCCTGGCAGTGCCGTCCCGCAGGGGAGAAGTGGGTGTGGTGGAGTGGGTGGAGAGGCACATGGGAAACCCCTACCAACAATGGATACTAAATCCATACCCTCTGCTCTGCTTCACGACCATCCCCCCCCCTCAACATCAATGCATCACCTTTATTCTGCAAGCTAGCAATGCAAGCTGATTGGTATGAGAGTGTGATGCCAAATTATAAAAATACAATACATTGCATAGCTGCATAAATCATATGAAGATGGAAGCTTTCCAATAGGGATTTGTAGTTTGTATGTTGAAGTATCCAGATGATTTACTTTAGTAAAAGTAATAATATCACAATTAGAGCTACAACAATTAGTCAACTGGCAGAAAATTAGCCCCCAGCTATTTTTAGTAATCTCCTAATCTTTTTGAATCATAGTTTAAGAAAAAATTTTGGATTGTGGAAGTTGGTTGCAGCACTAATCACAAGGTAAAAATACATTACAAATGAAATCTGTGCATACAAAACGTTACTCATGAGAAGTGCAGTAGTACTCTCGAGTGGTATACTCAAGTATGCATTATGGGTAATTCCTCCAGTTAATGTAGTGTTGCATGTTACATTATAATTCTGGATGATTATGACAGATGACGTTTAACTAGTTTACATACTGTTTGGTTGTACTTTATACGATCATTATGCGTTTTTTATGAAAAAAAATAGAAATGATTGATTGATTAAAGTTTTTAAAAAGTATTGCTGATAATACGATCTATATAGGAATATAACAAGGAAATACAGTACAAATATTTCAAAATTGTACTTAAATTGTATTTGAGAAAATGTACGTGCACCAGCTAGCAATCATCCCGTGGGATATGAAGGGTCTGGATTGAAGGAGGTTGATAGATTCCCCTGCCCCATCCTCTGTGTGCTTACCCATGGGTCCTGAGTCTTTACCCCAACAAAGGACCTGTCACCTCTGCCCATCATCCCTTCATCCCTTCATCCCTTCATCCCTTCATCCCTTCATCCCAAGGACCCTTGACTGGGACTGAGGAAGGTTACCGGACCTAGTCTGACCACTGCAACGAGAGCAGCATGCGTACAGACAGACAGAGAGAGAGAGGATTGGAGACAATTGTTTATTTGACTCTCTACAAGAACTGCATAGGGAGTTAGTGGGGAGAGAGGAGGGTGAAGAGAAGGGGAGGGGGACTGTGGGCGGATGGAGCATCTGGCTGATATGCAGCCATGTACTGAGGCGATGAGGCGCCTTGAGCCCAGGAGGAGGTAAGGAGAGTTTGTATGAGACCGACACAGATAGCCGAAGAGATAGACGGTGACAAAGGCCTCCTATGACCTGCAGCACCAAACTCTTTCAGCCATATCATTCTGTGAACTTTCCTTTACACCTTACCTACAGTATAACTTTGCTCATCTTTCATTCAGTTTGCAGCAACAGGACAGAAATTAGGATCCATCATGAATAAAGAAGAACTGTCACGTACTAGGAGTGAGAACACTGAAAAGACAGGGCAGGACGCCGATTGACCTTTTGTCTTATTTAAAAATCAAAAGGGTGTCACTTCCAGGCTTGTGAGGGAATAGACGTTGGTTGGATGGTGGACAAGGGTTAGAGGGGGTGTCTGGGTTCTAATCCATGGGACCGTCGATGACCCTTGACCCCTTGGGGCATGGGGTTGGACTCTGCCAAAATGTGTGTGTGAAAGTCAGGGCTTCCCTCTGCGCTCGAGGCAGGCCAAAGCCTCCCCAGCCACTCTTCCAAGTAATGATTTATAGGGCAGGGTGCGATCGACACACGCTCAGCCCTAGGGATGAGCCTAAATGGTAGTTTTGACACCACTGAGAGACGGGGTTAAAGGTGATCAATAACAAGCCACTGGAGGAGGAGCGACAGAAGGACAGATAGAGCGAGGAGGAGAATGGGAGGTGGTAGATGCGGAGGAGGAGGAGGAGGGAGCAGCTCTTTTTAATTGGCCTCTGCTCATTACTTGGGTCTTTGTGGACCATCGCCTCTTTTGTGCATGACTTTTGCTCCAGGGCACATATGTGTTAAGATTTTAGGTGTGGTTGTTCAATTCTTCTTGATGACCTCAGACTGTGGTGCTTTTTAAAAGATTGGTTTGAAGTTTGACCCAAAAGCTGACTCAGAGCAATGACATGTTCTTTCATGATATTCTTGAATTGAACTTCCAGTCAAGTACATTATTACTCACTAACTATACTTGTTAATGAGCAAATCTGTATGATCAGGGCTTCTGCCAAATTCCTTTTTAATCTTAACTTTTGTCATGCCAATGTGTTTCTTGGATAGTGCACCCTGTGTTTTTATCAATGCATGTACATGACACTGGCTAAGCACCAAGGGTTCATCATACATGCAGTACACACAATTCTAGCTTCTCCTTCTATAATTGTAGGCTCCAATTCTCATCATAAACAGATTTTGCATGTTCATAATAAATCTGAATGTCTATCCCTCTCCCTCTGTTTCCCCCCTGTGTGAATGTCTAACTTTATGTCTGTACTGGCATAAGTGTCTGTATGCCAGTTTCTCTAGTGTACCATCCCAGAGCTTGTACTGAGGGGAGAAGGGGAGAATGCCTTGTAGTGTGTAACACACCCTCTATTTTTATTACACACACACACACACACACACACACACACACACACACACACACACACACACACACACACACACACACACACACACACACACACAAACCAGGAGTCTTGGAGTATCTCTCAGAAGTGAGCTGATTAGGCCTAAGACTGGGGACTGCTTTGCCTAATCATATCGCTGCATCCAAATCATCTGTGTACATTTCTAATTACATAGTGGCACGCGGTGTCCTTGAGCACAGTGGCAGGTCTCCATTTCATCTCTGCGCTGCGTCTACCCCCCTACTTCTCTTATCCCCCCCCCTCTCTTCTATCCTTATTTATTTATTTCCATCAGCCTTATCTTTGTTGTTGTTTCGGTTGACTGTGTGCTGAGCAACAGCAGTCATTTGCCCACCGATCTATGTCCTTTGAACTCAGCATTGCGGGGCAAAGCCGACTGTCAGGGGTAGCGGGATCATCTTTGATGATCTGTTTATTGTCCGGCTCCAATTTGCAGGGGTTCACAATATAATATCCATTCTAGCATGCATAACACGAAGGATCAGTCATGGGTAAAGGACAACCACAAAAATATTGTTTGAGTTTGGATTATAGGGCTGGCACACAAGCAGTGTAGAGCAGAGTTACATTTGTACTGCCTTTGCATTTCCTAGACTGTCCATATGTCTCCAAGAAACAATAAAACTGCTCATGGTATGCAAAAAGATTGTCTTTCTGCTGCTGTGCCTATACATTTGTGATCTCTGAATAGCCATGTTTTTTTCTTTTTTGAATATCCTTGTTGGCAGCAAGGCCCTGAAAATCTCAGTGCACTCTATGGTTAGATGACCTTCCCATTGTTTACCGGTATGTGTCTCTTTGCTGCAAGGCCTCATCTTTTCTGTTTCTCCCCTCTTCTCTGCAGTAAACCTTGTTATTGAAGTAAGGAGGCATTGCAATGCCTTTGCCACAGTTGACAAAAGCCAGGCTTGAAGGTGAAGAGAGGAGACAACCTTTAACATGGGACTGCCATGTCCTTTTAGGTGCAACAATTAACTTTTCAACCTTGTGCAGAAGTCTAAAAGGCTTCCTTAGCAGCTGTGCTGTATGATTTCAGATGAATCATGAGGCCCTGAAAAGACCAATAAATAAATAAACAGAACAATAATTATTACTGTTTTGTTTGATTAGTGTAACACTAGGGCTCTTTGCAGCTTTGTGACAGAAATCCTACAAAATGAAGACAGCTGGTGCAGTGCATATGATTGTATTTATCTTACCTTTTCCACTCTTTTCTTATCACTTGCTAAGGCTGTCACTGCCATTGTTTAATACCAACTAGCTCACTGAATCAGTAGTAATTGCTGTTGTTGAGTGCCTCTTAAGTATGCCTTTCTTCTCATTGTATGCCACCAACAAGAACATCTATGTGCAGCTGCCTGGAGGCAAGTTCCTGAAATATTAGTTCTTCATTCTTAGAACTGTTAGTCACAGTGACAGACACCTGAGGCGATATAAAATGTCCCTCAAAGCCATGAAAGAGGGAGACGGGCTACTTCTCTTCTTCAAAACCTCAGAGTGAGGAGCAAAGAGATGCAGAGGGGAGGGGAGAGTAACTTTCTAAAGCTGCACTTATACCCCTTCGCATATGGGGGCCATACCACGGAGTAGACATGAAGGGGGAACCCATATAGCTACAAGGCCCAGTATCATAAATAACACAAGACTTCTCCTCTCCCTTCTCCGTCTCCTCCAGTTCACTGCTGGAGTGTTTCATATGGTAACTAGGTGTTCACTGTGTGGCCACATTGTTGCCCATCTTTCAAGTGGCTCAGAGGAGGAAACCTTGAGGTAGGGGAAGAGAAGGAATTTTTGATGAAAAAATGCATTATTCTGTTCTTTTTCCAGTCCCCATCCCCCCCTTTCTGTGCCACTCACTGTGGGAGTGGAGTATTTATTACATAAACGGTAAAAGAGGAAAAGAGGAGAGGAGAACTCAGACTGCAGGAAGAGAAAGTAATAGAGAGTAAAAAAAGCTACAGGCTCTTTCACCTGTCAGGTTAAAAAGGGTGTTAGATGGAGGAATGGGCGTGTTTTTCTCTTCCACCTACAAAGTGATATGTTGTGGCTATGCAGAGGATGATATGGTCGGATCCCTTGATTGCTGTCAATCATGTTTCACAATTGACCCAAACAAAGTTTACACTCCCTGCCCAAAATTAGAAAAGGGTGCATTTATTTAAAGGTTATCCTTATTTGAGTGTTATTCATGCAACAAGTATTTTCCATGTGCTTTTTCTGAGGTTGATATCTGTGGCATCAAGCTAAAGTTAACATGATGCCACTCTTTAATAAAGCTTGCATATTTGTCTTTGTTAATGCTTAATAAATTGTTTATTTATACATATAGATAAGTAGTAACCAATTAATTTAAGGACAGATTTTGTGTTGCCAGGTTATGAACTGCACACTTGTTGAGTTACTTCAAGTGAATAAATCATGAGTAAAGGTTTCTTCAACTAAATTGATATCATATGGTATGGGATGTAGATGAATGGCTTTTGGTCCAAGTGGTCTTCATCTGTTTTCCAGGTGGCAAGTACTCCTTGTCCAAACTGTCAGTTGGAGGCCTGTTTTTGATCAATTACATAAGGTAATGGTGAAGGAAGACACAATTTCACAGCCTGGCAACTCAAAGCCATTAATTAAACCCCTTAAAGTATGCTTTCTTAGAAGGTGGTACCCAAAGACTATGCGCTTCTCAGCCCACTGGCAGCTTGGCTCTCCAGCATCACCCCACATCTCTGTACATGAGGATGATCTGGAATCCAAAGAATCCCAAACAAGTACATTATTCAGCCGCTCCCATTATTTCCATAATTGCCAACATTGTAGTGGTGTTTGTAATGTCATTAATAACAGGCGTTGGCGTATAATACGCTTAATGTTATTTATCTTTTGGCAGATAGCTTGATGCTGCTAATCCTCATTCATTTGCTGTGGATCAATGCAAATCCGCTAGCGTGAGTGAAATCCCCTCCCCCTCCCAGAGCCGATGGTTCCTAATGTATTTTCCCACCATTAACCAGCCATAATCCCTGCTAATCATCACTAATCCACATCTCCTGTGTGTGACGATACTTCCCTGATGAAGGAGGCATTGGTGCTCACAAGCGCCTGTGCGCTGCTGAGGCTGGAGCTCCTCTGCGAGTGCTGCCGAGGGCCCACTCAGTGCAGGAGAGCAGACTGCTGAGAGGGGAAGAGGAGGAAAGGTGAAAGGGATGAACTGTGGTGTTTTGTGGGTCAAATAGCTGGGTTTTGCTGTTTTGTGATGAGTTCTGCTCATGTATTATTGATTCCTCGGCATAATGGAGGTTGTGTCCCTCCATACGGTACAGAATAAAAATTGCATATCATCAAAAAATAACAGTTGGTACCAGTCAACACAGTCTTTCTTGTCTACAGATTGAGATTTCTTCATTGTGATTTCTCGTGTAGTCTACTATGGACTCTAGTTCACCTTCTTCTGTCCACTCTGTGTGCTTCTGTGTTTTGTAATTCACTCCATTTCCACAGGTCACATAGAGGCCTTTGGTGGCTTGAGTGTCTCTTCTGATGCTGTGAGATTTGATGTTTGATATCTGACAACATATTTCTTTTTTGGCCCTCAATAGTCAAGAGGCACAGGGGCAGACATAATTGCACAACAGAGGTGTAGCTGCTTAATCTTCAGAAAAACGACTGAAATGTTTTTTATCAGCCTATTATTTGACATGAAAGGGAAAACAACTTTAGTCTTTGTCCTAAACTTCTGTAGGTGAAAGCTGATTAAGCGTGTAAAGCAACTTGTAATGCATGTTCTGGCCACTTGTATTTTAAGGACACAAACACAAATAATGGCAATGATGATGAGATAACTTTTACATAAATTGTTATCGCTTTTATTGTTGCTTATTTCTAGAAAATCTTTGAGATAGAGCTCAGTGGCGCAGTACCCAGGTTTTACCAGCAGGGGGCGCCTGTGGCTCACTATTCTCTGGGTCTCGTTTGCTCCTTATGTTGGCCTCCTCTCCCACAGTTTGACCACCTCAGCCACTGCAAAGACACTTTTTTTCACTTGCATCACAGCAGCACAAAAGACCTGTCAAAACATTTCAGCACACTTACACTGTGCCGTGTTTTTACAGTCTTGGCAGGCGCACGACACGGCTGCACAAATGACGCACACACATTTATCTTTTAATAAAAATCAAATTACGCACTCTTGAGGAAAATATTCGTGGATACTGGTTTGTTTGAATGGTATAGCAACTATATTACCGAGTAACGATGACATGTCTATTTCCAAAATCTGACATCGGTGTTTTTGTGAAGTCTATTTGTAACTTTGTATTGCGTGTTTACGTTTGATAAAAGTCCACTTTCGTAGAAAAAGAAATGAAACGGTTCTTCCACTATATATTTAAATATAGCTACTCCTGTTAACTATTTCAAATAGCCTCTTATGATTTGGGGAGCAGCAATAAATGAAGACAAGTTTACGTTTCTTCAACAAAACCTCAACTTCTTGAAAATGTAAGAATTTTACTGTCGCTGCATCTTTTCTTTTCTAACTTTTCACGGTGATTTTAATCATTTATAAATGAAGCCGTAAAGGTGGTTTAGAAAAATTTAGATTTATTAGCGTGTGTAATGAATTTCTCCATGTAATCTAAGAGTATCCTGGTCTGATATTTACAGATGTAAATGTGGAAACACTGCGCACTGCCGCTGTGGCGTGAAGACACACGGGCCTAACTTTAAGACTATTTAATCTATGACGATATAGAGACATGGTGTATTTATTGAGGTGAAAAATAACATCAAATATGTTGCCTGTGAATGTAGGCCTATATTTACTCTTATGAAACTTTAGGGCCTGCCGTTTTTGTTTATCCTATATGTGTTTTTTCTCCATCTATCTTTGGAAAAGAGGCTGATTTTTGCCTGCAGGCACAGATCAAAGATTCGTCACAATTTGCCTTTTAGATGCTTAAAACATAACAAGTGATGGGCGATGGTTTATTTAAGGGGAAACTGCTCACATTTCAATATGATGGAAGAAGGCCTATTTAGGCTACTCTAAATAAAAAAGTAACTGACTAATAATAATAATAATAATAATGATAAGAATAAAAATAAGAATCACCACTCAATGAAAAGACAATAATTCGTTATTAATATTGCACAATTTAATACTGCGATTACACAAAGATGCGAACAACGTCAGAGACTGTGTGAACTTAGCAGGGAATGCCTGAGGTAAAATACTGTTGTCTATCCCCCTTAACAGCACAAACACACAGCTTCTGATTTTAAACGACCCCCTGTTACATAACGAATCACTGCTATTTAAACTGAACACATGATGTGCTCACCACCTCCCGATGCTCAGCACACTGAACAGCATTAAACTTTATGATCATGTTTATCTTGTTTACCTGATGATGCTACAATAGACAGTAACAAAGGACGAGTGGTTTGGATCTTAATGAAGACAACAGACCATTTCTTGTATATATGTTTTATGTAAGTAATAAAATATTACTATAACATAAATATAAATGTGACTTTGCAGTCTACATTTAGCAATCAACATACAACCAATGTAGTAAACGAAAAGAAAAACATACTGAAATCCACTGCAACATAACCATTAACAGAGCTAAACAAAAAGCTCCAAACACGTTTAAGAAATAAATATATATATATAAATGGTCAGATTCATAAATGAAATCATATTAAAATATCTTCTTGGAATTAGTAAGTGTACAAAACTGCCCGGAAAGAAACAAAAACAAAACAATATCTCAGAACAAATACAAGTTTACATATTGGACATATTTACACATCGGAAATAATCCTGGCAACATTTTCTCTAAAATCTTTTTTTTATCATTATTATTATTATTTTTTCTTGAAAAAAAAGAAGAAGTTTCCCTCAACTGTATTGAATAGCACTGCTGTAGGCTTTTGGACTGGTCCAACATTAAGAAATGACACACAACGCATGAGATTTTCAGATGTCCTTTAAGGTCAGAAAAAAATAAATATATCTAAAGTAAGTCCCTTACTCGCTTTCCCTTAAGGAATTATTTTCTTTTTGTCCAGCGTTTTAATATAATACAGTGGATTTATTGGACAAAGGAAACGGTGTTGTTCTAACCAGATCAAAACATATGAAAAAACACAGAGGAACAGAAATCGAGTACTGGCGTGATATTCCGACATGGGGCACTGAAGTTACCTGAGTTATTTATTACTTTTCGTTTCGTATTTGACCAATCTCTCTTGAAATGTTTTGGAATACAACAGGATAACAGGCAGTAAGCAGTGTGAGCTGACAGCGCTCAGTGGTAACAACCAGGAACCTGTAAACATGGGATTTATTGTGTTTAAGCCTATATTGAGATCAGCTTCACTCACAATTTCAATAACAAATATCAAATTGCAATAATAATAATAATAATAATAATAATAACAATAATAATAATAATAATAATAATAATAATCAACTAAAGAATAAGTGCTCCATGCAAAGAAAAAACAACAAATCAATCCCCCCGAAAGAAAAGAAGAAAATGTGTGTTTAAAATCCACATTGCCCTTTTTAGCGTCTGGTGCTGTTTGCAAATTTCGACGTGGTCATTTGAAAAGCTTTGAATATATTTTTTTAAGGCATGCAGTCAGAACTTAGACGTCCCGTTGCATTGAACATTTTTCTGAAATGTTGATTATGAGTGTTTTTCGGGTGCCATAATTTCCATCACTCCCCCCCCACCACCACCACCACCACCAACTCCCACTGAGTAAAGAGAAAAAATGAGAGGCTTCTCTGATGAGTTACAGTACCTATAGCAAATAATGAAGAAGAAATCATAGACAGTCTGCAGTAAGAGAGACACTGAAGTTAAAGTATTTTCAACCAAAACATCACACATAATATAACAAAGAAAGTATACACTAATATTCAGAAATCTGGTTAATCAGTTTAAGCCTGAAAAAGCAAAATGTTCATTCAGTGTAGGCTATTCATCTCCAGTGTTGATCATTTTCAGGCAACCACCTCATTCTGGTGAGCGCCAACAGTTCATGTTACACCAGGAGGAGATGGCCTCAGTTGCCAACTTTAATTACTCCCCATTTGAAACAGCCATGGGATATCAAATTTACTTTATATGCATGTCTCCTCCATATAATTTTGGTAAATAAAGAACTTTGTTTCACTTTAAATGCGCACGGAATCAGTAGTAGCATTTTTTTTTTCAGGATTTTTTTTCTTAACATTTTCCCTCTTGCCATCTATTGGACATGACGATCTCCGAATACTAAGGTCAAAACTCATCCGTTCAACTTTTCCATGTCTCTTTTCTCTCAGGAAAACAAAAGCCAAACTTAAATACTGTAAACTCCATAGTCCCTTTCCCTTTTCTATCCCCCCGCGGAAATACTCGGATTGTTCATGAAAACAGTCACTGCACAGGACTCTGTAGTGTGCGGTGTAGAGGAGGGGTTTCTGCTTGGGAATATACGTCCTCCATATTCGGGTGAGGGACCCCCACTGGTGTCATTCTTTTCTCTTTTTGTCTTCTGTTGCAAAACCAAACACGGACAACCTCTTTTTCCAACTGCAGGGTGCCGGCTAAACTGGTGATTTCATGAGCAGATGGCTTTGGGCATTTTAAGAAATGATTTTCCAGCGCCCCTTTCACCCCTACTTCAATAGAGGTCCTCTTCTTTCGTTTCCTGCCCTGCGCAGCAATCTTGTCCAAATTGGTGGGACTGCCCGTGTTTGAGTCTGTCTCCTCCAGCCACTTGTTTAGGAGCGGCTTAAGTTTGCACATGTTCTTGAAGCTGAGCTGCAGTGCCTCAAACCTGCAGATAGTGGTCTGAGAAAAGACGTTTCCATACAGGGTGCCTAAGGCCAAGCCAACGTCCGCCTGCGTAAAGCCCAGTTTGATCCGCCGCTGTTTGAACTGCTTGGCGAACTGCTCCAGGTCGTCGGAGCTGGGCGCGTCCTCGTCCGAGTGGTCCTGGTGGTGGCTGAACGCTTGCTGGGGCGACTCCATCTGGTTGTCGTGGCTGCCCGAATCGTCGAGGAGTGGGTCCCGCATACCATGGTGCAGGGAGCCGGGCTGGGGACTCAGCATTGCGTTGAGATTTGTGTATCCAGGCTGGGAGTAGACCAGTGACTGGTGGCCGTTGGATGCTGGGGACAGCGGGGATAAGTGGTGTGTTGTGGTGGGCGCCCACGAACCATGGTGGCTACTCTGTGTCTGTTGGTGCACCAGGTGAGATCTGTGGTGGAAGCCGCTGCTCAGGTCCTCTCGGGTCGCCTGCACGGTGGCTTTGTGCTCCTGCTGTCCGATGTGGGTGCCGCTGGACCAGTCGGTGTTGGAGGTGGGCAGCCACTGGTGGTGCGTCAGGCTCATTGGGTGCCCCGTGTTGGTAGCCGCAAGCCCTTGCAAGTACTCGTGGTGCATCATTTTCTGCACCTCTCTGTAGGTCGTCCCCTGGTGCATCCTATCCGAATCCGGATGCATGAGCGGGTTAGACGGTAAGGAGTTATTCCTCGGAATATACTGAGCTGTTGTCGCCATGGCTCCTACTTCGAAAACTGACGAGCACTTCGGAGGTCTCCAGGCTTTAGAGCCAAAACGCAACAACCTGCTCTGGGAGGTCTTGGAAGAGCGAAGACACGCCTCCCCTCCGCTTGTATTGGCTCCTCTCCGATTCAAGCCCACTAGGGACACATTCAATAGGCGCAGGGTTTCAGAGCATGGCTACAGCGCATTTTTCGCACAGGATGGGAAGAGCTCCGATCTTACATATGTTATAGAAAAACATATGTTCTATTTATTAAATGTCTATTTGAGGTTTTTTTTTTTTTTTTTAAACAGGACTTTCACTCCGCATAGCTGCTCCCAATTGATAGGTCGCGCGTACACACAGCCTCTTTTCTGTTTATTAGGCAGAAAATGCTCATTTTGTCTCCAATTCTGTCTCTGTGGAAGGTGAACAGGGCTGCAGCAGCGGGGTTTGATTAGGTTTCCCTGAGTTTGGGTCGGTTGTTTTGCAAATAACCACGTGGGGGAGTAAGGAGATCTTTTTGAAGGGTTGCCCCCCCCCCCCTCCAACACACACACACCCATACACAAGCACTTACAAACACACACTCGTGCACCTTTATAATAGGTCAGTGATGATTATAGCGCTCCTCATTTTAAATAGATTATAAGGCGCGATGCTCCAGCTCTGCAGCCACCCACACAACGAGAGGCGTGTAAATAAGCGCTGTGATGTGTCTGTGAGTGCTGCTGTAAATGTGTGACAAATTTGAAAGCATTTGCTCTATTTCAAAGCCTCCGCGTATGTCATTTATTTGTATTGTCTCGGTAATTTTCAATGTTGTATGATCTCATCATCACCACCCACTTAGTTAAGATGGGCCAAGATACGCTCTCTCTCTCTCTCTCTCTCTCTCTCTCTCTCTCTCTCTCTCTCTCTCTCTCTCTCTCTCTCTCTCTCTCTCTCTCTCTCTCTCTCTCTCTCTCTCTCTCTCTCTCTCCCCCCCCTTCCCACCCCCTCACACACTGTGCTGCAGGTGACAGAGGTGACAGATATTACACACAATTTATTCACATCACTCAGTATCTTCTCTTGAAATCCCGATCGCAATAAAATGGACGTTATCAAGGTTTACTGCCATATCTGATAACAATCATTTATAATTTATCATAAAACAATCTGATTTAATTTTGATGACACTGTATCCTCGCTGCCAGGATGGTGTGCAGTTCTGGGTTCCTTTCCAACCCTGGAAATGTAGATGTAACATATTCCAGAAAATGAAATAGTCTATATTCTTATATCATTTACCTCTTGAAGCATTTTTTACTAAGCAGCAACTTGGAGAGAGAAACCTTGTGTTTCTTCCTCCTGGCTCCTTCCTCACTACCTCTCCCGGTTGATCTGATTATTTTTCCCTTCACGTTTTGTCCCAATAGCAAATTACCAATTCTATGAATTGCAAAGCAGCCTCAGAGACGCGGAGGGGTAGAGAGAGGGGGGGAGATGCGAAGATTGAAAGGGATCTTTGCAAACACAATCACGTTCTTAAATGGAAATGCGGGGCTTTAAACAAATCTTACATCTCTCCCGTTCCATTCGCCTAAAACTCTGCAATCAGGCACATGTTCCACTCCTTCTAAATCAGGAGCTTTTTGGAAGGTTTTTCAGGCGCAACAGTCCCATTTTAATCATTTACCTGAAAGCAATGTTTTGCCTTTTTTATCTCTGCCGGGTGTTTGTTTGTTGTCATCTTCCCAATGCGACTATTCTCTTTCTATTTACAGGACGATTCAACTCAAGTATTCATTTTAATCCGGGACTACATGACTAAAAGGTAAGTTGTCTCCTTTCTGCCGTGACCGCGTCCTTGCTGTACTCTTGTCTCCAACGTTAACAATGTAGAGAGTGAGTGTGTGTGTGTGTGTGGAAAATGTTGTCGGGGTCACAGGTGCTCGTCATCATCTCTTGAAAGGCGTGGTTTTTGTCCACCCATCCTTTATATATTTATTTGGGATGAGTGGAAGACAATCCCTGCGAGTTATCTGCGCGTCATTTGAGGGTCATTTATTAGTGACAAAGTCAAATTATGAGATGTAATAACATTATTTTAATGCAAATATACATTGCTGTCAGTGCTGCCGGTTAATTCATCTCATTTAAAGAAACACTTCTTCTGATTTAAATGATTTGCAAACATTTTTTTTTCTTTAATTACCAAGAAACAATCTTTTGCGTTATTTTAGTTTTAACGTGCCATAGATTTGTCTACAATGGCATTACCTAACAAAACATATATTTACTGATTAAAACAATATTTTGTGTAATTAAAAGGTAATAGATATACCTGCAAAATCGGGTAAAATGCAAAAAAAAAAAAAAAAGTAAAACAATGATGGACAACGCTCCTCTAACCGTAGTCGTTAATGGGAAATCTCAGCCAGGACATTTCTTTTTGTCAGTGTCTTTTCTCTGCGCTCTAAACTCCTGAGAGACCTCAGTGGCTGCATGTGTGTCACTGCTGTAAGGGACCGGAGCTCCATGCAGCTCTCAGTTAATGAAGATGCGTAAGCCATTCAGTCATTCTTGTCTCCCAGTCTATAAAAAGCAGTGGTCTCTGCCACACAGACCCAGTCTTGTGCTTTGCCATGCCAGCGAGGAGCTGCTGGAAAAGAAAGATCCAGATGCTTTGGCCCTTTTGTAAAGAATATGGCCTTGTGTGCGCTGAGGTGCATTTTTGCCAGGACTCACTAGGTTTCCATGGTGCGCTCGATGAAAGGGATCACACAGAACTTGGTGGTGAATGACAGGCCGTACAGGAAAAGCGGCTGGAAATGAACACGATATGATGGCTTTAAAAAAGTAGAATGAAAAAAAGAGGAAATTACGAGTCGCACTGAGCATGAACCGCAGAGATGAGTGTCGTGGAACTTGGGTGACCCTTTTTTTTTATAACCAGAAATTAAGTGTGTGCACAAGTCTGTTCTTTGTATCACCCTGAAGCCACAATTCTCTTATTTATTCTTCGGTATCTAGCAAGTTTGTTTCCTGTAATGTCTTGACATTATGTGAACATGGTGAGAAATTAAAACTGAAAACATAATTAACACGGACAGCAAACTGACTAAACATGACGCTTTTACTGACCAAACTTAATTTCCTGCCTATACATTTTTGGGAACAATGTTTAAATGAATTGTAAATGTAGGCATTCATTTATTATAATGAGGGGTCTTTTCTTTTTTCAGTGAGGCACGTGTTAATCTTTCCTCCAATCTACTTAATATGCAGCAGTTATTGTCACGACGCACCTCAACCAATAGGTCCCCATCGACCCTTCAATTAATCAACTTTCCCTCTGTCTCTCTGTGCACGGGCGTCAGTACAGTAAAGATACTTAGGAATTAGGATTTATTTACTTGATTGTATTTTCCGTATTGTTGTATGAGCTGCTTGGTGGCAAATGAGTTTCCCCTTCAGTGGATTAATAAAGTTTTTTATAATCTAATCTAATCTAAAGAATAAATTATGTTTAATAAAATGGCTCATGACAAATCTGTGAAGAGAATTGTGAAATTTTGTCACAACATTTTTTGTACTCTCCAATAAGATGCATCAAAAATATACAGAAAAGAAAAAGATAAATGATGTCAGTCATCAGAGTACAATCCCTATTTGAGAACACTTAACAGTAAAACTTTTAGAATGGGTTATTCTGGTCCTCCCTCTAAGGCCATGAATATGCAGACATTTAATTTCGACATGAAATTTAATATAGTCATTGGCTTTTTATTTTTCCAAAGGTATACCTATAATAACATCCCCACATTCTTAAACTGGTCTCGGCCTCACATTAGATGTTAAATACAAGTCTTCCTCAATTCCAGGGGGAACATTTCGACCTGCCACAAGCTATGTTTAGATTTTAAAATTCATGTGATGTATTCCAAACTACAGCGAGTTGAATAATATCCACCAACTCACTCAATCAGATAATTGTATTTCGTTTCCACGTTAGTTTTTGATAGACATGCGTAATAGGCACTAAATATGCAATAGCAAAAAAAAAAAAGAAAAAGAAGAAAACCCTGTTTGCCCATCCATTTTGAAGACCAAATCGTCCCGTGCTTTTCAGGTAACTTTTTTCCCTTTCTTTTTTTTGGCTAATGAACTTGGGCTATTCTGCCAGCATCCCCCTGAGAATGCGACGGGGGGGAAACGCTTCTCTTGTGGTAAAAGGTGCGAGTTTCTTCCTCTATCTCTCGGCTAATTAGGCGGGGTCTGAACACGCCAGAATGAATATTCATGAAAGGCACCGGAGCGCAATTAGTACTGGAGAGAGTTCCCAACTTCAATCCCCAAACAACGCTTGCTTGCAGAGGAACGGGGTACCGGTCCCCCCTACTCCATGTGTGTCTGCTTCTGCTCAAGCACTCTTTGAGCCCTCACTTTTACTCTCAATTCTTATCAGCAAGTCTCCTGCTCCCCCTTTCAAAGCAACCACCAACACAAGTGATTTGTCCACTTCATGTAAATCTGCATGTTGGGAATATGGCTAATCCAATTAGATTTCCGGATAACTTCTGAAGTGGACAAACAGACACTTCTTCTGTCAGATAAGGTTTCGGAGTTCTTTGGAGTCACTTTTATATCAAATCATTTAATCTCATTCAAAATGTCAACATTTTAAAGTATACATTTTAAGACTTTTACTACTATCATGACCACTTATTTAACATTCACTCCATGAGGTTGAAGATATACATTTGTAGGAGAAACTTGCATGTGCAGAAGTACACATGCACACCAGCTAATGACACATATCATCCAACAACACTCAATTTCATAAGCATCACACCTCACTAGTCCAAATCCTCTGAATTGCCAATGGCTCTTGGTGCACACATCTGCTCCCATCCCCTAAAGCCTCCCTCTACCTGTCTCATGGTTTGTGTGTCACACCGGTATGAGCTTTAGCCTGTGCGGCTGGCTGCCTGTCCGTCCGCCCACCGAGGACCTACAATCCTCTGCTTTGAATTCAAGGTGATTCTTATCCCCGACCCCCTCCTGGCCCAGCGCGTTTGCCTCTTGCCTCCATAAAGATGTGTTTATGTATGTATGTATGTGCAGAGGGGAACACGGGGAGGTTTTTCAAGGGTTGGGGGGAGATAAGCAGAGGAATTTGAGGCCAGTGAATATGGATGGGGTCCCTGCTTTTAGAGAACGCTGCTGATAGAGAGGTAAACAGCTCCTGGCCAGGAGAAGGAAGAAGGAGACAGGAAGGGTGGGGGTGGTGGGGGTGGTTGATGCACTGGCATACATTTGAGGCCTAACTCCATATCCCCCCCTCTCTCTGTCATTCACTTTCTGAGGACTATCTATCATTACTCCCTCACCCTATTTTGTTGTTACATTGTAGAGTTTTTGCTTTTGGACAATCTTGTGGATTTGGACGACAAAGTTCCATTATCATTACGCTGAGTGTGATGGTGCTCGCAAACCTGTTTTTTAGGCTCAGAAGTTTTTCGCTCCTCAGCGCTGATGCTGCATTTCTAAGGACAGTGAAATTGGTGCAGATTATAGGTTGCAGGTGGATAAATTAGAAGAGGAGGTGTGTTTTGAGTTCATGCATTGTTTTTGTGTATGAGGAGTCAGTTATCACTGTCAGTTTTGGGAACTGTAACTTCTCTTCTTTTCCTTTTGTTAAGATGATGAGGAGACCGGTAACACTTTTGACCCTTTCTTTTTTCTTTCTGTTTCTTCTCTTGACAGATCCTGCAAGGCTGAGCAGCTTGCCAGCGTGAAAGCTTATGACCCCAACAGGACACAGCAGGAGTGAGTCGTGGTGTCTCACACATATTGTCAGAATGTGTGTGCAAACATGTTGCCTGGTATGGAAAGTCTGTTGTTCCTGACTCCATTCCAGCATGTTCAACCTTTCATTTTGCACTCCTCTACTACAGCTGAGTATGAACGTGCATGGCTTTTTGTGTGTGCGTGTTTGAGTGTGTGTGTTTGTGAAAGAGAAAGAGTTGGCCAGAGTTTGTGACAGAGAAGGATAGTTGTAGAGAGAGGAAGACCACAGCTTGTGCACAGTTGCACAATCAATTACGTAGACCATGGCTGCTGAGAGGGAATTACAATGAATGTCTGGTTTTATATGATTATGATTCCATGCCCCTTTTAAGTTTTTAAAAACAAGTTCTCTTAATGCAAAAACTGCATGTTACTCAAGTAAAAAATTACGTTCAAGTCCTGAAAAGTTGACATTTTGGAGGTTTAACTGATAAAAATAGCACAGTGTTGTACAGTTTTAAGACGTTTAGAGTCTAAATAGATTTCAATTATGTCTTCCTGCTGTTGCAGAATTAAACTCTGAAAAAAGTTAACTTTATTTGGTGAAGAACATCATCTTTGCATTTAGGTAATTATGAGTAGGCTAGCTGTTTTGCTCCACAGGTAAGTCCTCTCAGGCCCTGACTTTCCTTTGGGGCACTGCTTAGTTTTATCCCACTTGATTGCTCTCTTGGCCACGACACAACATAGCTTCCCGCTCTCTCTCTCACTCTCTCACACACACTCTCACACACACACACACACACACACACACACACACACACACACACACACACACACACACACACACACACACACACACACACACACACACACACACACACACACACACACACTCGCACTCTCACACACACACTCCAGAGAACTTCCACACTAAGGCCCCACCGCAAAGTTATTAATGAGCTGTTTAATTTTAATTAGATAGTAATTCATGTTAATGCCTGCTTAATGGAGCAAAATAATTCCCCTTGGTCACTTGGGGTCTTTATGCTTCGTTTACCAGCCCCTGCAGTTATTCTCTGGCTTTTGTTTTTATATTACATTTCCAAGTCTTTTTTTTTTTTCAAGCACTGAGTGAATGATGAAACAGTAAAAACGGGGAACATATGGGGTGAGTGAAGCATGCAAGCGTGTGTTTGTGTGTAAAAGAGTGTGACAGTGAGAAAGAGTGCTGTAGTAGTATCCATATGTGTTCATGTTCCCTTTATTTATATTTCATTTTTATTGAAGCACTTCTTTAATCAACTGTGTTTGTGTCTATGAATGTATGTGTGCATATGTGAAACTACTTGACACACTGACACATACACACACACACACACACACACACACACACACACACACACACACACACACACACACACACACACACACACACACACACACACACACACACACACACACATACAGAGTCTCTCTTAATGCACAGGCCAACACAGTAAATTTCTTAAGTCAGACCAAAGAAAAGGTCAAACTCCGTATTTAACGCTAAGCAGGGTTAAACCCTCAGGTTGAAGTGCAGGTACCGAGACATTTTTCAAGAGGGAGGTTGTGACCTTTTTGTCCAGGCCAGGCCTCAACGTAAATTGCCCCTGCTTCATGTCACGGGTGCATCCACCACGCTGCTGCTTACCTTGGTGAGCATTTGTTCGAGACACCCCCCTTGAGGTTCAAACATCAGTAAGGCTGTGTAGGAGTGACCATACCAGCTCGGACCTCTGGGTGTGTGTGTGTGCGAGGAGGAGCAGAGGGGTCAATGTTGAGTCTGTCTCGGTTCTGTCTGGGTACCTCGGCTCTAACGGAGCACTAAGCTGAGTGGCTGAATTGAGTTAGTGGCTACAGACAGGCTTTTAATTGTTGATTGACCAGTCTGAGTGCTTCCTGGGCTGGGGTCATTGCAGAGAGCAGGCAGGGAGGTCCCCAGGCCCCAGCAGCAATTTCAGCCACACACACCCAAGCACCACGGAGGGGTGGAAAGTGATGGAGAGGAGAATGGCGGAAAGGTACTTAGGACAAGGCAAGGGGGATAGATAAGAGCTAGGAGACTTTAGAAAGTTTGAAAATTTGTTGTGCTTCACTCTACTTTTTATTTTTTTTACATGAAGTTTGATCACAGGCTTTACAAGGGCTGTGCGATTCAAGCAAGCAAACAGGAACGCATATTGGTGACATCGTTACAGTCACTGTGAGCAGAGCAGGCTTTGAGGTCCACAGATTAGCAAGTTCAATGTTTACCCCTCCACAAAATCTCCGCTCCTTCATCTGTTTGACAATTACAGATTTACTTTGTACCCGTTCCATCCACTTCTTTGCCCCTCCACTCCCTCCCTCTTTATCCTCTCTTCTCCGCCCCCCCCTCCTAGCCCTCTTTCCTCTAATTCTGCACGGGGCCACAAAAGCCCAGTCTGCTGTTTTAGCGGGTTAGCTCTTCTCTCCTCTCCTCTCCTCCCCTCCTCTCCTCCCCTCTTCTCCTCCTCTCCTCCTCCTCCTCCTCCTCTCGGCTCACAGCAGGTGCCCGTCCTCGGCTAACATTTGTTATCTCTAATCCTGCAGGTTCGGCGCACAAAAAGAGCGTAGTAAACTCTCTCTCAGACCTAATCCCACTACTCCATTTTTGATGGCGCTCCCCCTCGCCCTCCTCTCCTCTTTTCTCCCTTCACTATCTCTCTTTTAGGCTGCTGGGGGGACACTCCACTTCTCTGATTGCCACATTGCTTTTTATCACCATGGCCTTCAATTTGGGGGGCAGCTGTTGGTGGTGGGGGTGTCCTTTTTTTCTTGTTCTTTATACCTCAGATTCCAACTCACTTTTTCCTTTCTCTTTCCCCCTGTCTCCCTTTTTGCCCCCTTCTCCTTCTCTCTCTGTATCATTTACAGTCATTTTCTGGCAATTAAAATGGAGCGCTGCTGCAGGATTTTCGCCTGCAGTGCAACACTACAGTGCTGATGAATAATTCTTCACCCTGCAAACTGGAAAGCTAGCCTTTCTTTCATGTCGGCCCTTTGTTGATTTACCATTAAAACTTACTGCACCGTGCTATGAGCGAAGGGCCCAGCTCTGCGGGAACTGGCAAAAAGCAAAACTGAGGATGAAGCAGATATGTGTACATATGCTTTAGGGTCATTTTTTCAGCCTAGGATGAGGAAGTCTCTGAGTTACGTATGTGAGTCATATATATTTGTGTTTATGGTTTAGATTTATGGAGCCGGAGCCTTTTTATTTATATTCACTGTCTCGTTCTGTACCACTTAGGTTTTATGTTAATTTTTCTTATCAACGGTTTTCATTATGGGGCTTAGCTGTATTGTGTGAGTGATTAGACGGTCATTCATCTCTGTTCCTCCTTCTCGCACGCACAGACACACTCTCTCTCACACCCTCTCTCTCGATCACACACACAGCGAGCAGTGACTGATGTTTGGATGGAGTGTGTGGGGTGCTCGGGCTGCAGAGGCGGGGTGGTGTTGGCAGTATGTTAAATGATGTGGGTCTCCAGGCCAGCCCAGCTCTGCACTGTTTTATGTTAGTAGCATCCTGGAGCGGACTATTCACTGCTTTGACGACTTAGGTTTATTTGTTTATTGTTCCAGTGAGAAAAAAAAAGTTTACGTTTTTATATATTTAGATAAAGATAATATAATAATAAGATAAATATATTAGACACTAGAAAACAAAACTGATCAGTCATCACACAAATATTTGAATCTTGTGTACCTACAGCATATCCTGATTCTAATTACAGTTACTTACAGTTAGTACTACTAATGTTAAATCTAAATTATTGTTCCTTTGTAGAAAACCAGCATCATTGGTTATTTGTTGAAACAACAAAAACAAGTCAAGGCTGCATTTTCCTGGCAAGCAATTGAATCATCAAATAATTATTATCTTGTTTGGAGCAAAGAGTATTTTTAGGCAGTTAAAAAAACAGGTTTAACTGCTCAAAAAATATAATTTTTAATTCACTAGAAAAGCAAAAAGTAGATTTACTGTCTTATGAACCACAATAAAAACTCTTTGAATGGAAGTGAGGCTGGATTTTTGATATGCCTTGTACCGACAGTCATTGTTTCTTTTATCTAGCCATGAATACGGTCTTTACCTAACTATAACCAAGTAGTTTTATGTGCCTAAACATGAATTTGTCCTACCACCAGGGGCACTAGATGAGCACAGCACTCCTGAGTCATTATGTTTTTCTAGTCAATTACCACCTGCAACCTGCAGTCAGAGGGCAGCAGGTTAAATTAATTTTACAGGCCACGAGTGTAGCTGGAGAGAATATTGCCCAGTTTAGTAATTACAATAAATGCACGAGACGTCCAAGAGAAAATGGGAGAAGTTTGAGGAGCTTTAACCTCGGCTTGAGGGGTTGAATTAGGGTCTGAGCGGAAGCGGCTTCACGCCATGTCATCTGGCTGAGTAGTTA